>NW_027670514.1:117735-173735 GCF_964199315.1 Orbicella franksi
ACTCTTAGCTAAGTCGAGGCACCAAGTTTGGCACTCTCAGACCATCGTTAAAGGCTCTCGGTTGTCTAGGCAACAACACTGGGCGTCGGTCCCCATTCTATGCAGAGACCTAAGATTTTGACCATTTTCAAAACCTTTGGTGGGAAACTATTGGCCACTCTTAGCTAAGTCGAGGCGCCAAGTTTGGCACTCTGAGACCATCGTTACAGGCTCTCGGTTGTCTAGGCAACAACACTGGGCGTCGGTCCCCATTCTATGCAGAGACCTAAGATTTTGACCATTTTCAAAACCTTTGGTGGGAAACTATTGGCCACTCTTAGCTAAGTGGAGGCACCAATTTTGGCACTCTGAGACCATCGTTAAAGGGTCTCTGTTGTCTAGGCAACAACACTGGGCGTCGGTCCCCATACTATGCAGAGACTTAAGATTTTGATAATTTTCAAAACCTTTGGTGGAAAACTATTGGCCACTCTTAGCTAAGTGGAGGCGCCAAGTTTGCCACTCTGAGACCATCGTTAAAGGGTCTCTGTTGTCTAGGCAACAACACTGGGCGTCGGTCCCCATACTATGCAGAGACCTAAGATTTTGACCATTTTCAAAACCTTTGGTGGGAAACTATTGGCCACTCTTAGCTAAGGCGAGGCACCAAGTCTGGCACTCTGAGACCATCGTTAAAGGGTCTCTGTTGTCTAGGCAACAACACTGGGCGTCGGTCTTTATTCTATGCAGAGACTTAAGATTTTGACCATTTTCAAAACCTTTGGTGGGAAACTATTGGCCACTCTTAGCTAAGTCGAGGCACCAAGTTTGGCACTCTGAGACCATCATTAAAGGGTCTCAGTTGTCTAGGCAACAACACTGGGCGTCGGTCCCCATTCTATGCAGAGACTTAAAATTTTGACCATTTTCAAAACCTTTGGTGGGAAACTATTGGCCACTCTTAGCTAAGTGGAGGCACCAAGTTTGGCACTCTTAGACCATTGTTAAAGGGTCTCTGTTGTCTAAGCAACAACACTGGGCGTCGGTCCCCATTCTATGCAGAGACCTAAGATTTTGACCATTTTCAAAACCTTTGGTGGGAAACTATTGGCCACTCTTAGCTAAGTCAAGGCGCCAAGTTTGGCACTCTGAGACCATCGTTAAAGGGTCTCAGTTGTCTAGGCAACAACACTGGGCGTCGGTCCCTATTCTATGCAGAGACTTAAAATTTTGACCATTTTCAAAACCTTTGGTGGGAAACTATTGGCCACTCTTAGCTAAGTGGAGGCACCAAGTTTGGCACTCTTAGACCATTGTTAAAGGGTCTCTGTTGTCTAAGCAACAACACTGGGCGTCGGTCCCCATTCTATGCAGAGACCTAAGATTTTGACCATTTTCAAAACCTTTGGTGGGAAACTATTGGCCACTCTTAGCTAAGTCGAGGCACCAAGTCTGGCACTCTGAGACCATCATTAAAGGGTGTCTGTTGTCTAGGCAACAACACTGGGCGTCGGTCTTTACTCTATGCAGAGACTTAAGATTTTGACCATTTTCAAAGCCTTTGGTGGGAAACTATTGGCCACTCTTAGCTGAGTCGAGGCGCCAAGTTTGGCACTCTGAGACCATCGTTAAAGGGTCTCTGTTGTCTAGGCAACAACACTGGGCGTCGGTCCCCATTCTATGCAGAGACTTAAGATTTTGACCATTTTCAAAAACTTTGGTGGGAAACTATTGGCCACTCTTAGCTAAGGCGAGGCACCAAGTCTGGCACTCTGAGACCATCGTTAAAGGGTCTCTGTTGTCTAGGCAACAACACTGGGCGTCGGTCTTTATTCTATGCAGAGACCTAAGATTTTGACCATTTTCAAAACCTTTGGTGGGAAACTATTGGCCACTCTTAGCTAAGTCGAGGCACCAACTTTGGCACTCTGAGACCATCGTTAAAGGGTCTCAGTTGTCTAGGCAACAACACTGGGCGTCGGTCCCCATTCTATGCAGAGACTTAAAATTTTGACCATTTTCAAAACCTTTGGTGGGAAACTATTGGCCACTCTTAGCTAAGTGGAGGCACCAAGTTTGGCACTCTTAGACCATTGTTAAAGGGTCTCTGTTGTCTAAGCAACAACACTGGGCGTCGGTCCCCATTCTATGCAGAGACCTAAGATTTTGACCATTTTCAAAACCTTTGGTGGGAAACTATTGGCCACTCTTAGCTAAGTCAAGGCGCCAAGTTTGGCACTCTGAGACCATCGTTAAAGGGTCTCAGTTGTCTAGGCAACAACACTGGGCGTCGGTCCCTATTCTATGCAGAGACTTAAAATTTTGACCATTTTCAAAACCTTTGGTGGGAAACTATTGGCCACTCTTAGCTAAGTGGAGGCACCAAGTTTGGCACTCTTAGACCATTGTTAAAGGGTCTCTGTTGTCTAAGCAACAACACTGGGCGTCGGTCCCCATTCTATGCAGAGACCTAAGATTTTGACCATTTTCAAAACCTTTGGTGGGAAACTATTGGCCACTCTTAGCTAAGTCAAGGCGCCAAGTTTGGCACTCTGAGACCATCGTTAAAGGGTCTCAGTTGTCTAGGCAACAACACTGGGCGTCGGTCCCTATTCTATGCAGAGACTTAAAATTTTGACCATTTTCAAAACCTTTGGTGGGAAACTATTGGCCACTCTTAGCTAAGTGGAGGCACCAAGTTTGGCACTCTTAGACCATTGTTAAAGGGTCTCTGTTGTCTAAGCAACAACACTGGGCGTCGGTCCCCATTCTATGCAGAGACCTAAGATTTTGACCATTTTCAAAACCTTTGGTGGGAAACTATTGGCCACTCTTAGCTAAGTCGAGGCACCAAGTCTGGCACTCTGAGACCATCATTAAAGGGTGTCTGTTGTCTAGGCAACAACACTGGGCGTCGGTCTTTACTCTATGCAGAGACTTAAGATTTTGACCATTTTCAAAGCCTTTGGTGGGAAACTATTGGCCACTCTTAGCTGAGTCGAGGCGCCAAGTTTGGCACTCTGAGACCATCGTTAAAGGGTCTCTGTTGTCTAGGCAACAACACTGGGCGTCGGTCCCCATTCTATGCAGAGACTTAAGATTTTGACCATTTTCAAAAACTTTGGTGGGAAACTATTGGCCACTCTTAGCTAAGGCGAGGCACCAAGTCTGGCACTCTGAGACCATCGTTAAAGGGTCTCTGTTGTCTAGGCAACAACACTGGGCGTCGGTCTTTATTCTATGCAGAGACCTAAGATTTTGACCATTTTCAAAACCTTTGGTGGGAAACTATTGGCCACTCTTAGCTAAGTCGAGGCACCAACTTTGGCACTCTGAGACCATCGTTAAAGGGTCTCAGTTGTCTAGGCAACAACACTGGGCGTCGGTCCCCATTCTATGCAGAGACTTAAAATTTTGACCATTTTCAAAACCTTTGGTGGGAAACTATTGGCCACTCTTAGCTAAGTGGAGGCACCAAGTTTGGCACTCTTAGACCATTGTTAAAGGGTCTCTGTTGTCTAAGCAACAACACTGGGCGTCGGTCCCCATTCTATGCAGAGACCTAAGATTTTGACCATTTTCAAAACCTTTGGTGGGAAACTATTGGCCACTCTTAGCTAAGTCAAGGCGCCAAGTTTGGCACTCTGAGACCATCGTTAAAGGGTCTCAGTTGTCTAGGCAACAACACTGGGCGTCGGTCCCTATTCTATGCAGAGACTTAAAATTTTGACCATTTTCAAAACCTTTGGTGGGAAACTATTGGCCACTCTTAGCTAAGTCGAGGCACTAAGTTTGGCACTCTGAGACCATCGTTAAAGGGTCTCTGTTGTCTAGGCAACAACACTGGGCGTCGGTCCCCATACTATGCAGAGACCTAAGATTTTGGCCATTTTCAAAACCTTTGGTGGGAAACTATTGGCCACTCTTAGCTAAGTTAAGGCACCAAGTTTGGCACTCTGAGACCATTGTTAAAGGGTCTCTGTTGTCTAGGCAACAACACTGGGCGTCGGTCCCCATACTATGCAGAGACCTAAGATTTTGGCCATTTTCAAAACCTTTGGTGGGAAACTATTGGCCACTCTTAGCTAAGTTAAGGCACCAAGTTTGGCACTCTCAGACCATGGTTAAAGGGTCGCTTTTCTTTAGGCAACAACAGTGGGTGCCGGTCCTCTTTGTATGCAGGGAGCTAAAATTTTAACCATTTTGAAAACTTTTGGTGGGAAACTATTGGCCACTTTCAGCTGCGTGCAGGTGCTAAGTTTGGCGCTCTTAGACTAATGTTAACGGGTTCCTCTGTTTTTGGCAACGACACTGGATGTTGGCTCCCCTTCTATGCCTGGACTTAAGATTTGCACTAGTTTCAAAATTTTTTGCAGGAAACCAATGGCCATTTTTAGCTGCGTGCAGACACCAATTAAAGAGCTTTCAAACTATCGTTAAGGGGTCGCTGTCCTTGCTTTCAAACCGGGCATCAGTTGTCTGCTATTCCATGTCCAGACCTAAGATTTTCACTATTTTCAAAACTTTTTATGGGAAACTATTGACAGGCTTCAGGTACATCCAGGCACCAAGTTTGGCCTTTTCAAACCACTCCTAATTGCTATTTTAGCCTAGGAGCAAGATACCAGGCATTGGCTCCCTTCTATAAACAGACATGAGATTTTTCGTCTTCAAAACATGCGATAGCAAATGACCCGCTGTACTAAACTTAGTGCACCGCCAAATTTCAGTGCAAAACTAGAACTTGCATTTTTCCTCAAAATATTTAGAAGAAATGTATGGAGAGAAACGACCTTTCACAATGTCTTGCATAAAGCGTTCAAATATCCAAAGCATATGACAGCATCACGATGAGCACCGATGGAGAAACTGTCAGTACTTTAAAGTGAAGAGTCGTGATGTGTCAATAAAGTTAAAATACCTCTGATGAACATACGTTAATACCTGGGAGTACGATTGGTAAATGTTGAATGTACGAGGTTGTCGAAAGAGTTTAACCAGCAAGGATAATAATTGGCTTGGGACAGCTAAGCGTTTATAGTGATGGTTTTTGATTCTTTGATGTCGCTCTTCCTACCATTGCAAAGAAGAATATGCCCCTATTGCTAACCCACCAAAAGGGAACGTGACCTGGGTTTAGACCGTCCTGCGACATGTGTTGTTGCAATAGAAATTCTGCTCAGTACAAGGGAACCACAGATTCGGACAATTTTCATTTGCACTTGGCTAAGAAGTCAATGGCGCTAAGCTACCACCATGACACTGGGCATTGGTTTTCCTAATATGCCCAGACTTGAGATTACCATTCTTTTGGAAATCCTCCACAGAAAACTATTGGCAGCATTCATGGCAGTTTACACACCGAGTTTGGTGCTATGAAACCATGCTTAAGTGGCACCTTCAGTCTTCATGCTTATCCTCTGGAAGATCCTCATTGAAGTTGATGATGGAGTCCACAAAATGCCTTCTACGTTTTGGGTTGACATGTAGAGTGCCAGGTAAAATGACTGATCTCTGGCGTTCAGAAATCTGCTATTCCCAAACTTGTATTTATTCCAGCACATGTAAATACCATACAATCCAATGCAAAAGAGGTCTGGGTTTTTGCTTTTTAACCAGTCCTGTAGCATGTTGGTTTTGAGCTTCTTGACCGGGGTCAGCTTGGTATTTTTGCTACATTTGAAAAATTGAACATAAAGTTAATTGAGTCAAAATATTTAGAAACATTAGTAGCAAAAAAATATTTGATAATGAAAAATTGCAATTAAATAGTTGCAAGGGTCTTGGAAGATGGTGCTGGAGGTGTTCCATGCTTCAGTAATTGAAGGGACGGGACGGACCGAGATGTGAGTCTACCTGTTTGCTTTGGATACAGTCTTATAGTGACTTGAGATTTGATCTTGTGGGTTTTCTTTGTATTTTGTTTGCTTTATTTGAAAAATTAAAATTGAAGACAAATATGAGTCAAAATAGTTGAGAAGAATTAATGGGAAAAACTGGTAGTCAAAAATCATAAGTAAAGAGTAGAGGAGGTCTTGTGAGATGGAAATGTTTCCTGCTTCAGTAACTGGACTTTCCTGTGGTATTCTTTCAGAGGTTTGTCAATGGTTTGCACTTGGATTCTAATTGGCATTTCCTATCTTGGCAACATAATTACTCCCATTGTTTAGACTGGAAACAATATCTGTTGAAATTCCTCCTTTTGGATCCATGACCATCTTTTTCAACGTTTGCTGTGGAAGTGACGAGTAAGGAGTTTGCGCTAAGAACGCCGGCTGATCTCTGATGTTCAGAACTCTGCTATTCTTCAACTTGTACTGATTCCAGCACCAGTAAATACTATGCAATGCGATGCAAAACAAGTCTGGGTTTTTGCTTTTTATCCAGTCCTGTAGCATGTTGGATTTGAGCTTCTTGACTGTGGGTCGCCTTTGTATTTTGCTTGCTACCTTTGAAAAATTGAACATAAAGTTAATTGAGTCAAAATAGTCAAAAATTTAATAGCAAAAAATTAACTGATAATGAAAAATTGCAATTAAATAGTTGGAAAGGTCTTGGAAGACAGTGCTGGAGGTGTTTGATGTTTCAGTGACTGAAAGGGATGCGACAAGATGTGAGTTTGCCTGTTTGCTTTGGATACAGTCTTATAGTGACTTGAGATTTGATCTTGTGGGTTTTCTTTGTATTTTGTTTGCCTTATTTGAAAAATTAAAATTGAAGATAAATATGAGTCAAAATAGTTGAAAAGAGTTAATGGGAAAAACTGGTAGTCAAAAATCATAAGTAAAGAGTAGAGGAGGTCTTGTGAGATGGAAATGTTTCCTGCTTCAGTAACTGGACTTTCCTGTGGTATTCTTTCAGAGGTTTGTCAATGGTTTGCACTTGGATTCTAATTGGCATTTCCTATCTTGGCAACATAATTACTCCCATTGTTTAGACTGGGAACAATATCTGTTGAAATTCCTCCTTTTGGATCCATGACCATCTTTTTCAACGTTTGCTGTGGAAGGGACGAGTAAGGCGTTTGCGCTAAGAACGCCGGCCGATCTCTGATGTTCAGAACTCTGCTATTCTTCAACTTGTACTGATTCCAGCACCAGTAAATACTATGCAATGCGATGCAAAACAAGTCTGGGTTTTTGCTTTTTATCCAGTCCTGTAGCATGTTGGATTTGAGCTTCTTGACTGTGGGTCGCCTTTGTATTTTGCTTGCTACCTTTGAAAAATTGAACATAAAGTTAATTGAGTCAAAATAGTCAAAAATTTAATAGCAAAAAATTAACTGATAATGAAAAATTGCAATTAAATAGTTGGAAAGGTCTTGGAAGACAGTGCTGGAGGTGTTTGATGCTTCAGTGACTGAACGGGATGCGACAAGATGTGAGTTTGCCTGTTTGCTTTGGATACAGTCTTATAGAGACTTGAGATTTGATCTTGTGGGTTTTCTTTGTATTTTGTTTGCTTTATTTGAAAAATTAAAATTGAAGACAAATATGAGTCAAAATAGTTGAAAAGAGTTAATGGGAAAAACTGGTAGTCAAAAATCATAATTAAAGAGCAGCGGAGGTCTTGTGAGATGGAAATGTTTCCTGCTTCAGTAACTGGACTTTCCTGTGGTATTCTTTCAGAGGTTTGTCAATGGTTTGCACTTGGATTCTAATTGACATTTCCTATCTTGGCAACATAATTACTCCCATTGTTTAGACTGGAAACAATATCTGTTGAAATTCCTCCTTTTGGATCCATGACCATCTTTTTCAACGTTTGCTGTGGAAGGGACGAGTAAGGCGTTTGCGCTAAGAACGCCGGCCGATCTCTGATGTTCAGAACTCTGCTATTCTTCAACTTGTACTGATTCCAGCACCAGTAAATACTATGCAATGCGATGCAAAACAAGTCTGGGTTTTTGCTTTTTATCCAGTCCTGTAGCATGTTGGATTTGAGCTTCTTGATTGTGGGTTAGGTATTTTGCTTGCTACATTTGAAAAATTAAACATAAAGTTTGTTGGGTCAAAATAGTTAGAAAAGTTAATAGGAAAAAAATAATTGATAATGAAAAACTGCAATTAAATAGCTGGAAAGGTCTTGGAAGATGGTGCTAGAGGTGTTCAATGCTTCAATAACTGAATGGGACAGGACGGGAGGGAGATTTTATCTTGTGGGTTTTCTTTGTATTTTGTTTGCTTCATTTGAAAAATTAAAATTGAAGATAAATATGAGTCAAAATAGTTGGAGAGTTAATGGGAAATGTTGGTAGTCAAAAATCATAGTTAAAGAGTAACAGGGGTCTTGTAAGATGGTGCCGGAAGTGTTTCATGCTTCAGTAACTCCACTTTCCTGTGGTGTTCCTTCAGAGGTTTCTTGATGGTTTGCACTTGGATTATAATTGGCATTTTGTAACCCGCCAACATAATCACTCCCATTGTTCAGAGTGGAATCAATTTCTGCTCTTCAACTTTCTTTTTCCTGAGCGTGGCACCTGCTGAATGTGTTTTTAAACATCCTGGCAGTGAAAAGTAAAGAGAAAAATGGGAAATGGAAAATGGAAAGTGGGAAGTTAAGAGTGGACAAACTTGATGAGTAGTTATAACATTTCTTATATACATCTCTGTTCATCTGTTATTCATGTCTATAGCTCTTTAAACTTGCATTACTTCAACCTAGCATCATCTTTGAAAGTTTTGCACGTGGCTGTCATGTATAAATTTCATTTCCTTACTGCTTTGTATTTCCTAACTTTTTTATCCTTTCTTAACCCATAGATATCTTATCAGTTGTGTTGTGTGGTTATTTCAGTACATTTCTCAAACTTTCTGGAAGGGGAGTGTAACATTACTCAAGTTCACACCGCTTGAAGACTTGACAAAGAGTGTGTAGTCAAAAATCTGGAAGTTTCTGGTGTGCTATCCAATGCTCCAAGGACCATGCAAAGGAAGGGGAAAGTTCTGTGATATAATTTGGCTTGTTCTTGTTATTTCTTTTAATCATTTATCACTAAGGTTACAGTTCTTCGATGGGACCTTGCTTTGAGGACTCTGCACATGAGCATCATTGGTTTTAATGATTGCTTGTAATAAAACAAACGTGTAAATAATTCTCTTTACTTGCAAAATCTGAACTTCATTTGATGAGGATTTATTTGAAGAGCTAGCCTGAATTCCCAGCTCCTGTAACCAGGTTAATATTTCAGCCTGACCTTAGATACATCTAATTCTCACACATATGTACCTAATTTCTTTTTCAGCATACTGCTGGCATTGTGACAAAAAAGTACTTTTTACTCAAATTGAATTCATATCACAGAGAGAACAAAATTTCTGAAGCACCAAGTCACTAACTTCCTAAGATGCTTCACAATAATTATGAGTCAAAATAGTCGAAAAAAGTTAATAGCAAAATTTAATTAATGGTGAAAAATTAAAATCGAGAGCCTGAAGGGCTTTCAAAATGTTCCTGTTGTGTTGTGTGGTGTCTTGTGAGACAATGGTAATTCCATTCCATGGACCTTGCATTCCCAAAGACCAGGCCCACTGGAAAGAACTGCATTTATTCCACTGCAAAAATCTGGTATACTTGTGCTTTTACTGATTCCTGTTCCTGTGAAGACAATACAGTGGTTACTTTCTTGGATGCAATGAGCCAGTTGATTAAATTATCTACTAAAAAATGTCTTCCATATCAAAGTATTTAATTGTTAGCTCTGGCTTTTTGTTTTGGATCCAGTCGTGTTGTGGCTTGGGTTGGAAGTTCTTGATTATGGGTTGGCTTTGCACTTCATTTGTAATTGATAGTTCATATGTTGCCTCATAACAAAGACCGTTCTCATTTTTTTACAGAGTGGAATCAGTTACCCCACTCTAACCCTCCTCTTTTCTCCGGGCTGGGGACCGGCTGAATGTGTTTCTTTACATCCAGGCAGAGTTAAAAAATGTTGCAGGCCAAATCATTGCCAAACCCTCAACTCTTGGTCTCCAGGCAATTTTATTTCTCTCCACTGCAACATATGTCTTAGAACATCTCTGCTCTAAGCCTGCCAAACCTTTTCAAGACCTCCAGGCAGTTTGTATAATCATTCATCATTGCCAAACCCTCAACTCTTGGTATCTGGGTCTCCAGGCAATTCTATTTCTCTCTACTGCATTATACGTCTTAGAGCATCTCTGCTCTGAGCCTGCTAAACCTTTTTAAGGCCTCCAGGCATGTTTGCATAATAATTCTTCATTGCCAAACTTGTAATTCTCGATTTCCAGGCAATTTTATTTCTCTGTACTATAATATTTGTTTTAGAGCATCACTAATCGTCACCTGCAATTTTGTTCCTCTTTTGTATAATCATACATCCTAAAATTCATGAGGACATATCTGTCCTTCTTGGAGCATTATGCAGTTACTCTGCATATCGGTGTCTCCTGTTGCGGCTGGTAGCAACTTCAAGCTGGTGACGTGCCTGTCTGCATATACATGGATGGACAAAATCCAAGTCACTACCAAATGCACCCTTTCTTTGTCGCGTTGCTTGTTCAAAGACCTCCCACAAACCATCAGTGACAAGATAGTGATTTGTAGGGAATGCATACCCAGTACGTAGGGCTTTTTCTGCCATTTCTAGCCTTCTCAGTGTTGGAGCTTCCCGGCCTTCAACAGATTCATCATAAACTGCACGGATGTCCAACAACATGCGTCCATAGAGGTCAACTCCATAACAATCACCAAGGATTCTGGCCCGATCAATAGGTACTTCTCCTCTCAGGCTATTCAGCTCCTGCTGTAGAAACTGCCTTCCTTCTCTCCAGAAATGTTGAGGGATATTGCAATCCCTCCTCCCTGGGTCTCTTGGTGCCTCTTGGGTGTCAAAGCCTATAAGCCTGCTTCTCATTTCAATGTGCTCTCGTGGGACACCTACCTGTGCGAGATTACCTGGATAAATCTTCCGATAAAACATCTCAGTCTGTAAATCATCGACTTCATCATCATTAGTGTACAGGCCATGGATATGTGTTACCTTCAGGGAGCACAATCCATCACCATCACCAGGTGCCTCACTTGGGAATTCAAGGGACACTCGTAGATAGGGTGCATCACATCTTGACTGCTGGGCCCTGATCACATTTGCAGGTAGAGATTCATTTGCCTCAACCTTTTTGTCGAAAAGGTTAACAGCGGCAGGTATCACTGTTTTTGCTGTTACCCAACCCAATTTGACCTGGCCTAGTACAGGGTAACGATAAACAGCCCAACCAATACTAATAATGTCCCTTAGCGAGCTCATGGACAAAGAGGTTCTTCCATCATCTATCAGCCACTTTGCTGTGTTCAGCACATGTTCATTTCTGGCATTGCTCAAATACTCCAGCTGCTTTGACATTTGTAGCTTTTGTAGCAATGAGTGAAATTGCCCATGTGTGGTTATGTTAGTTTCCATGGACTCTATTTGACTCACCATGACTGCTTGAGTTACATCATTTTGGGGTTTTACCAGAGATTGCGAGTGCAGGCATCTCAGATTTTCTTCAAAAGATCTGAACTGAAGTGTTGAAATGTACTCTTCTAAGTCATCAGTGGTGTTGCCACCAACAATCATAGAAAGGCTTCTGGAAAGAGGTCTATCACCTGTCTCATCTTCGACCCTTCGACGTTTTGATCTTTGACTGGCAGGGTCTTCATCCTAGAAATTGTCAAAGGATAGCCATCAAGATGTTTGAATCTTAAATAAGATAAACTAGTCATTAAAAGAACTCTTAACTGTACTCTTTATATAATTAAAATTCCAAAATAAAGTAAGTGTACTAAAAGCATCCAGGCTTGAGTGTTGATCGATATGTTCAATCAATACTCTTGATCGACCATCAATTGAGCCTCGATCAACACTTGATCGATACTTCATCAACACCTTGGTTGACACTCAATCACTTGGTCAACAGTCAGCTGAGAGTCTACTAATTTTTGCAGACACCCCATCAAGTGTCAATTGACACACAAGTCGATCAACACTCGACCGATGGTCAATCATGTGGCGATCAAGACGTTGATCAAGTGTCATCTGAGTATTGATCGAGGTGTCCATGGAGTGTCAATCGAGATGTCAAACAAGTGTTGATTGAGAGTTGATAGAGGGTATCAATTGACACTTGACCACAGATGGTTTAGCCAAATAGAGGAGATTATGACATTCACCTTGTGAAAGCCACAGCCATCAGTTTTCATAGGGCATGCATCTCTAAACATGTTTTTTAAACACATCAAGGTTACTAACATACAGCGCAAATTAAAAATAAATTCAGGAACTGATCACCCAAAATAACTACAAAGCTAAGCTAGTTGGGTTACCACGTTCATTAATTAAAAATGAAAGAAGTAGTAAGAAAGATATTTATCGGGATGTTTACAACTTAATTGGTAGAAAATATTACAGAACAAATATATGAATAATTGACATGCAGACATACGAATAATATAAATAAATCAACAAATAAATAAATAAATAAATTGATAAATAAGCAACAGAATGGGAACATGAAAATAGCAAATTATACTACATATTGAAACTAATTACATGTACTAAAAATAAATAAAATGTGAGGTGAGTTATTTTTCAAATAAGTTTGAAGTTAGGATCTTAAATCTCTAATCAGTTTCATTCCATAACTTAGGTCATTATATTGGATATCAGATTTGCCATAATTTGTTTCGATTTTTTAGGACATAGTAGGTGGACCTAGTTACAAAGCGAGTGTTAACATTATGCTTACCTGAGGTTTTGATAAAAAAATGAATCAAAGATCTTTGGTAATTTGCCAGGTTCAAATTGGTGCATAAAATAGAGAGTTTGAAGTTTGATATGATCTTGAAGGTTAAGTTGAGCAAACAAAGGAGTATTATGTGCATCAAATTAGAAAAAGTAATCAATCCTAGTGCTTTCTTTTGCATTCTTTGAAGTAGGTTGACATTATGATCATAGGTGTATACAACCTATGATCATAACAGCTATAAGAAAAAAGTAAGAATCATAGCATATAATTTACTAAAATTTTGATATCGACAAAATGCATAATCTTACAAAGAACACCAAACAAGAAACTTGTTGGATTTGTTCTGACAAATGACAATCTATGAGAGTTCCTAGTTACTTAGCACTGTTAATGTTAATTAATTAATATATAAATTAATTAATTGTTAGTTAATTGTTATAGACAATTAAACTTGACAATGTATTTACATTTGACTCATTGCTTTCCTGGCTTTCCTGGCTTTCCTGGCTCGGTAGCACAAAGCCTCCACCACTAGCAACAGTTGAATGTTGTGAATCTGGTTCCCTTTCGTGGTCTCCGGACTGGGCACTATGGATAGAACCTTGTGATGTTGGGTCTTGCAGCCCACTCGGACCTGCTTCCTGGCTGTTGTGATCAGTTTCTGACCTCTGGCTTTGAGAATCTGCTCTCTGTTTCAAAAGAGGCAGGAGGAATGTGCTTTCTAACTTACTTACCACCAGTTTCGAAGTCTTCCTAACACTTCCTACATCAACATTGCAAAGGGCCATCATTACTGCACCTGCATGTAAACCAATAATGTCAAATCCGTGTGCCAAGTACAGGCGCAATGCAGGTGTGTTTTTGAATCCACCTGCAAGAATAAGCCATATGATAGTACTAGCCCCATGCGGATGGTTTTTTGCTCTGTTGAACACTTCCTCTATCCCACACGAGATGCAAATATCTCCTAGACACATTGAGCGTTGGTCAGCCCTCCTGATACAGTAGCTCAGTTCCCAGTACAGTTTCCTGGTGGTTCTTTTCATTTCAGCCTCAACTGGATGCTCGCCAAGAGGTTTCAAATGTACAGGTTCATAAGCCTTCTTCTTAAGTAACACCACACCAGCTGGGCTACCTGATCCCTTTTCAAAGGCCACAATCATCAACTTGTCAGCCTGTTTTCCAGCATTGCAAAATTCGTCAACTGCTTGGTGGTAAGCATTGACATCAAGCCGGCTTCTTCTTGCTTCCTCCTTATCCAAAATGGATTTCAAGGACTGAACAGAGCATTGTGCCAGGAGGGCAGCACTGTCATCAAAAGCCTGAAATATAAAAATGTTTGTCACTTCGAGGAATCCTGGAGAAAGAAACTTAACTGAAAATTTTTTTCCAGGACTCCACAATCCACATTAACCCTTTCACTTCCAAGATCTTAATGTTAATTCTCCTTCCTGTCTGCCATACATTTCATATTTTTTTACCTTAGTTTAACAGATTTCAAAAACTTTCCAGGACCAGTAGCCCTTTTCCAGGACTTTCCAGTCCTGGAAAATGCCACAAAAAATTCCAGGACTTTCCAGGTCTCCCAAAACCTGTACAAACCCTGGGGTTATCCAGGCTAATTGCAGTGAAAGTCTGCACTCTGGTCAGCCTGAACATTACTTCGGTTAACCTAAATAATGCTCCAGTTAGCTTGTTTTTGGATATAGCTCTCAATTATGGAAATGGTAACATGATTCAGTTAAAAAGTCTGTAGTCTGGATTTTACACTGACAGCAGTATTGTTTAAATCTCCTGGAATACTTTTTTTGTCACTTGTATGCTCTGAATTTTTGTTGTATCAGGACTCTATTTAGTTTCACTGACAAGTATCTTATTTTTCTTATAGCAGTGATGGCAATCTTCTTTTAGTGACTCTGAAAGAGGCTATCAACAAAGGTTGTGTTCTTCACGGATATCATGCCAGTTACCCAAGGGATGGTTTACACCAGTGAATTTCCAAATCTTGTTGAAAAATACTAATTTTAGTAGCATTATAGCATTAAAGGCCAGTAGTTATACCGCATCTTAATTTAAGTATTTTTAAAATCTTGCTTGTTGATCAAGACTAGCATTATAGCACTTCCCTATTTATTTGAAGTCTCACATGTTTACATATGTTCTGCACACATGTATGAAAGAAAGGTTCTTGACGTTATATACCTAGAAATGATCTTTTTGATTTATGTATTATGTAGTCCCAGAAAATATCGTTACTCCTCCCAAGAAGGGATTTGAATTTCCTTGGGGGGTGGGGTTCTGTAAGACCAAAACATATATAAAAATGAATCAAGCTCAATTGTTCTGCATATATGTATGACAGAAAGGTTTCTGAGGTTATATACTTAGAAATGACCTTTTCGATTTATGTATTGTGTAGTCCCAGAAAATATCCATACTCTTCTCAAGAAGCAATTTTAATTTCCTGGAGGGTGGGGGTTCTCTAAGACCAAAACATTTAAAGAAATGTATCAAACTGGATTTGAATTTATTAAGGGTTGGATTGGGGGGCTTGTGGAAAAAAATCCTTTCCATGGGGGAGGTATGGATATTTTCTGGAACTACACATTTCATTTTCTTTCATTTTGTGTTCAAGTTAATTAAAATTCATTCTCTTTTTTTTACAGCTCTACACCTTGTCACCTTATGATAAATGAAATTTCATTTCAACTGTTCAATGAAATAAAATTGTCCTGAAAGATTCACATATGTGTCTAAAGATAGTATGTGTTTATTTACATGTCTGGGTAGGGTTGTTTGAAAGATGGATTATGCTATCCAGTTAAATCACTATCCAGCAGATAGCATGTTTGGGCTCATTAAATTGTTATACACTGGATAGCAATTTACCTGGTGGATGTTATTCAGCCTTCAAACAACTGGCACCTGGTGTATGGTAATTTCATTGGCTAATGCAATTTGAGAGTTTTCATTGGCTTAGTCATCGTGGCTTATGAGCCATTACACCCTTTTCTGAGCATGATTTTTTTTGGGCGTTTTTACTTTTGTTTTTTCAGGTTTTGTTTATTTTGGGGCATTTTTAATGAGACAATCAGTCCACCTGCACTTGTTAGACATGAGACGAATATAGCGAACCCATATCCAAAGCGGGGGATTTGATCCATGTGGCAGCCAGACCCTTCTTTTTTTTACGATATTCTGTGGAAAAAAGTCCGTTTTCTATAATCTATGTAACAGAAAGAAAATTGCCCCCGAGGGGACTCCCGTAGTAAGAGGACGGAGGTGCTTATCGGAAATTTTGATAAGAGCTCTTGGTTACCAAGATCGTGGTTTGTGGGCGTGACTTGGAATTTTTTAACCATTTACAAATACCAATTCTAAAACAATAATCTCTTGTGATATTTTTTCGGCCCAATACCCTAAAAGGTACCATAAACAGTGGCGGATCTAGGGGAAGCGCCCAGGGTGCCCGGGTCGCCTCTTATTTCGAGTAAAAAAGAGAAAATCACAGAAGGAAGAAAAGCCGGCAGAGCAAGCAAAACAAAGCTGCCCCCCTTAGCTCTTGGTCTAGATCCGCCACTGATAAAGGCTCCTGCTGTGTGCCTTGTGAGGCTGAACACACTAAGAGGTACCAAATACGTTTCTTTAACCCCTAAAAGGTACTACGAGCACCATCGCCTTATTTTTTATACGAAAGTTTCCCGCGGGAAAATTACACGGTGGCCTCTGATCTCTGCCCTTGTCCGTAATTATTGTTGTAACCATTCTAACTTAAACAAGATTAAGTCGCGCTGTTAGACTAGAGGTGTGTGACCTGTCCTCATATGATACCCCGTCACATTGTGCGATCACGCTGGTCGAAGTAATAAAACTCCACTCGTACAGACCAAAGATTTTCGTCTTACCTGGACAGTGAACGGGCTCTGAGCGAATGAGTTCACAAACGTATTCGCCATCATCATCCGTCAAGCTTAAAACGCACACTTTTGTAAAGCTTAATGCACACTTTCACAAACTAGCTAATGTTCAAGTTTGGAAATAACTGCTTCCTGGTTGATTGCATTCAAACTAACCAATAGGAATAGAGGAACAGTAGTCACTGGAACCCAGTTCCCCAACCTGACCCAACAATCAGGTGTGCTCTCGAGAAGTATGGGTTCTTGACCAAGTGCGAGGTCAAGATGGCTGCATATTCGCCAAGTTCTTTTTTTGCGTGTTTATGGACCGAGACGGAGTCGAGGTCCATAAACTCACAAAAACAGAACGAGGGCAATATCCAGCCATCTTGACCGAACAAGCTTGGTCAATAAAGGATTTATTATATGGCTTTCGGGGAAATTTTTCTTGCGGGACATGGCGGGTAGTCCCGAACGGGCAAGATAGCCCCATCTTGCCCGCTCGGGTAGCCAGTCACAGCGCTGGATTTGATTCATCTTGCCCGCTCACGGAGCTAACCGTCTGATAAAAGAGCTTAATGAAACCGGCTCTTGGATAAGAAAATTTTTCCAGGCAACCCACAACAAGTAAAACAGGGATTGCACTGATGGGGAAAAGATATGGAAAGGTATAAAGCATGCAGACAATTTAGTGACGTCATCCAATTCTCCGATCTGGAACAACATGTTGGGTTCAGAATTCTAGTGACATCATCCAATTCATTCCCGGTCTCAGGAATCAATGTTCATGGTCTTGTTAGAGCCATGACCCACAATCAAGAGTCATCATCAACACGAATCCACAGTCCTCTTTCGGGGAACCCCGACATCGCTCATTCTTCATTGAAATTAATGCAGTCCACAAAAGGCCCACTACATTTGGCGTTGTCACTTGCTCTCGAAAAAGTGAAGAAAAAGTGTGTGTCACAGGTCAGCAAATAGTCTCTCTGGAAAACAGACGAACAATTTTTCACGGTCAAGGGAAAGTCAGGGAGTTGTATTTGGAGTCAGGAAAAAATGACTTTTCACAAATCGCTGACTTTCCCCCGACCTTGAAGAATTGGTACCATTTTCTGTTCTGCTGTAAAGACAATAATTCTTAAATATATCAAACAAACGAACCAAAAACACGTCAACCTTAAACTGGCTGAGTTTAGTTTATTTCACTTTTCAACTTCTTTTCTGGACTCTTACATGTCATCCGTGGCTGGCTTTTGCATATCTAAATTTGTTTTCTTTTCCTTTGAGACTTCAAGATAGCAGGGTTCGACTGTACTGTTATTATGTAAGTCCCTTCCTCCCAGGTTGAAGCAAATCTTAGCTAAAAGACATTATGACTTAAATCATAACCCTGTTTGTCTTTTGCTGGCTCAACACACTTGATGCTGTAGTGTGAGATTGACTGTAGTGTTGTAGATTGTGAGAGCAAGAAACTTGTCTTGTACTATTATTTTCACTATTATTGGAGTTATCATTATTTATATGTTTATTTTTAATTACTGGCATATTTTTGTGTTCATTTATTATTTTATTATTACTATTTATTATTTATCTTTTAATTTTGATAGTTGGTGTGATGACTTATGATAGTCGTTTGCCGACTTAAAAGTGTAGACGCAGATGACAATATTCTTCGATCAGATGGCTAATCACTGGCAAATTCTTTGTTATCGATCGCAGTCGTTATTTCTAATTCCTTCTTGATTTCCGTCTTGTTGGCAGTCAGGTGACAAGAGCACTAAATCCATGTAATTTCCCTTCAAGTGGTATTTGAATGATCAGTTGGTGTTAGCTGTTATTTTCTGAGCAAGGTGAGGTGCACTGTTAACGAAATATTCATTGAATCCATGAACAATTTGCTTAATTAACAATTTGATCCATATCGATTGTCGATAGCAACCGATGAAGAAAACAGTCACTCCAGCCATAAGGAAGTCTATACAGATAAAAAATAATCTTTAGAAAAAGGAGATCATATCTAAATCAACTTCTTCTCATACAAGATTGAAATCAAATCAGAATAAAGGCAATCTTCTGTTAAAAATAAGCGAGAAACCATATCGTAACCAATGCTTCCTTGACAACATGACTGGTGGGAAAAAAGATACGGAAAAGTGTAAGGCACGCAGATACTTGAAGCAAATCTTAGCTAAAAGACATTATGACTTAAATCATAACACTGTTTGTCTTTTGCTGGCTCAACACACTTGATGCTGTAGTGTGAGATTGACTGTAGTGTTGTAGATTGTGAGAGCAAGAAACTTGTCTTGTACTATTATTTTCACTATTATTGGAGTTATCATTATTTATACGTTTATTTTTAATTACTGGCATATTTTTGTGTTCATTTATTATTTTATTATTACTATTTATTATTACTATTACTCAGAACCACCCAGCAAAACCGGGGGGGACTGTCACAGTTTCGCCAAACCTACACACTCACGCTTTAATTCTGTGCAGATTTACAGTGTAACACAGCGAATACATGGTCGTTTCTGCAAAAGCTATTCTCAAAACTATAGGTACCATAAAGTGACATCAAACATATATTTATAAGATTTACTCTGCATTGTTCTTTCAGCTTTGAGGAAGTTACACTCAGCACGAATGTGTCCTCTCCTTTTGCAATACCAGCAGTGGGATGTTATTTTGGAAGTCCCTTCCTCCCAAGTTGAAGCAAATCTTAGCTAAAAAACAGGTTTTTTCCCAATTTTAAGGTCTGTTGACTTCATGAAGGGGTTAATATTTTGACTGCTTGGAATAACTTGTGCTCTAGTGTTTCTACAATAAAACATAAGCTAAATTTTGAGATGTAACGGTGCATCTTATTGTTTTCAGTAGACATTGTGACTGAAGGAAAAATTGCCTTTTTGGACAGCTGTGATTGCAGAATGACATCACAATTTACTATCAAGACCAGGTACTAAGATTGTCAGAGCAAAAAACTTTATGAACCCTTAGCTGGAGTATTAACATGTAACCAAACCAGCTGTCAGTTT
Organism: Orbicella franksi; assembly: GCF_964199315.1. NCBI lineage: Eukaryota > Metazoa > Cnidaria > Anthozoa > Scleractinia > Merulinidae > Orbicella > Orbicella franksi. The sequence goes on from NW_027670514.1 coordinate 137,401, forward strand.
AAGAGACCAGTTCTTTTAGCCAAGATTATCTTCAACAAAACCCAATCCCCAAAACTAAAAGTAAAGGCTTACCGAGGTACCGCCCACATTGATAAACATTCTCTGCCCACTCCCCTTGCCCCGTCCTCTTCCCCTCCCCCTTGAAATGTATTGAGGGCTCTCACTGCCTGGGGTTCTTTTAGCTTTGAAGAAGTTACACTCAGCACGAATGTGTCCTCTCCTTTTGCAATACCAGCAGTGGGATGTTATTATGGAAGTCCCTCCCAAGTTGAAGCAAATCTTAGCTAAAAAAACAGGTTTTTTCCCAATTTTAAGGTCTGTTGACTTCATGAAGGGGTTAATTTTTTGACTGCTTGGAATAACTTGTGCTCTAGTGTTTCTACAATAAAACATAAGCTAAATTTTGAGATGTAACAGTGCATCTTATTGTTTTCAGTAGACATTGTGACTGAAGGAAAAATTGCCTTTTTGGACAGCTGTGATTGCAGAATGACATCACAATTTACTATCAAGACCAGGTACTAAGATTGTCAGAGCAAGAAACTTTATGAACCCTTAGCTGGATTAGCTGTCAGTTTAAGAGACCAGTTCTTTTAGCCAAGATTACCTTCAACAAAACCCAATCCCCAAAACTAAAAGTAAAGGCTTACCGAGGTACCGCCCACATTGATAAACATTCTCTGCCCACTCCCCTTGCCCCGTCCTCTTCCCCTCCCCCTTGAAATGTATTGAGGGCTCTCACTGCCTGGGGTTCTTTTAGCTTTGAAGAAGTTACACTCAGCACGAATGTGTCCTCTCCTTTTGCAATACCAGCAGTGGGATGTTATTATAGAAGTCCCTCCCAAGTTGAAGCAAATCTTAGCTAAAAAAACAGGTTTTTTCCCAATTTTAAGGTCTGTTGACTTCATGAAGGGGTTAATTTTTTGACTGCTTGGAATAACTTGTGCTCTAGTGTTTCTACAATAAAACATAAGCTAAATTTTGAGATGTAACAGTGCATCTTATTGTTTTCAGTAGACATTGTGACTGAAGGAAAAATTGCCTTTTTGGACAGCTGTGATTGCAGAATGACATCACAATTTACTATCAAGACCAGGTACTAAGATTGTCAGAGCAAGAAACTTTATGAACCCTTAGCTGGATTAGCTGTCAGTTTAAGAGACCAGTTCTTTTAGCCAAGATTACCTTCAACAAAACCCAATCCCCAAAACTAAAAGTAAAGGCTTACCGAGGTACCGCCCACATTGATAAACATTCTCTGCCCACTCCCCTTGCCCCGTCCTCTTCCCCTCCCCCTTGAAATGTATTGAGGGCTCTCACTGCCTGGGGTTCTTTTAGCTTTGAAGAAGTTACACTCAGCACGAATGTGTCCTCTCCTTTTGCAATACCAGCAGTGGGATGTTATTATAGAAGTCCCTCCCAAGTTGAAGCAAATCTTAGCTAAAAAAACAGGTTTTTTCCCAATTTTAAGGTCTGTTGACTTCATGAAGGGGTTAATTTTTTGACTGCTTGGAATAACTTGTGCTCTAGTGTTTCTACAATAAAACATAAGCTAAATTTTGAGATGTAACAGTGCATCTTATTGTTTTCAGTAGACATTGCGACTGAAGGAAAAATTGCCTTTTTGGACAGCTGTGATTGCAGAATGACATCACAATTTACTATCAAGACCAGGTACTAAGATTGTCAGAGCAAGAAACTTTATGAACCCTTAGCTGGATTAGCTGTCAGTTTAAGAGACCAGTTCTTTTAGCCAAGATTACCTTCAACAAAACCCAATCCCCAAAACTAAAAGTAAAGGCTTACTGAGGTACCACCCACATTGATAAACATTTTCTGCCCACTCCCCCTGCCCCGCCCTCTGCCCGACCCTCTTTTCCATCCACGGCCCCGTCCCCTTCCCCTCCCCCTTGAAATGTATTCAGGGCTCTCACTGGTTGTTGTTCTTTTAGCCTTGAGGAAGTTACACTCAGTACGAATGTGTCCTTTCCTTTTGCAATACCAGCAGTGGGCTGAAAAAGAAATTAGGTACATACGTGTGAGAATTTCGTGTATTTAGCTCGGGCTGAAATATTAGCCTGGTTGGAGGAGCTAGGAATTCAGGCTGGCTTTTCAAATAAGTCCTCTTAAATCAAGTAGAGATTTCACAAGTAATCAGAGTAATTATTCATATGTTTATATTATTTCTATGTTTGTATTGTTTAAAAACAAAGAAAAGGCCAATTTCTTGAGAATTGACTTTCATGATTTCACGGAAAAAATGGCTTTAAAGGATATTGAGTTAGTTGAAAATGTCACTAATCTTAAATCACCGTTTAAAAAATTTAATTGATAATACACAATCAAGACCACCTACATTTATCACAAGAACGAAAGAAGGGTTTCGTTCCCATCTTATAAAATGGTTTGAAAAAGGTTTGCTAAAGGGAACATGTTGTCAACTTCACAACAGCAAGTTTCTTTTTGATGTAGGGTACTAAACTTTCAGTTTTGTTTATGGTGACAACAGATATTTCCCTTGGCCATTTCGTGATTTTCGTGACAATCACTGCTTAAGAATTCAAGCTTACCAGTGGATCTTTTCAGTTTTGCAGATAGCTCTGAAACCAAAAAAAAATGATTTTCCAAATTAGCTTAATGCAATATGTTAACTGTGTTCAAAATTTTGTTGTCTGTTGTTTCATGTATATCAAGCAACATGTAAAACATTTGATATTGTACCTTGATTTTGAGCTTGTAATTTCTGGATGTCTGCAAAAAATCATGAAAAAAAAAAAGATTTTCCAAATTAGCTTAATGCAATATGTTAACTGTGTTCAAAATTTTGTTGTCTGTTGTTTCATGTATATCAAACAACAAGCAAAACATTTGATATTGTACCTTGATTTTGAGCTTGTAATTTCTGGAGATCTGCAAATAAATCATGAGGTAATTAAACAGTGGATGAAAGTGGGACGTCAAGTTCAGAAACGCCTTAAATCATAAGCTCTAAGAAAAGCAATTAAGGTTCACTTGGTGATTTATATCATGTTAGTTGAGTTTCAACACTGAGAAATAAAATACCCAACACAGGTGCAACTACCTTTTTAAACATTTGCCTTACCTGAAGGAGGCTGGTTTTCCAAAGCATTACCAGGCTTGGCTACAAGAAAATGAGGTTTCACAGTTTTAACATAATATGTTAACTGTGTTGTAATTTCTGAGCAAGAAAATGTATTGCATCATTGCAACACAACACAAGTTCAACTATTTTTTTAAAACAGCTGCCTTGCTTGGAAGATAATTACTTGCTCCGGCCTCCTTGCTTTGCTATTTTTTAAAAACACTTGCCTTACCTGATAGAAGCTCAGTTCCTGAAGCCTCCACATCTTTGTCATCTAGAAGAAAATGAGGTTTAACAGCATGAAAATCAATTTTATCTTCCTCAAAGCCACCAAAAATGAATACATCAATAAAAATACATAGAAAGCATCAAGGCATTTGTTTCTTGTGTGTCTTGTCTCTAAACCTTAAGGGCAGATTCGGTGTAAAACCTTCTAGAGTAACTGCACCCCTTCTGTGGATGTCATTTTCAAGAAATTATGTTTACATATACCCGTGAATAAATTGTCCTCAAAATGTGTGCGACTTGTATTTTGGACTTGTGTCTTACAAGTTGGACTCTTGTCAAGTCAGACAATTTAACATTTCATTGATTTTTATCAAACAATCAGCAAAACATGTCATATTGTTCCTTGTTTCTCATGCTGTGGATTCTCAAAGAGCTGCAAAAGGAAATCCATACACAACACAGGTGCTTTGCTATTTTTTAAAAACATTTGCCTTACCTGATGGAGGCTCAGTTCCTGAATCCCCCTCATCTTTGTCATCTAGAAGAAAATGAGGTTTAACAGCATGAAAATCAATTTTATCTTCCTCAAAGCCACCAAAAATGAATACATCAATAAAAATACATAGAAAGCATCAAGGCATTTGTTTCTTGTGTGTCTGGTCTCTAAACCTTAAGGGCAGATCCCGTGTAAAACCTTCTAGAGTAACTGCACCCCTTCTGTGGATGTCATTTTCAAGAAATTATGTTTACATATACCCGTGAATAAATTGTCCTCAAAATGTGTGCGACTTGTATTTTGGACTTGTGTCTTACAAGTTGGACTCTTGTCAAGTCAGACAATTTAACATTTCATTGATTTTTATCAAACAATCGGCAAAACATGTCATATTGTTCCTTGTTTCTCATGCTGTGGATTCTCAAAGAGCTGCAAAAGGAAATCCATACTCAACACAGGTGCTTTGCTATTTTTTAAAAAACATTTGCCTTACCTGATGGAGGCTCAGTTCCTGAATCCCCCTCATCTTTGTCATCTAGAAGAAAATGAGGTTTAACAGCATGAAAATCAATTTTACCTTCCTCAAAGCCACCAAAAATGAATACTCAATAAAAAGAAATAGAGAGCATCAAGGCATTTGTTTCTCTTGTGTGTCTTGTCTCTAAACCCTAAGAGCAAACCCCGTGTAAAACCTGCTAGAGTACCCACTCCCCCTCTGTGGATATCATTTTCAAGAAATTATGTTTAAATATACCTGTGATTAAATTGTCCTCAAAATGTGTGCAACTTGTATTTTGGACTTGTGTCTTACAAGTTGGACTCTTGTCAAGTCAGACAATTTAACATTTCATTGATTTTTATCAAACAATCGGCAAAACATTTGATATTGTTCCTTATTTCTCATGCCGTGGATTCTCAAAGAGCTGCAAAAGGACATCCATACACAATACAGGTGCTTTGCTATTTTTAAAAAACATTTGCCTTACCTGATGGAGGCTCAGTTCCTGAATCCCTGCCATCTTTGTCATCTAGAAGAAAATGAGGTTTAACAGCATGAAAATCAATTTTATCTTCCTCAAAGCCACCAAAAATAAATACATCAATAAAAATACATAGAAAGCATCAAGGCATTTGTTTCTTGTGTGTCTTGTCTCTAAACCCTAAGAGCAGACCCCGTGTAAAACCTTCTAGAGTAACCACGCCCCCCTCTGTGGATATCATTTTCAAGAAATTATGTTTAAATATACCCGTGAATAAATTGTCCTCAAAATGTGTGTTTGATTGGTTATAAAGAAAAAAAAACATTGTTATTCAATATTAGTTATTCATTTGCAGGCTAAACCACATAATATATACAGGGCCACTGATTTACATCACAAAAGTGTCTGTTGTGTTACACCTTTGTCCTTCAAAAGATTTTGACACATGTAAAACAGAAGAAAATAAGGTTTCACAGCATGAAAATCAATTTTATCATTTAATATTTTATCATGTAATATTTCATCAGTGTTCAACTTACCAGGGTTTTCATCACCGTTAAAACCAGTAGGCATAATTTGATCAGTTCGAGTTTATTCTGATAAAAATAACAAAGAACAAGATGTAAACTTAAATAATTTAACTCACCCAGCCGACCCAGTGATATAAACCATTGTAACCCTAATCTCATACTGAAAGAGTAAACTCACCTTGAAAATAACAGTTAACAAATCGACCATATCATAACTTGCTTCAGAGCCTGCGTTTTTGAAAATAACGCCTCCGGTAGGTTTCTTGGTTTGAAATACTCCAGAGCGACCAATCACGATAACTCTTGCCCCCAGTTCGTCCGCGGTTTAAAGTCAACCAAGCTAAACAGCGTCGTTCGTCACGAGTTGGAAATCTTAAGTCGAAAATCGCCGCTCGACTCCTAAAAAAGGAATTGACAGCGCAACTACTACTTAATGCTAAAGCCGGTATTTGTGAAGCATGCAGTGGAGAGGTAAGAAGTTGATATGAAGCGCTTTAAATCGAGATCGAAACCCAGAATGATTCGTCGACTTCCGTTTATTAATTCATGTGAGAAATTCTTCACCTGCGTGCAAAAAATAAAATGATATTTAATTCCACTAAATAGAGACCATGAAGAAATACTTAAACAGAAAAAAAGAAGTGCGATTATTGTGATTTAAGCTTTATAAAGAATACCAACATATTGCAATATCCTCCGCGTGAACTCTAGTCACGTGAGTCCAATCTGGAACAAGATGTTGGTTCAAAATGTTATTGATCTCTAATAGATTTATAGTTTTCTAGTGACGTCATCCAATTCATTCCCGGTCTCCCTCGCCCAAGATCGCCCTGAACTCTGATTGGTCTACTCGTGGGGTATTTAAACCTCGAGTGTCATAGAGACAAGCATTTTTAGCGCGTGGTTTTGCGTCCTGTCGTGTCGATAGGTGAAATACGTGCAATGGATTCTTTGCTTTCCTACGAATCCAGTTCTAGTAGTACCTCTGATGGCGAGGCATGGACCGAAACACAACCCCCTATGACAAAACGGGCCATCGAGCAAGCGCCGCCCTTTGCAACCCTAGAAGACGACGCGTTGATGGACAGGTGTGCTTCAGACTCTGAAGTAAGCGATTCTAACGATGAAGCCCCAAAATTCGGTTCAGAGCGATTTCATCCCACAGATGGAGATCAGCTAGACGAGAATGAATTGGAAGAACAGCACCAGCAGAACTTCGGCAGCAGAGGGGAGACAGAAGCCTTCGGTGGTGGTGGAAACATGCATGCTACATTTCCCTTGCCAGTTGGAGGAAAGAGGAGTCCTTATGCGCTAAATATCCGTGATCTCAATGCAAGGATGCGCGCTTTCTTGGCGTCGGTAAAGACATACTTCACGCAGAGAGTAAATCTGGAAAGGCAGAAGGCCCCGCTTTGCCCTTCGACTTACGACAAAGCCCAAGAAAGAGTACTTGGTATGTATATGTTGTTGTATGTCTTTTACTCAGTTCGCTCACAGAGGCCGCACGCGCGCGTTTGATTGCGGTAAAAGGTATACGCGGCTGTAAATGCTTCGTTCTTAAAGCGTGTTTTGGCCAATGCTTTCTAGATTAATTCAAATATTAGTTCAAACAAGCGTGGGAAAAAGGGAAGACGCGAGCGGGAGCGGTTCTTCAAACCAGAGGTGCGAAAAATTTCTTTTGTGTTGTCTTGGCCGGTATTACGCATTTTTCGTCTTTAATCTCTAGTCAGTTTTACCTACGCAAGGACGGTTTTTCCGTTCTTTGTAGTCGTTCGATTTAGCGATTGTAAAAAAAAGACGAAACAAAAAATCAAAAAAAGACCAAAAACGAATGCGTAAAACATTGTCTTCTCTGGGATGCGCGCAGAGTGTGATGGAAAAGGGGAAGACGCGAGCGGTTTTTCAAACGGGAGGTGCGAAAAATTTCTTTTGTGTTGTCTTGGCCGATATTACGCATTTTTCGTCTTTAATCTCTAGTCAGTTTTACCTACGCAAGGACGGTTTTTGCGTTCTTTGTAGTCGTTCGATTTAGCGATCGTAAAAAAAAAAAAGTCGAAACAGAAAAATCAAAAGAAGACCAAAAACGAATGCGTATAACATTGTCCCCTCTCTATGTTAGGTTTTCTGGGATACGCGCAGAGTGTGATGGATACACGAGAATTGAGCCCAGAAGTGTTCCTGCGAGTAACGTTCATCGAAGGCTACGTGGAATTTCTGAAGGTGGGTGTTTTCGTTTTCGGCGAAAAATTAACTTGCAGGTTCTCTTGTTGCGTAAATCAAAATATCCCGCGTAAAAGGGCGTGTGTCCCGCGAGGGCGAGTTGGGCTTGAGTTGCTGGGGTCTGGGTTCGATCGTAATTCCACAACAGACGTGTGGCCGCCATTATAAAAGTTGTTTTGGCTAAATCAGACGGGAAAATGCTTTCAGATCTTGTCTTAGTGGGTGAGTCCTTGTCAATGTATGGATTGTCTATCTAGGTTGTAGTCTTTGACAAATTCTCTTCTGCTTATTTGTTCCAAACTGCGTTCGAAGTCGTTTTCTTTACGACAATTTAAAGCGACTCCCTCGCTGTTAATTGTTCCCACGACACAAGCTTACAGCTGCTACTGAACTGCCGAGAAAAGAATTAAGCGGCCACTAATTTAACACAGTTGAAATACGATTGATCTCAAAATAATTGGCTTGTTTTTTGTCGTGTGGTGTAATATTTCGTCACTGTAATATTTCGTATTTTTATATCACTTGTTGTTTTCAAATTGAATTTACTTGTGTCTTTGATCTTTGGCTTTTACGTACATAAATGCATCACCTTTATTTCACCTCGAATTTACAAGGGTAGCTGTAGAGCTTATTTCTCCGAGAAAAAAAAAGTTTAATGAATAAATAAATAAACAAAATGGTATTGATAACAAGGGTGGTGATTGTTTTATAAGTCACATCAGCTTTATAAAACTGCAGATTTGCACTTGCAAATTCACGTGGCTGAAATTGAGTCCAGAACATTATGTTCAGAGTATGGTGGATCATACTTGCCAACATTACACACAGCAAATGTCAAAACCAGGAATGTGGTGCGACAATATAATTATCCAGGCCGTATGCTTTTATGATTGAATCGAATTGAAATGCAAAGTTCGCAAAATTCATCCGCTGCTTCAATCGATTGTTTCTCCCCAGGAAAAGCGGTGTTGCAGTTCAGCGACAGTCTCCAATCACATAAGTTCGATCTTGTACCCGATCAAATTTCTGCATCGCGAAGATGCGCCCAACTTCAATAATGTGGCGATCATAAAGCAGTTGAGAGTTCAAGCCACCCTGCTCCAAAAAGAGGGCGACCTCGACCGTCCATCCAGCAAGGAGGACTTTGAAGCGCAAAATCGCTGGCTTCCTTGGTGAGTCTGATTTGTGTTTGTTTCTCTTTGATCACTTTTTATACACCAGGCAAGAGAAAGGGAATTTATTTTACTCTAATTACTCATCCACAAAATGCAGGAGGGGAGGGGAGGGGGGTGCTCATTCGGAGATGGACAAAAGTCATAGCTGGTGGCAGCTAATTTGACGGTAATGACATTTTCTCTGCCTTATTTCCTCAGGGACCAGGTTGTGAAAACAGTAGCGACACAACGGGAACGCTTTGAGCTTGCTGGTCCGATGAAAGTGAAGGCCAGAGAATGTTGTGACCTGGTAATGGTGAGCCTGTATGTTTTCATCCCGCCATCCCGAGGCCTGGAAATCCGAACGCTGGAAGTCCTTGGCAATGGTTACGACTTTGATCAGGCTCGCTTTAAAGATCGAAACGCTGTGGTGATGAAGGACGATGGAGTCATCTTGCACTTTCATAATTACAAAACCAGGCGGTTTTCAGGCAGGGATGAATTGGCGTTGGAGGTTAGATTTCTGGTTTTCCCTGTTATATTTAATTTTTTTTACTTTTTTTGAGAGAAATAAACAAAGCGAAAAGGGGATCCAAATGGTTTTAGTTCGATGTAAACTTGTACGTTTAAGGACCACTCATTGTCCTCTAGGTTGTGGTTTGTCATGGTGTGAATGGAAACCGAAGCCTGGCAAAGGGTTAGCATTACTAATGAGGAACTCACTCACTCTCTCCTCAGAACGACCACGAACTTTGCCAGATTCTGCGTATGTATGTGAAAGACTTCCGACCGCACCTCACCAAGGAAGGAAGCGGAGATTTTCTGCTGTTGGTGAGTTTCTTTTTTTTCTTTACTTTATTGTTACCTCCCCAATGGGGCTTTTCAGGAACAATAATTGTTCCTGAAAAGCCTAGTAAGCCTAGTAAAACTGAAAAGCCTAGTAAAACTTAGTAATTTAAGTAATTATTACTTAAATTACTAAGTTACTAATAAAGCAACTGAAAACATTTCTTTTTAAGAAAGCTTTTGACTTGTGGAAATAGTTTTAAAGTTTAGCATAGTTGTTGTAATAGTTTTAAAGTTTAGTGATTTCCATTTATTCATTTATTTTAACTTAATGTAAAGCGCTTTTGAGTATGTTTGTCTAGTTCTAGCGCTATACAAGTCTATTATTATTATAACTACACAATCAAAATTAATCAAATTTAAAAAAAACATTTACAACATTATCTAAACTTTGTAGTCGCGAAAAATACTAAAAATAAATGAAGTTTAGGGAGTATTTACAAAATTGTTGAAAAGCTTATTCTTTAAGATACGTTTAAAAACTTGAACTGAACAGCTTGATTTTAAAAAGGGGTCTAGATTGTTCCAAAGTCCAATAGTTCTGTAATAAAATGTTCTTTGTCCTGAGGCTGTTTTAAAAAAAGGTATATCAAGCTTTTGGCCACTCCTAGTTGTACGCTTGGTAACTTGTTCGCGGGTAATGAATTGTGACGTCAGATATTTGGGGGCGTGTCCAGAAATGCATTTAAAAGCCATGGTAGCTTGGCGGTAGTATAGTTGGTCCGTAACGGGTAACCAAGACAAACTTTTTAAGTGGGGAGTTACATGATCGTACTTTCTCGCGCCACTAACGATTCGACATGCGTAGTTCTGCACAGCCTGTAATTTCCTTATATTTTTCTCTGTGGTATTTGCCCAGACATTCGAGAAGTAGTACAACTTACTGAAAACCGAGGCATTTATCACGGTTAACAACGACGTTCTGTCAAGACAGTGTTTGACACGGCTAATTTGCGCGAGGCGTGCGATACATTCCGATACTGTGGTCTTAATATGATCATCAAATGTCAAGTTCGAATCCAAAATCACGCCGAGATCTTTGGCTGATTGTCTTGGGGAGATGTCTTTTCCCAGCAAAGACAAACGAAAATCATGGAGCTTCGAAGTCATCTGTCGGCTCCCGAAAACAATTAATTTCGTCTTGTCTGGATTTAGTAATAGCCGATTTCTGAAACACCAGTTGCGCACACCGAGGAGGTCTTCGTTCATCTCCTCAACAATCCATTGGGTGTCTTGTGAATGAAAAGAAACAAACAATTTTGTATCATCTACATAGCATTCAGTAGAGCAATTCTGTGGAGCTTCCGGTAGATCATTAACATATATACTAGATAATAAGGGGCCCAGGATGCTACCCTGAGGTACTCCATATTCAATTGGTATTGGATTGGAAACAGTGGAGTGAATTCGTACAACTTGATATCTATTTGTGAGATAGCTGTTAAACCATTGTAGCACACTAGTTGAGGTGCCAACGTCTTGTAGTTTTCGTAACAGTATTTGGTGGTCGACACTATCAAACGCTTTGCTCATATCTAGGAGAACACAGGCGGTTAATTTCTTTTTATCTATTCCTTTAAGAAATGCATCAGTCGTGCGAAGTAATGATGTTTCAGTAGAGTGCCATTTTTTGCTTCCATTTTGTTTTGTCGTCAGCCTCTTCTTTGTTGTCAAATAGGTGACAAACTGATTATAAGCGACTCTTTCACAGACCTTTGACAACACAGGTAGTAGCGAAATTGGTCTATTATTGTTAGGAAGTTCGTGATTGCCTTGTTTGGGAATAGGTGTGATTTCGGCTGTTTTCCAGATCCCTGGGAATGTTGAAGATGAAAGAGAAGCATTGATGATTGATGTAACAAAAGGGAGTATAATCGGCAGGCAGTCTTTAATGACTCGAGTTGGCACTTTATCAATCCCAGGAGCCTTATTAGAAGGCATTGCATTTATAATGTCCTCGACTTGTTTACATTCAACAGAATGAAATGTAAATTGCTCAGATGTCAGAAAAAAGTTTGCTGTTGCAGAAATAAGGAGGGGTAAATTTTTTCAAAGTCTGAATTTCAGACTGGGGTGAACAAATGTTGGTTTTCATTCTTAATTGGTCCCATCAAGATTAAACCCTAACCCTAACCCTAACCCTAACCCCTAGAAAGCCCTAGAAAGCCCTAGAAAGCCCTAGAAAGCCCTAGAAAGCCCTAGAAAGCCCTAGAAAGCCCTAGAAAGCCCTAGAAAGCCCTAGAAAGCCCTAGAAAGCCCTAGAAAGCCCTAGAAAGCCCTAGAAAGCCCTAGAAAGCCCTAGAAAGCCCTAGAAAGCCCTAGAAAGCCCTAGAAAGCCCTAGAAAGCCCTAGAAAGCCCTAGAAAGCCCTAGAAAGCCCTAGAAAGCCCTAGAAAGCCCTAGAAAGCCCTAGAAAGCCCTAGAAAGCCCTAGAAAGCCCTAGAAAGCCCTAGAAAGCCCTAGAAAGCCCTAGAAAGCCCTAGAAAGCCCTAGAAAGCCCTAGAAAGCCCTAGAAAGCCCTAGAAAGCCCTAGAAAGCCCTAGAAAGCCCTAGAAAGCCCTAGAAAGCCCTAGAAAGCCCTAGAAAGCCCTAGAAAGCCCTAGAAAGCCCTAGAAAGCCCTAGAAAGCCCTAGAAAGCCCTAGAAAGCCCTAGAAAGCCCTAGAAAGCCCTAGAAAGCCCTAGAAAGCCCTAGAAAGCCCTAGAAAGCCCTAGAAAGCCCTAGAAAGCCCTAGAAAGCCCTAGAAAGCCCTAGAAAGCCCTAGAAAGCCCTAGAAAGCCCTAGAAAGCCCTAGAAAGCCCTAGAAAGCCCTAGAAAGCCCTAGAAAGCCCTAGAAAGCCCTAGAAAGCCCTAGAAAGCCCTAGAAAGCCCTAGAAAGCCCTAGAAAGCCCTAGAAAGCCGGATGTCTTAAATTCACCTTTTTTCCTGATATGTTTCAATCGCTCTTCCACCACCCCACCCACCTCCATTCGGACATCTGTGCATATATATTGATTTCCACACAAATGCTTACCTTAGTGGTACATTTTATCCTGTCCACTTTTGAGAAAATTTATCGTCTTATTTGCAGGGAAAATTGATGCTGAGGACGGTTTCAAAGGCTGAAAGCACTGTCAGATATTAGGAATAGCTAGGGAAAAGCATTTTCATTTTTTTGCGCTTTCTGTTTTTCAACTTCTGGTGACATGTGTTTATCTTAGGATGAAAATTACTTATCCTTAAGAACGAGTTAAAGAGGTAAGTCACCAAACAAAATATAGCTACACATTGAAAAGTATCTGGTATGAAATACAGATTACATAGAAACTTCAATTTAGTACGTCTTCTTTGATTTTTAGGAACAGTGAGTCTATAAACTGTATACGGCTGAATAAAAATAATGTAAACAGAATTTGCATCACCACTATTTGCATATGCACTGTTGTTATTTGAAACGAACAGCACTGGATGTTTAGCAGCATTATCACCCCCTCACTCCATATACTCTATAAGCTTGGAGCCTCCTTTACTGACAAACTTTAAAAATGGGTTAGAATATTTTTTGGCAATGTGCTACTTTTAAGAAGTTACTCCGTTCGATAACTGACAGCCGTGAAGAAATGAATTCAAGTAGAGAGCTAGTTATTTACGCTTAACCCACGAAACAAAACATAATTACACACTGAGAATGGCTTGTAAACAATTTTAAAGAAAACAGAAAATTATTGTTAAACTTAATATTTGTCACCAGTCTGCCAAATTTTAAGGAATTTCACAGCAGGAAACGCAAAAAATTCACTGTCAGTCTTTAATTCTGATGTAGTACTCAAATTTCATCATACTTACCCCCGCAGGTTGGCGGCAGATGAAAATTTGACAATATCCTCAAGATCAAGCTACCGACCTTCATCAAAAATAAAAATATCTCTGGACATTAACTAGTATCTGGCACGAAATAAAATTTGAATAGAACTTCCATTTGGTAAATCTTTGAATCTTAACAACAGCGAGTCTATCAACTAAATACGGCTGACTTTAAATAATGTAAACAGAATTCGCGTCTCGCCTATCTGTAGATGCATTGTCGTTATTCGACACGAGCAGCACTGGATGTTTATCAGCATTATACTCCCTCCTTTGCTCCATATACTATATAAGCTAGGAGCATAGTTTATTAAAGAACTAAAAAATGGGTTAAAATATTTTCTGACAATGTGCTATTTTCATTAGCGACGTTGGCTAGTTCGATTTCTGACAGCCGCGAAAAAATTAATTCAAGTAACGAGCAAGTTATTTCCGCTTAACCCACGAAACAAACCATAATTATGCGTTGGGTAATGGCTTGTAAACAATTTTAACAAAAAATTTATATATAAGGATTTGTCTTCGTTTTCAACAAACAGATGGTCTGCAAACAAAAGCCAATAGATTTTGCTTTGTAAACATTAAAGTTTGGGTAGCAGTTGTTGGGTGTCAAATAACGTAAGCAGAAGGTTTTTGATGTTATCAACTCGTTACATTACATGAAAGGCAAATAACACAAGCAGAGTTCTCCATTCGAGAATCGCATGTCATAACATCGACTTTAAAATATTTCAGGACTTTGCGTACCCCAATAGAAGTTTCTCGAAACGACCAATTCGAAACTTTCGTCCCATCGAGAATTTCATGCAAGCTATGACAAGCGAAATTATCCATTCCACAATTGCATATAATTACTACGACTCACAGATATTTCACAACATCATGTTACCATTGTCTAAGTTTGTCGATACGACAGATTCCTTTCATTCGTGGAAAGGAAAATTTTCTGCACGAACCTACAAGCACACTCCTCCATTAGACAATTTGATGTAAATACAAGCCCTTGCAGGGCTTACTTTATTTTGCACAACGATACAAAACGAAAGAAACAAATCTATACCGAAATAAACGTATCAAGTATCAAAACAGTAAAATTCCTCTGTACGAAAACCTAAAAATGAATAAAACAGCGGAACTCCGAAATTTGTAAATTCGAAGATCTGTATTTCGAGAACCGAGTCCTTCCAAGACTGTACTATATAACACTTATTGCTTCACATTATTTAACACTTCGTACATACAACTGGATGCAGTGATATTTTTTAACAGCGAGTTATAGCCGAAAGATCACAAGTGCTCCATTTCCCAAATTACAAATACGTATTTTAAGAAACGGGTGCTTCAGTACCTTACTTCCTTCGTTACCATAGTGATAAAGCGAACATTAACTCGTGAAAGGTGAGTCAAGTAGTAGGCACTCCTTTCACCGAGCACAAATCTGTAAGCTCGAAACCGAGCGTGCAATAATTTTTCCCCTGACGATTTCCCTGCAAACCAAGGCCATCACGTGCCAGTTTAGAGTCCCGGGTACTGGGAAATATGATCCAAGTTCTGGATATCAACCCATAGTTGCTCAACCGAGCGTTCAATTGTTTTTCCTTGTCCATTTCACTGCAACCCAAGGCCATCAGAAGTTAGTATAGAGTCCCTGGGACTGGACAATATCCCCAAGTTCCGGGAAATCGAGCCAAAGTTGGTCAAAATCACGATGCGTGTAAGTCGGTCTTCGCTACCTTTTTCACTCTTAAAATTAAGTGGGGCTATTTTGGCGCTAGAAATTAGCTCCAAAGCGAGCGTGCGATAGTTTTACCTCCATCCATGTTACTGAAAACCAAGGCTATCACGATGAAGTTTAGAGTCCCTGGGACTGGAAAATATCATCAAAGTTCCGGCATATCGAGCCAAAATTGGTCAAAATCACGATGCGCGTAAGATGGTCTCGGCTATTCTTTCAGTCTTAAAATGAAGTGGGGCTATAATTCGGCCTAGAAGCTCAAAACCAAACGTTCAAATATTTTTCCTCTGTCCATTTCACTGAAAATCAAGGCCATCACAAGTTAGTTTGAAGTCCCTGGGACTGGAAAATAATCGAGCCAAAGGTGATCAAAATCACAATGCACGTAAGGCGGTCTCGGCTACTCTATCAGTCTTAAAATAAAGTGGGGCTATATTTTGGCCTAGAAGCTCGAAACCGAGCGTTCAAATATTTTTCTCTCTCCATTTCACTAAAAACCCAGGCCATCACGAATTAGTTTAGAGTCCCTGGGACTGGAAAATATCCGAAAAGCTCCAGGAAATCGAGCCAAAATTGGTCAAAATCACGATGCTCATAAGGCGGTCTCGGCTACTCAATCAGTCCTTAAATGAAGTGACGTGGAGCTATCTTTCGGCCTAGAACCTCGAAACCGAGCGTTCAAATATTTTTCCTCTGTCCATTTCACTAAAACCCAGGCCATCACAAGTTAAGTTTAGAGTCCATGTGACTAGAAAATATCCACCAAGTTCCGGCAAATCGAGTCAAAGTTGGTCAACATCCCTATGCCCGTAAGGCGGTCTCGGCTACTCGATCAGGATTAAAATAAAGTGACCTGGGGCTAAATTTCAACCTAGAAGCTCGAGATCGAGCGTTCAAATATTTTCCTCTGTCCATTCTACTAAAAACCAAGGCCATCACCAGCTACTTTAGAGTCCCTGGGACTGGAAAATATCCCCGAAGTTCCGCAAAATCGAGCCAAAGTTGGTCAAAATCAAGATGCGCGCAAGGCAGTGTCGGCTACTCTATCAGTCTTAAAATGAAGTGAGGCTATATCTCGCCCTAGAAGCTCGAAACCGAGCGTTCGAATATTTTTCCTCTGGCCATTTCACTGAAAACCAAGGCCATCACCAGCTCGTTTACAGTCCCTGGTACGGGAAAATATCCCTGACGTTCCGACAAATTTAGCCAAAGTTGGTCCAAATTACCGTCGATGCGCGTAAGGCGGTCTCGGCTACTTTTTTAGTCTTAAAATGAAGTGGGGCTATATTTCGGCGTAGAAGCTGGAAACCGAGCGTTCAAATATTTCTCCTGTGTCCATTTCACTTAAAACCAAGGCCATCACGAATTAGTTTAGAGTCCCTCCCACTGGAAAATATCCCCTAAGCTCTGGCAAATCGAGCCAAAGTTAGCCAAAATTACGATGCGCGTAAGGCGAGCTATATTTCGGCCTAGAAGCTAGAAACCGAGCATTCAAACTTTTTTCCTCTGCCAATTTAACCTAAAACCAAGGTTATCACGAGTTAGTTTAGAGTCCCCGAGACTGGAAAATATCCCCCAAGTTCCTGGAAATCTACACAAAGTTGTTCAAAATTACGCTGCGCGTAAGGCGGTTTCGGCTATATTTCGGGGCTATATTTCGGCCTAGAAGCTCGAAAAAGAGCGTTCAAATATTTTCCTCCGCTTATTTCACACAAAACCAAAGGCCATTATGAGTTAGTTTAGAGTCCCTGGGACTGGAAAATCTCCTCCAAGCTCCTGGAAATCGACCCGCAGTTGTTCAAAATTACGCTGCGCATAACGCGGTCTCGGCTACCCTTTTAGTCTTAAAATAAGTGAAGCTATATTTCGGCCTAAAAGCTCGAAATCGAGCGCTCAAATATTTTTCCTCTGCCCATTTCACTGAAAACCAAGGCCATCAGTATTTAGTTCAGAGTCCCCGAAACTGGAAAATATCCTCCAAATTCCTGGAAATCGGTCCAAAGTTGGTCAAAAGTACGCTGCGAGTAAGGCGGTCTCGGTTACCTTTTTGCTCATGGATGTTAGACATCCATGAGCTTATAAGGCAGTCGGATGGCGTTCACTCACTCACTCAGTCCATTGTGATTAATTTATTCATTAAAACTGGATTAAATAGTTTTCACCTATCCCTCCCCTGCTAAGTATAATTTTTGTCCCAGACACTTCGTACTATTTGTTTGGCTTGTTTTAGGGGGGACAAGAAAGGCGAAATTTTGTCCTATAACACGGAGTTTATACAGGGGAGTTTATACATGGCGGTTAAGACGGCACGAAGATAGGTTTTGGTTCAATCCGTGGAGTTTTAAAATGGAAAGTTGTTACGCTAATCAGCAGTAGCTGCGACAAATACACATGGAAAGACTAGAAGGACATACTATACCATTTTTGTGCGGCATTTTGAGGAGACCTTCGTGGAGTGGTAAAATGGAAAATTATCAAGCTAAGGAACACTAGCTTCGGCAACGGACATTGAAATCCTGAAAGCTACGATGCTCGTTTCGAAATCTTTAAAGCTACGATGTTAAAAAGCGACGATGTCATGTCACGACCGAGGACAAAAAGTCTTTTAAAATGTCACCCGGAGGAGGAAACAATCCAATGGGCCATGAATTCTGTATCATCTGGAACCTAAGGTGAGCCTCCTTGTTGTGTCGGAATTTTTTTACTACGTCTTTTATACGAGGGGGATTATTTCGTTCGGAAAGTAGCTCTGGTGCAGGGTCGACCGCTCTTTGAATGAAAAACAAAGACAGTTTTTTATCATGTCTTATCAGATTTCTAAATAGTATCACTGGAGAAAATCCAGATGATGTGAAAAATGTCAAGACTGCCCCAACTAGTAAAGCAGCATTCAGCATTAAAGGCAATACACTACATGCTGCTTTTAAGATACCTGCCAATAGAGGTTTTGAGCATTTTGCACTGGACAGTGATAGACTGAATACCATTAGAGCAAAACTAAACAAACAGGGTGATTTTCATTGATAAGATTTCTATCGTTGAAAGTGGCATGTTCAACTT
Organism: Orbicella franksi; assembly: GCF_964199315.1. Taxonomy (NCBI): domain Eukaryota; kingdom Metazoa; phylum Cnidaria; class Anthozoa; order Scleractinia; family Merulinidae; genus Orbicella; species Orbicella franksi. The sequence goes on from NW_027670514.1 coordinate 155,594, forward strand.
TTTGACTTAAAGATTACAACAAATTATTGGAACTAATGAACCATTTGGTGGAATAAGCTTGGTAACTGCTGGAGATCTTCTCCAGCTTAAGCAAGTTTTTGATAAGTGGATCTTTGAAAATTCCCAATCTGGCTGTAATGAATTTGCAACAAAAATTTGGACAGAGTACTTCACCCTCGTTGAATTGACAGAGATAATGAGACAAAGAGATGACAAAGAATTTGCTCAGCTACTCGATCGTTTGAGAGAGTGAAAGCACTCTGAAGATGATATAACCATTTTGAAACAAAGACTTCTGAATGTAAGGCCTGGACAAGATAATTACAATATGAACATGGCACATTTATTTACTAAAAATGCATCCGTAGATGCTCACAACAATGCATTGTATGCCCTCTCTAAAGCTGATAAAGCTCAAACTAAGGCTTTGGACATTGTAATCGGGGACATCTCTGATGATCTCAAGAAACAAATGAAAAACAAAATCCCAGATGATCCAACAAAGACAATGGGTTTATATTTGCTCATGTCAGTAGTAACTGCAACAAAATATGACTGACAACTACATTGATGTGACTGACGGACTCACCAATGGTGCAGAGTGTGTCACAGAACACAGAGACTACAGAGTTGAAATTATACCAGACCAATTATTATTTGGGTGTCATTTCCACATCCTGACATGGGCAGAAACCAGCTTAGAGAAAATGCACATTTATACAAGGCAACTATAAATAGAAATTGGACACCAGTATTGGAAGTAACAAGACAATTTTGAGCCAACAAAAAAAGTGAGGTCCAAATTCTCCGCGCCAATTTCCACTTAGACCTGCTGCTTCCAACACTATTCACCGTTGTCAAGGCGATACATTAAATGAGGTAGTTGTTGATTTTCCAGTATCCAGAAGAGAGCACATACATTATGATGGCTTGAGCCATGTACGAAACAGCTCTGCAATGCATATTTTTAATTTGAATGAAAACAAACTAAAGGTTAGTGAGAAAGTTAAAAGTGAGATGAGCAGACTAAGAACACAAGTAAGCCTTGTGCCTTAAGCAGTGTTACGGACTGACGATTCACCCCAAACAAAAACAGTCTTGTTTCAGAATGTTAGATCTCTCCACCTCCACCTAGATGATGTACAAAGTGATTACAACATTCAAGAAGCTGATGACAACATTTTTGTTGGATCAAAACTTTGCTTGTTAGATAGAGATGATACATATCAGCTTAGTAAATTAACTCTTTACAGAAATGACTTTAATCAGTCTAACATAAGAACTTGCTATGGAACTGCTTTGTACATTAAGAATGATTTGAATTGTACTAAAATTCCATACAGATATAACTTTTAATTAATAATTTGGAAATCACTGTAATGGTGTTGAGCCAACCAATTCCAAATATTAATGTCATTGGTATCTATCGATCGAAAACTAATTATAATTTCACAGTTGATTGATCCTCTTACTCATCTTCATGACTTAGTATTCACAGAATCTAACACTCCGAATGTACTGCTTGGGGATTTCAATACTGACCTAATGCAGGCAAATTCAGAACAAATGGCTCTGAAAAATATCTTATAACAGACAAAGGATACACTCAGCTGATTAACCAGTTTACTACTGACTACAGTACACAGATAGATCATGTATATACCAATGTATTACAATGTGTACAATTAGCAGGTACCCTGGAGTCTTACTACAGTGATCATAAACCTATTTACATTTTCATGAAAGCTGTTTGAATATTTCCCTGTATTTATCATATGAGATCATTATTAATATATAATTTAGCTGAATTTGGAAACTTTACATACCAAAGAAATACATGTGTCTAAATGTATCAAGCAACTATTTAAATCACACAGCAAAACAGTCAGAAAATTTATTTGCAGAAACAAAGAATGGTTTGAATTTACTGTGCTATTAATGTCCCTAAATTCCTAGTCTTCATAGAGATTCAAAATTACATGTAACTCTACCAAACTTTACAGATGCTGTACATGACAATACCTTTTTTCTAGGTTAAAAGAAGTATTTTAACTCCAGTGTTTCTTTAGAGAGAGCACGGCATTATAGCTAGCATTTTCTTTCTTAACCCTTTCCAGAAAAGAAAGAAATATCACTTGGACACCTTAGTTAGGTAGGTAGCTTATTTTTATTGGGGCAGCAGGGGGGGGAGAGAATAGAAAGGAAAGCAAATTAAAGAAATACAATATTTTTTCTGCATATAATCATTTATACACTTTTAAAATGTGTCACTATTACATTCATTGTGTATTGCAGGTTAGGCAAGTTGTACTATTGTACATGTGCATATAACCCAGATGAACACTGCAATAACAACTACAGTATGATATGCAAGTGACAGTAAGCAGATGTTACTATTAACACAACATTACTGATGCTATACAGGTTTATTAGCCGTCAAAAATAATATCAAAAGACTTAGTAGAAACTGGCTTTAACAACAAAAATCACCATTTAAACTTCATGGAATTAATCTGAGAATTACAGATGGATGTGGAATTCTCCTGCTTACAAAAAGAATAAGATGTTTTCAAGACTTAAGTCAGCTGACACTTGAACTTTTGAAACTCACTCTTTGCAAAATACATTGGGTGAAAGCATATAAAATGGCTCTCCCGGCTGCATGTATAATTACAGAGTTGGAAACACTTTAGAAATTTATCCATATATGTTTCTTAAAGTCAAGAATGTTGACAATTGAAATCCATCTGAACTTGCTATGCGTGTCAAAACTTAACTCGAGAAATGAACTTATAGCTTTACACTGAAATACAGAAATTATATAACAGAAGCTTAAAATTAGCAGTTCTATACCATGTTCATATACATGAACATATACGTGTAGAGTATCGCAATCAGTCTTAATATTAGGACTACAATTAAATGAAACTCCTAGAACCCATCATTAAGGAACACAAAAGTTGAATGTTTTAATCTGTCTCTATTCATAAAATACAAATCTTGCAATGTTTATTCGAAGTATAAGCTGTCCTAACTGTTCCAGCTTATACCTTTTGAATTTCCATTCAGTTCTTAAAATGGTGGTTATCATGCTGTACTTCTACTACGTGTATGTCCTGCTGCTTTAAAGATTGTTATTTATAACTCAGCAAAAATTGTAAAATCTGTATCAGTAGGAGACTGCTGGCTAGAATGTCTCCTCTTACCTTTTATGTGCTACATTATGGTAGTCAGTATTTCAGTGGACTTAATAACAAAGAAAATGCTCCTAATAAAAGCAGTGTTCCTCTTGATTTTTGTTGTTGCACTCTGTTGAAAACCATTTTCAATTATGTAATAAATAATTATTTATAATTTATAAAGTAATTTTAACGGAGAGCAAATTCAGCCACCTAAAGGGTGGGAGGCGAGGTAGCCTCATGGTTAGTGCACTCGTCTCTGGATCAAGTGGTCCAGGTTCAGGTTCTGACCGTGGACATTGCGTTGTGTTCTTGGGCAAGACACTTTATTCTCACAGTGCCTCTCTCTACCCCGTGTATAAATGGGTACCGGCGAACCTAATGCTGGAGAAAACCCTGCAATGGACTGCATCCCATCCAGGGGGGAGTAGAAATACCCCTAGTTGCCTCACACTACAAAAACCGGGATAAGCTCCAGCCTGGTGGGCCACTTGGCCTGTATACAGACTTTATTTATTACAATTTAGTGGCAGATTTACATAACAATGAAAAAAATCTATCTAAAAAATCTATCCATTAAGTGGCTTGACCCTTACCTATCGATCGCCTTGGTTTGCATTGAAATGGACAGAGCAAAACATTTTAAACGCTCACCTTCAAGCTTCTGAGCCGAATATAGCCCCACTTCACTTTAAGACTGAAAGAGTAGCCGAGACCGTCTTACGCGCATCGTGATTTTCACCAACTTTGGCTTGATTTTCCGGAACTTGAGGGATATTTTCCAGTCCCGGGAACTCTAAACTAACTCCTGATGGCCTTGCTTTGCAGTGAAATGGACACAGCAAAACTTTTTGAACCCTCACTTTGGACCTTCTGGGCTCAAATATAACCCCACTTCACTTTAAGACTTAAAGAGTTGCCGAGACCGCTTTACGCGCATCGTGATTTTGACCATCTTCGGCTTGATTTCCCGGGACTTGGGGGATATTTTCTAGTCCCGGGGACTATAAACTAAGTCCTGATGACCTTGTTTTGCAGTGAAATTGAAACAGCAAAAGGTTTTGAAAGCAGAGTTTCGAGCTTCTGGGCCGAAATATAGCCCCACTTCACTTGAGGAGTGAAAGATGAGCCGAGTCCGCCTTACGCGCATCGTGATTTTGACCAACTTCGGCTCGATTGGCCGGAACTTAGGGATCATTTCCAGTTCTGTGGACTCTAAACTAATTCCTGATGGCCTTGGTTTGCAATGAAATGGACACAGCAAAACTTTTTGAACGCTCATCTTCGAGCTTCTGCGCCAAAATATAGCCCCACTTTACTTGAAGACTGAAAGAATAGCCGAGACCGCCTTACAGACATCGTGATTTTGACCAAGTTCAGCTCGATTTCCCGGAACTTGGGGGATATTTTCCAGTCCGCGCGACTTTAAAATAACTCCTGATGGCCTTTTTTTGCAGTTAAATGCACGAAGCGTAACTGTTTAAACGGTCACTTTCGAGCTTCTAGACTGAAATATAGCCCCACTTCACTTTAAGACTGCAACAATAGCCGACCCGCGTTTCGCGAATCGTGATTTTGACCAACTTCGGATCGATATCCCGGAACTTGGGGGATATTTTCCAGTCCTAAGGACCCTAAACTAACTCCTGATCACCTTGGTTTGAAGTGAAATTGACAAAGGAAAACTTTTTGAACGCTCACTTTCGAGCTTCTGGTGCGAAATATAGCCCCACTTCACTTTAACACTGAAAGATTAGCCGAGACCGTCTTACGCTCATGGTGATTTTGACAAACTTAGGCTAAATTTCCCGGAATTTGGGGGATATTTTCCACTCCGTGGATCTCTATACTAACTCCTGATGGCCTTGGTTTGCAGTGAAATTGACACAGCAAAACTTTTTAAACACTCAGTTTCGAGCTTCTGGGCCGAAATAGTGCCCCACTTCACTTTAAGACTGTAAGAGTAGCCGAGACCGCTACGCGCGTCGTGATTTTGACCAACTTGGGCTAAATTTCCCGGAACTTGGGGGATATTTTCCATTCCCGGGGACTCTAAACTGACCCCCGACGTCCTTGGTCTGTAGTAAACCGGACACAGCAAGGCTTTTTGAACGCTCATTTTCGAGCTTCTGGGACGAGATATAGCCCCACTTTACTTTAAGACTAAAAGAGTAGCCGAGCCCGCCTTACGCGCATCGTGATTTTGACCAACTTCGGCTCGGTTTCCCGGAACTTGGGGAATATTTTTTAGTCCCGCGGACTCTAAAGTAACTCCTGATGGCCTTGGTTCGCATTGAAATGGACACAGCAAAACTTTTTGAAGGTTCACTTTCGAGCTTCTTGGCCCAAATGTAGCCCCACTTCACTTACAGACTGAAAGAGTAAGCGAGAGCGCCCTACGCGCATCGTGATTTTGACCAACTTTGGCTCGATTTCCCGCAACTTGGGGGATATTTTTTAGTCCCGGGGACTCTAAACTAACTCCTGATTCCCTTGGTTTGCATTGAAATGGACTTAGGAAACATTTTGAACGCTCACCTTCGAGCTTCTGGGCCCAAATATAGCCCCACTTCACTTTAAGACTTTAAGAGTAGCAGAGACCGCCTTCCGCGCATTGTGATTTTGACCAGCTTAGGCTCGATTTCCCGGAACTTGGGGGATATTTTCAAATCCGGCGGGCTCTGAACTAATACCTGATTACCTTGCTTTGCAGTGAATTGGACACAGCATAACTTTTTCAACGCTCAGTTTCGACCTTCTTTGCCGAAATATAGCCACACTTCACTTTAAGACTGAAAGAGTAGCCGAGACCGCCTTACGCGCATCGTGATTTTGACCAACTTCGGATCGATTTCTAGGAACTTGGAGGGTATTTTCCAGTCCCGAGTACTCTAAACTAACCCCTGATCGCCTTGGTTTGTATTGAAATGGACAGAGGAAAACATTTTGAACGCTCACCTTCGAGCTTCTGGGCCGAAATATAGCCCCACTCTACTTTAACATTGCAAGAGTAGCCGAGTCCGTCTTACGCGCATCGTGAGTTTGACAAACTTTGGCTCGATTTCCCGGAACTTAGGGGATATATTCAAGTCTCGGGGACTCTAAACTATCTCCAGATTGCCTTGGTTTGCAGTGAAATGGACACAGCAATTTTTTTTGAACGCTCACTTTGGACCTTCTGGGCCGAAGTAGAGCCTCACTTCACTTTAAGACTGAACGAATAGCCGAGACGGCCTTACGCGTATCTTAATTTTGACAACCTCTGTCCCCATTTTCCCGCACTTACAGGATATTTTCCAGTCCGCGCGACTTTAAAATAACTCCTGATGGCCCTTTTTTGCAGTTAAATGCACGAAGCGTAACTGTTTAAACGGTCACTTTCGAGCTTCTAGGCTGAAATATAGCCCCACTTCACTTTAAGACTGCAACAATACCCGACCCGCGTTTCGCGAATCGTGATTTTGACCAACTTCGGATCGATATCTCGGAACTTGGGGGATATTTTCCAGTCCTAGGGACCCTAAACTAACTCCTGATCACCTTGGTTTGAAGTGAAATTGACAAAGGAAAACTTTTTGAACGCTCACTTTCGAGCTTCTGGTGCGAAATATAGCCCCACTTCACTTTAACACTGAAAGATTAGCCGAGACCGTCTTACGCTCATGGTGATTTTGACAAACTTAGGCTAAATTTCCCGGAATTTGGGGGATATTTTCCACTCCGTGGATCTCTATACTAACTCCTGATGGCCTTGGTTTGCAGTGAAATTGACACAGCAAAACTTTTTAAACACTCAGTTTCGAGCTTCTGGGCCGAAATAGTGCCCCACTTCACTTTAAGACTGTAAGAGTAGCCGAGACCGCGTACGCGCGTCGTGATTTTGACCAACTTGGGCTAAATTTCCCGGAACTTGGGGGATATTTTCCATTCCCGGGGACTCTAAACTGACCCCCGACGTCCTTGGTCTGTAGTAAACCGGACACAGCAAGGCTTTTTGAACGCTCATTTTCGAGCTTCTGGGACGAGATATAGCCCCACTTTACTTTAAGACTAAAAGAGTAGCCGAGCCCGCCTTACGCGCATCGTGATTTTGACCAACTTCGGCTCGGTTTCCCGGAACTTGGGGAATATTTTTTAGTCCCGCGGACTCTAAAGTAACTCCTGATGGCCTTGGTTCGCATTGAAATGGACACAGCAAAACTTTTTGAAGGTTCACTTTCGAGCTTCTTGGCCCAAATGTAGCCCCACTTCACTTACAGACTGAAAGAGTAAGCGAGAGCGCCCTACGCGCATCGTGATTTTGACCAACTTTGGCTCGATTTCCCGCAACTTGGGGGATATTTTTTAGTCCCGGGGACTCTAAACTAACTCCTGATGCCCTTGGTTTGCATTGAAATGGACTTAGGAAAACATTTTGAACGCTCACCTTCGAGCTTCTGGGCCCAAATATAGCCCCACTTCACTTTAAGACTTTAAGAGTAGCAGAGACCGCCTTCCGCGCATTGTGATTTTGACCAGCTTAGGCTCGATTTCCCGGAACTTGGGGGATATTTTCAAATCCGGCGGGCTCTGAACTAATACCTGATTACCTTGCTTTGCAGTGAATTGGACACAGCATAACTTTTTCAACGCTCAGTTTCGACCTTCTTTGCCGAAATATAGCCACACTTCACTTTAAGACTGAAAGAGTAGCCGAGACCGCCTTACGCGCATCGTGATTTTGACCAACTTCGGATCGATTTCTAGGAACTTGGAGGGTATTTTCCAGTCCCGAGTACTCTAAACTAACCCCTGATCGCCTTGGTTTGTATTGAAATGGACAGAGGAAAACATTTTGAACGCTCACCTTCGAGCTTCTGGGCCGAAATATAGCCCCACTCTACTTTAACATTGCAAGAGTAGCCGAGTCCGTCTTACGCGCATCGTGAGTTTGACAAACTTTGGCTCGATTTCCCGGAACTTAGGGGATATATTCAAGTCTCGGGGACTCTAAACTATCTCCAGATTGCCTTGGTTTGCAGTGAAATGGACACAGCAATTTTTTTTGAACGCTCACTTTGGACCTTCTGGGCCGAAGTAGAGCCTCACTTCACTTTAAGACTGAACGAATAGCCGAGACGGCCTTACGCGTATCTTAATTTTGACAACCTCTGTCCCCATTTTCCCGCACTTACAGGATATTTTCCAGTCCCTAGGAGTCTAACCTAACTTCTGCTCGCCTTTGTTTGCAGTGAAATTGACACAGGAAGACCTTTTGAACGGTCACTTTCGAGCTTCTGGGCAGAAATATAGCCCCACTTCACTTTAAGACTGAAAGATTAGCCGAGACCGCCTTACGCACATGGTGAGTTTGACCAACTTCGGCTAAGTTTCCCGGAATTTGGGGGATATTTTCCACTCCCTGGGTCTCTAAACTAATTCCTGATGGCTTTGGTTTGCAGTGAAATCGACACAGCAAAACCTTTTTAAACACTCACTTTAGAGCTTCTGGGCCGAAATATTGCCCCGCTTCACTTTAAGACTGAAAGGGTAGCGGAGACCGCTTTACGGGCATGGTGATTTTAACTAACCTCGGCTCGATTGCCAGGAAGTTGGGGGATATTTTCTACTCCCGGAAACTCTAAATTAACTCCTGATGGCCTTCGTTTGCAGTGAAATAGACAGAGCAAAACTTTTTAAACGCTCACTTTCAAGCTCTTGGGCAGCAATGTAGCCCCACTTCACTTCAAGACTGAAAGAGTAGCCGAGACCGCCTTACGCGCATCGTGATTTTGATCAACTTTGGCTCGATTTTCCGGAAATTGGGGATATTTTCCAGTGCCGGAATCTCTAAACTAAACCCTGATGTCTTTATTTTTTGCTGAAATGGACACAGGTTAAAGAAGCGCAAGCTAGGTGTCGAGCTTCTAGGCTGAAATATAGCCCACTTCATTTTAAGACTAAAAGAGTAGCCGAGACCGCCTTACGCGAATGGTGATTTTTGAGCATCTTTCGCTGGATTTGCGGGGACTAGGGGGATATTTTTCAGTCCCGGGGACTCTAAACTAACTCCTGATTGCCGTATTATTAAGTGAAAAGGACAGAGGTAAACGAAGCGGACGCTAGGTGTGGAGCTTCTAGGCCGAAATATAGCCCCACTTTAATTTAAAACGGTAAGAGTACCATAAACTCTTACGCACATCGTGATTTTCAGCAACTTTGCTTCTTTTGCCGGATTTTGGTTGATATTTTACAGTCCCGGGAACTCTAAACTAACTTCTGATGGCCTTAATTTTTACTAAAATGGACACAGATAAAAGGAGCGCTCGCTCGGTGTCGAGCTTCTAGGCCGAAATATAGCCCCACTTCACTTTAAGACGGAAAGAGTAGCAAAGAACGCCTTCCGCGCATGGTGATTTTCACCAACTTCGGCTCGATTTCCCGCAACTTCGAGGATATTTTCCAGTCCCGGAATTTCTAAACTAACTCCTCATTGTCGTGGTTTGCAGTGAAGTGGACTTAGCAGAACTTTTTAAACACTCACTTGTAAGTTTCTGGAACAAAATATAGCCCAAATTTACTTTAAGACTGATAGAGTAGCCGAGACCGGCTTACGCGCATGGTGATTTTGACCAAATTTGGCTCGATTTCCCGGAACTTGGGGGATATATTCCAGTCCCGTGGACTCTAAGCTAACTCCTGATGGCCTGGGTTTGCGGTGAAATGGACACAGGAAAACTTTTTGAACGCTTCCTTTCGAGCCTCTGGGCCGAAATATAGCCCCACTTCACTTTAAGTCTTAAAGAGTAGCCGACAACGCCTTACGCGCATCGTGAATTTGACCAAATTTGGCTCGATTTCCGGGAACTTTGGTGATATATTCCAGTCCTGGAGACTCTAAACTAAGTCGTGATGGCCTTGGTTTGCATTGAAATGGACATAGGAAAACATTTTGAACGCTCACCTTCGAGCTTCTGGGCCCAAATATAGCCCCACTTCACTTTAAGACTTTAAGAGTAGCCGAGACCGCCTTGCGCGCATCGTGATTTTGACCAGGTTAGGCTCGATTTCCCGGAACTTGGGGGATATTTTCAAATCCGGCGGGCTCTGAACTAACACCTAATTACCTTGCTTTGCAGTGACTTGGGCACAGCATAAGTTTTACAACGCTCACTTTCGACCCTCTTTGCCGAAATATAGCCACACTTCACTTTAAGACTGAAAGAGTAGCCGAGACCGCCTTACGCGCATCGTGATTTTGACCAACTTCGGATCGATTTCTAGGAACTTGGGGGGTATTTTCCAGTCCCGAGTACTCTAAACTAACCCCTGATCGCCTTGGTTTGTATTGAAATGGACAGAGGAAAACATTTTGAACGCTCACCTTCGAGCTTCTGGGCCGAAATATAGCCCCACTCTACTTTAACATTGCAAGAGTAGCCTAGTCCGTCTTACGCGCATCGTGAGTTTGACAAACTTTGGCTCGAGTTCCCGGAACTTAGGGGATATATTCAAGTCTCGGGGACTCTAAACTATCTCCTGATTGCCTTGGTTTGCAGTGAAATGGACACAGCAATTTTTTTTGAACGCTCACTTTGGACCTTCTGGGCCGAAGTAGAGCCTCACTTCACTTTAAGACTGAACGAATAGCCGAGACGGCCTTACGCGTATCTTAATTTTGACAACCTCTGTCCCCATTTTCCCGCACTTACAGGATATTTTCCAGTCCCTAGGAGTCTAACCTAACTTCTGCTCGCCTTTGTTTGCAGTGAAATTGACACAGGAAGACCTTTTGAACGGTCACTTTCGAGCTTCTGGGCAGAAATATAGCCCCACTTCACTTTAAGACTGAAAGATTAGCCGAGACCGCCTTACGCACATGGTGAGTTTGACCAACTTCGGCTAAGTTTCCCGGAATTTGGGGGATATTTTCCACTCCCTGGGTCTCTAAACTAATTCCTGATGGCTTTGGTTTGCAGTGAAATCGACACAGCAAAACCTTTTTAAACACTCACTTTAGAGCTTCTGGGCCGAAATATTGCCCCGCTTCACTTTAAGACTGAAAGGGTAGCGGAGACCGCTTTACGGGCATGGTGATTTTAACTAACCTCGGCTCGATTGCCAGGAAGTTGGGGGATATTTTCTACTCCCGGAAACTCTAAATTAACTCCTGATGGCCTTCGTTTGCAGTGAAATAGACAGAGCAAAACTTTTTAAACGCTCACTTTCAAGCTCTTGGGCAGCAATGTAGCCCCACTTCACTTCAAGACTGAAAGAGTAGCCGAGACCGCCTTACGCGCATCGTGATTTTGATCAACTTTGGCTCGATTTTCCGGAAATTGGGGATATTTTCCAGTGCCGGAATCTCTAAACTAAACCCTGATGTCTTTATTTTTTGCTGAAATGGACACAGGTTAAAGAAGCGCAAGCTAGGTGTCGAGCTTCTAGGCTGAAATATAGCCCACTTCATTTTAAGACTAAAAGAGTAGCCGAGACCGCCTTACGCGAATGGTGATTTTTGAGCATCTTTCGCTGGATTTGCGGGGACTAGGGGGATATTTTTCAGTCCCGGGGACTCTAAACTAACTCCTGATTGCCGTATTATTAAGTGAAAAGGACAGAGGTAAACGAAGCGGACGCTAGGTGTGGAGCTTCTAGGCCGAAATATAGCCCCACTTTAATTTAAAACGGTAAGAGTACCATAAACTCTTACGCACATCGTGATTTTCAGCAACTTTGCTTCTTTTGCCGGATTTTGGTTGATATTTTACAGTCCCGGGAACTCTAAACTAACTTCTGATGGCCTTAATTTTTACTAAAATGGACACAGATAAAAGGAGCGCTCGCTCGGTGTCGAGCTTCTAGGCCGAAATATAGCCCCACTTCACTTTAAGACGGAAAGAGTAGCAAAGAACGCCTTCCGCGCATGGTGATTTTCACCAACTTCGGCTCGATTTCCCGCAACTTCGAGGATATTTTCCAGTCCCGGAATTTCTAAACTAACTCCTCATTGTCGTGGTTTGCAGTGAAGTGGACTTAGCAGAACTTTTTAAACACTCACTTGTAAGTTTCTGGAACAAAATATAGCCCAAATTTACTTTAAGACTGATAGAGTAGCCGAGACCGGCTTACGCGCATGGTGATTTTGACCAAATTTGGCTCGATTTCCCGGAACTTGGGGGATATATTCCAGTCCCGTGGACTCTAAGCTAACTCCTGATGGCCTGGGTTTGCGGTGAAATGGACACAGGAAAACTTTTTGAACGCTTCCTTTCGAGCCTCTGGGCCGAAATATAGCCCCACTTCACTTTAAGTCTTAAAGAGTAGCCGACAACGCCTTACGCGCATCGTGAATTTGACCAAATTTGGCTCGATTTCCGGGAACTTTGGTGATATATTCCAGTCCTGGAGACTCTAAACTAAGTCGTGATGGCCTTGGTTTGCATTGAAATGGACATAGGAAAACATTTTGAACGCTCACCTTCGAGCTTCTGGGCCCAAATATAGCCCCACTTCACTTTAAGACTTTAAGAGTAGCCGAGACCGCCTTGCGCGCATCGTGATTTTGACCAGGTTAGGCTCGATTTCCCGGAACTTGGGGGATATTTTCAAATCCGGCGGGCTCTGAACTAACACCTAATTACCTTGCTTTGCAGTGACTTGGGCACAGCATAAGTTTTACAACGCTCACTTTCGACCCTCTTTGCCGAAATATAGCCACACTTCACTTTAAGACTGAAAGAGTAGCCGAGACCGCCTTACGCGCATCGTGATTTTGACCAACTTCGGATCGATTTCTAGGAACTTGGGGGGTATTTTCCAGTCCCGAGTACTCTAAACTAACCCCTGATCGCCTTGGTTTGTATTGAAATGGACAGAGGAAAACATTTTGAACGCTCACCTTCGAGCTTCTGGGCCGAAATATAGCCCCACTCTACTTTAACATTGCAAGAGTAGCCTAGTCCGTCTTACGCGCATCGTGAGTTTGACAAACTTTGGCTCGAGTTCCCGGAACTTAGGGGATATATTCAAGTCTCGGGGACTCTAAACTATCTCCTGATTGCCTTGGTTTGCAGTGAAATGGACACAGCAATTTTTTTTGAACGCTCACTTTGGACCTTCTGGGCCGAAGTAGAGCCTCACTTCACTTTAAGACTGAACGAATAGCCGAGACGGCCTTACGCGTATCTTAATTTTGACAACCTCTGTCCCCATTTTCCCGCACTTACAGGATATTTTCCAGTCCCTGAGACTCTAACCTAACTTCTGCTCGCCTTTGTTTGCAGTGAAATTGACACAGGAAGACCTTTTGAACGGTCACTTTCGAGCTTCTGGGCAGAAATATAGCCCCACTTCACTTTAAGACTGAAAGATTAGCCGAGACCGCCTTACGCACATGGTGAGTTTGACCAACTTCGGCTAAGTTTCCCGGAATTTGGGGGATATTTTCCACTCCCTGGGTCTCTAAACTAATTCCTGATGGCTTTGGTTTGCAGTGAAATTGACACAGCAAAACCTTTTCAAACATTCACTTTAGAGCTTCTGGGCCGAAATATTGCCCCGCTTCACTTTAAGACTGAAAGGGTAGCGGAGACCGCTTTACGGGCATGGTGATTTTAACTAACCTCGGCTCGATTGCCAGGAAGTTGGGGGATATTTTCTACTCCCGGAAACTCTAAATTAACTCCTGATGGCCTTCGTTTGCAGTGAAATAGACAGAGCAAAACTTTTTAAACGCTCACTTTCAAGCTCTTGGGCAGCAATGTAGCCCCACTTCACTTCAAGACTGAAAGAGTAGCCGAGACCGCCTTACGCGCATCGTGATTTTGATCAACTTTGGCTCGATTTTCCGGAAATTGGGGATATTTTCCAGTGCCGGGATTTCTAAACTAACTCCTCATTGTCGTGGTTTGCAGTGAAGTGGACTTAGTACAACTTTTTAAACGCTCACTTGTAAGTTTCTGGAACAAAATATAACCCAACTTTACTTTAAGACTGATAGAGTAGCCGAGACCGGCTTACGTGCATGGTGATTTTGACCAAATTTGGCTCGATTTCCCGGAACTTGGCGGATATATTCCAGTCCCGGGGACTCTAAACTAACTCCTGATGGCCTGGGTTTGCAGTGAAATGGACACAGGAAAACTTTTTGAACGCTTACTTTCGAGCCTCTGGGCCGAAATATAGCCCCACTTCACTTTAAGACTTAAAGAGTAGCCCACACCGCCTTACGCGCATCGTGATTTTGACCATCTTCGGCTTGATTTCGCGGGACTTGGGGGATATTTTGTAGTCCCGGGGATTTGAAAATATCCCCCAAGTTCCGGGAAATCGAGCCTAAGCTGGTCAAAATCACGATGCGCGTAAGGCGGTCTCGGCTACTCTTAAAGTCTTAAAGTGAAGTGGGGCTATATTTGAGCCCAGAAGCTCGAAGATGAGCGTTCAAAATGTTTTCCTATGTCCATTTCAATGCAAACCAAGGCCATCAGGAGTTAGTTTAGAGTCCCGGGGACTAAACAACTATTTCCTAAGTTGCGGGAAATCGAGCCGAAGTTGGTCAAAATCACGATGCGCGTAAGGCGCTCTCGCTTACTCCTTCAGTCTTTAAGTGAAGTGGGGCTATATTTTGGCGCAGAAGCTCGAAGATGAGCGTTGAAAGAGTTTTGCTGTGTCCATTTCATTGCAAACCAAGGCCACCAGGAATTAGTTTAGAGTCCACAGAACTGGAAAATATTCCCTAAGTTCCGGCCAATCGAGCCGAAGTTGGTCAAAATCACGATGCGCGTAAGGCGGTCTCGGCTATCTTTTCAGTCTTCAAGTGAAGTGGGGCTATATTTTGGCGCAGAAGCTCGAAGATGAGCGTTCAAAAACTTTTGCTGTGTCAATTTCACTGCAAAACAAGGTCATCAGGACTTAGTTTAAAGTCCCCGGAACTAGGAAATATCCCCCAAGTCCCGGGAAATCAAGCCGAAGATGGTCAAAATCACGATGCGCGTAAAGCGGTCTCGGCAACTCTTTAAGTCTTAAAGTGAAGTGGGGTTATATTTGGGCCCAGAAGGTCCAAAGTGAGCGTTCAAAAAGTTTTGCTGTGTCCATTTCACTGCAAAGCAAGGCCATCAGGAGTTAGTTTAGAGTTCCTGGGACTGGAAAATATCCCCCAAGTTCCGGAAAATCAAGCCAAAGTTGGTGAAAATCACGATGCGCGTAAGACGGTCTCGGCTACTCTTTCAGGCTTAAAGTGAAGTGGGGCTATATTCGGCTCAGAAGCTTGAAGGTGAGCGTTTAAAATGTTTTGCTCTGTCCATTTCAATGCAAACCAAGGCGATCGGGAGTTAGTTTACAGTACCTGGGACTGAAAAATATCCCACAAGTTCCAGTAAATTGAGCCAAAGTCCCTCAAAATCACGATGCGCGTAAGGCCATTTCGTCTATTTTTTCAGTCTTAAAATGAAGTGGGGCTATATTTCGACCTAGAAGCTCGGCACCGAGCGTGCGCTAATTTAATCTGTGTCGATTTCACTGAAAACTCAGGCAATCAGGAGTTAGTTTAGAGCTCCCAAAGCTGGAAACTATCCCCCAAGTTCCGGGAAATCGAGCCATAGAGGCTCAAAATCACGATGCGCGTAAGGCGGTCTCGTCTACTCTTTCAGCCTTAAAATGAAATGGGCTATATTTTCGGCCAAAGGCTCGAAAGTGAGCGTTCAAAAAGTTTTCCTGTGTCCATTTCACTGCAAACCAAGGACAAGAGGAAATACGTTAGAGTCCACGGGACTGTAAATTATCCCCCAAGTTGCACGTAAGGCGGCCTCGGCTACTCTTTCAATCTTAAAATGAAGTGCGACTAAACTTTTGTGCCCAGAAGCTGGAAAGTCAGCGTTCAAAAAGTTTTGCTGTTTCCATTTCACTCCAAACCAAGACAAGCAGGAGTTAGTTTAGAGTCCCCGCGACTGGAAAATATCCCCCAAGTTCCGGGAAATCAATCCGAAGTTTGTCAAAATCACCATGCGCGTAAGGCGGTCTCGGCTACCCTTTTAGTGTTAAAGTAAAGTGGGGCTATATTTTGGCCCAGAAGCTCGAAATTGAGCGTTCAAAAATTTTTGCTGTGTCCATTTTACTGCAAACCAAGGCCATCAGGAATTAGTTTAGAGTCCTCAGAACTGGAATAGATCCCCTAAGTTCCGGCAAATCGAGCCGAAGTTGCTCAAAATCAGGATGCGCGTAAGTCGGTCTCGGCTACTCTTTGAGTCTTCAAGTGAAGTGGGGCTCTATTTTGGTCCAGAACCTCGAAAGTGTGCGTTGAAAAACTTGTGCTGCGTAAATTTTACTGCAAACCATGGCCATCAGGAGTTAGTTTAGAGTCCCCGGGGCTGGAAAATATTCCCCAAGTTCCGGGAAATCGAGCAGAAGTTAATCAAAATCACGATGCGCGTAACGCGGTCTCGTCTACTGTTTCAGTCTTAAAATGAAGTATGGCTGTATTTCGGCCGAGAAGCTCTACACCGAGCGTGCGCTCGTTTTGCCTTTGTACATATCACTGAAAAGTAAGTTCATCGTGAGTTAGCACAGAGTCCTCGGGACTGGAAAATATTCCCCGAATTCCGGCAAATCGAGCCAAAGATGCTCAAAATCAAGATGCGAGTAAGGCGGTCTCGGCTACTCTTTCACTCTGAAAATGAAGTGGGGCAATATTTCGGTTCTACAAGCTTAACACCGAGCGTGCGCTCCCTTTGCCTGTGACCCTTTCACTAAGAACTAAGTCCATCAGGAGATAGTTTAGAGTCCTCGAGACTGGAAACTATCCTCCAAGTTTCGGCAAATTGAGCCATAGTTTCTTAAAATTACGATAAGCGTACGGCAGTTTCGTTTACTCTTTCAGTCTTAAAATGAAGTGGGGCTTTATTTCGACCTAGAAGCTCGACAGGGAGCGTGCGCTCCTGTTACCTGTGACCATTTTACTGAAAACTAAGGTTATCAGGAGTTAGCTTAGAGTCCCCGGGACTGGAAAAGATCCCCCAAGTTTTCGCAGATCGAGCGATAGTGGCTAAAAATTTGGATGCGCTTAAGGCGGATTCGTCTACCCTTTCCGTCTTAAAATAAAGTGGGGCTAGATTTCGGCCTACAACCTGGAAACCTAGCGTGCGCTCCTTTTACCTGTGTCCATTTCACTAAAAACCAAGGCAATCAGGAGTTAGTTTAGAGCTTCCGGGACTGGAAAATATCCCCCAAAGCCCGAGAAATCAAGCCGAAGTTGGACAAATTTACCATGCGCGTAAGGCGGTCTCGGCTACTCTTTCAGTCTTAAAGTGAAGTGGGGCTATATTTCGGCCCAGAAGCTCGAAAGTGAAGGTTCAAAAAGTTTGGCTGTCCATTTCACTGAAAACCAAGGCCATTAGGAATTAGTTTAGAGTTTCCGGGACTGGGAATTATTTCCCAAGTTCCGGGAAATCGAGCCGAAGTAACCCAAAATCACGATGCGCGTAAGGCAATCTCAGCTACTCTTTCAGTCTTAAAGTGAAGTAGGGCTATGCTTCGGCCCAGAAGCTCGAAAGTGAGCGTTCAAAATGTTATCCTGTGTCCATTTCACTGCAAACCAAAGCCATCAGGAGTTAGTTTAGAGTCCCCGGAACTGGAAAATATCCCCCAAGTTCCGCGAAATCGAGACGGAGTTGGTCAAAATCATGATGCGCGTAAGGCGGTCTCGGCTACTCTTTCAGTCTTAAAGTGAAGTAGGGCTATATTTCGGTCCAGAAGCTCGAAAGTGAGCGTTCAAAAAGTTTTGCTCTCTCAATTTAACTGAAAACCAAGGCCATCGTGAGTTAGTTTAGAGTCCCCGGGACTGAAAAATATCCCTTAAGTTCCGGAAACTCGAGCCGAAGTTGGTCAAAATCACGATGCGCCTAAGGCGGTCTCGGCTACTCTTTCAGTTTTAAAGTGGTGGGGCTATATTTCTGCCCAGAATTTCGAAAGTATGCGTTCAAAAAAAT
>NW_027670515.1:30000-32067 GCF_964199315.1 Orbicella franksi
AACTCGAGCTGGCCAATTGTTTCCCGCAAAAAGTTTTGAAAATGGTGAAAATCTTAAGGGTGCTTATAGAATAGGGGACCGACGCCCAGTTTTAAGATAGTGTAGCTCACCCCCCTTAACGATGATGTGACAGCGCGAAACTTGGCGCCTGCACGTAACTCGAGCTGGCCAATCGTTTCCCGCAAAAAGTTTTGAAAATGGTGAAAACCTTAAGGGTGCTTATAGAATAGGGGGACCGACGCCCAGTTTTAAGATAGTGTAGAACACCCCCTTAACGATGATGTGACAGCGCCAAACTTGGTGCCTGCACGTAACTCGAGCTGGCCAATTGTTTCCCGCAAAAAGTTTTGAAAATGGTGAAAATCTTAAGGGTGCTTATAGAATAGGGGGACCGACGCCCAGTTTTAAGATAGTGTAGCTCACCCCCCTTAACGATGATGTGACAGCGCGAAACTTGGCGCCTGCACGCAATTCGAGCTGGCCAATCGTTTCCCGCAAAAAGTTTTGAAAATGGTGAAAACCTTAAGGGTGCTTATAGAATAGGGGGACCGACGCCCAGTTTTAAGATAGTGTAGAACACCCCCTTAACGATGATGTGACAGCGCCAAACTTAGCGCCTGCACGTGACTCGAGCTGGCCAATAGTTTCCTGCAAAAAGTTTTGAAAAAGTGTAAAATCCCAATTTTGCGCTCTTTAGGGTGTGGTCTTTGAGCTTCGGGTTTTCGTCAGAAAATTTCGGCAATCATCGGTCATCTTCGTGGAAATCTCTTCGTTTTCGTAACTCTGACATGGTGACGCATGTTTGGAATGCCATGGGGAGCGCTTTGGAGCAGTTTTGAAAAATCGAAATTTTCGAAATTTTTCTAAGTGTCTAAACTTGGTTGGGGGAATAGACGGTTTCGGGTTATAATGTAGGGCAGGCATCGGGAAAGACCGAAAGAGCAATTGAGCTGTATCGGTCCGTAACAGTAAGCCCTGCTCGGTAATGTGTTCTCGGGTACGAAAGGAGGGTATTTGGAGGAAAAAGGAGCAAAGTCGACTAAACTTGCTCGGTCGGTAGCATGAAATGACTGAACTTGTAGCCAAGTTGTCTCGGTGTGGACAACGAGAGAACGGATGGATGTTGTACCTGATGGCCTTTGGCCAAGAATAGCGGCTTAGATTCGGAAGAATCATTCTTCCCCAATGTATCTTGTCGGCATTCCGTGGACTTGGCTGTCTCACTGGTATGCCGGAAGCTTACTAGGGTGAAGCAGTGGAAAGACGTGGCAAAGAGAGAACGGGTTTCCCTCGGACAGGGTCGAACGCCTCGTGCGTCTTCCATGGCCGGGAGGATTCCCAGTGCAGCTTGACGGTGGAATGCCAGCCTCCTTTCAAAGGAAGCAGACGCAAAAGGGTTCCCGCCGGGTTCCCTGAGGGATAGCTACCTGGTTGATCCTGCCAGTAGTCATATGCTTGTCTCAAAGATTAAGCCATGCATGTCTAAGTATAAGCACTTGTACTGTGAAACTGCGAATGGCTCATTAAATCAGTTATCGTTTATTTGATTGTACCATTACTACTTGGATAACCGTAGTAATTCTAGAGCTAATACATGCGAAAAGTCCCGACTTCTGGAAGGGATGTATTTATTAGATTAAAAACCAATGCGGGTTCTGCCCGGTTCTTTGGTGATTCATAGTAACTGATCGAATCGCACGGCCTTGAGCTGGCGATGTTTCATTCAAATTTCTGCCCTATCAACTGTCGATGGTAAGGTAGTGGCTTACCATGGTTGCAACGGGTGACGGAGAATTAGGGTTCGATTCCGGAGAGGGAGCCTGAGAAACGGCTACCACATCCAAGGAAGGCAGCAGGCGCGCAAATTACCCAATCCTGACTCAGGGAGGTAGTGACAAGAAATAACAATACAGGGCTTTTCCAAGTCTTGTAATTGGAATGAGTACAACTTAAATCCTTTAACGAGGATCCATTGGAGGGCAAGTCTGGTGCCAGCAGCCGCGGTAATTCCAGCTCCAATAGCGTATATTAAAGTTGTTGCAGTTAAAAAGCTCGTAGTTGGATTTC
>NW_027670516.1:0-17386 GCF_964199315.1 Orbicella franksi
CAATAAAAGGCAAGTCTGCAGCTTTGATCATGCACCCCCCTCCCTATTAATTCACTTCTCAACTTTCTATGAAGAGTTCAAATGAGAATCAATTCACTGAGAATAAACTAAGATCCTATTCAGAGGGATCCAAGAGTCACTTCTCAACTTTCTTAAGAGTTCAAATGAGAATCAATTCAATGAGAATAAAAATTATAAGGTCTGATTAACTAAGAAATTCTCAAGACATCTATGACACGCGCTGACTTGAAAATTAAGGCTTCAAAGCCTGATGGCATGTACAATAAAAGGCAAGTCTGCAGCTTTGATCATGCACCCCCCTCCCTATTAATTCACTTCTCAACTTTCTATGAAGAGTTCAAATGAGAATCAATTCACTGAGAATAAACTAAGATCCTATTCAGAGGGATCCAAGAGTCACTTCTCAACTTTCTTAAGAGTTCAAATGAGAATCAATTCAATGAGAATAAAAATTATAAGGTCTGATTAACTAAGAAATTCTCAAGACATCTATGACACGCGCTGACTTGAAAATTAAGGCTTCAAAGCCTGATGGCATGTACAATAAAAGGCAAGTCTGCAGCTTTGATCATGCACCCCCCTCCCTATTAATTCACTTCTCAACTTTCTATGAAGAGTTCAAATGAGAATCAATTCACTGAGAATAAACTAAGATCCTATTCAGAGGGATCCAAGAGTCACTTCTCAACTTTCTTAAGAGTTCAAATGAGAATCAATTCAATGAGAATAAAAATTATAAGGTCTGATTAACTAAGAAATTCTCAAGACATCTATGACACGCGCTGACTTGAAAATTAAGGCTTCAAAGCCTGATGGCATGTACAATAAAAGGCAAGTCTGCAGCTTTGATCATGCACCCCCCTCCCTATTAATTCACTTCTCAACTTTCTATGAAGAGTTCAAATGAGAATCAATTCACTGAGAATAAACTAAGATCCTATTCAGAGGGATCCAAGAGTCACTTCTCAACTTTCTTAAGAGTTCAAATGAGAATCAATTCAATGAGAATAAAAATTATAAGGTCTGATTAACTAAGAAATTCTCAAGACATCTATGACACGCGCTGACTTGAAAATTAAGGCTTCAAAGCCTGATGGCATGTACAATAAAAGGCAAGTCTGCAGCTTTGATCATGCACCCCCCTCCCTATTAATTCACTTCTCAACTTTCTATGAAGAGTTCAAATGAGAATCAATTCACTGAGAATAAACTAAGATCCTATTCAGAGGGATCCAAGAGTCACTTCTCAACTTTCTTAAGAGTTCAAATGAGAATCAATTCAATGAGAATAAAAATTATAAGGTCTGATTAACTAAGAAATTCTCAAGACATCTATGACACGCGCTGACTTGAAAATTAAGGCTTCAAAGCCTGATGGCATGTACAATAAAAGGCAAGTCTGCAGCTTTGATCATGCACCCCCCTCCCTATTAATTCACTTCTCAACTTTCTATGAAGAGTTCAAATGAGAATCAATTCACTGAGAATAAACTAAGATCCTATTCAGAGGGATCCAAGAGTCACTTCTCAACTTTCTTAAGAGTTCAAATGAGAATCAATTCAATGAGAATAAAAATTATAAGGTCTGATTAACTAAGAAATTCTCAAGACATCTATGACACGCGCTGACTTGAAAATTAAGGCTTCAAAGCCTGATGGCATGTACAATAAAAGGCAAGTCTGCAGCTTTGATCATGCACCCCCCTCCCTATTAATTCACTTCTCAACTTTCTATGAAGAGTTCAAATGAGAATCAATTCACTGAGAATAAACTAAGATCCTATTCAGAGGGATCCAAGAGTCACTTCTCAACTTTCTTAAGAGTTCAAATGAGAATCAATTCAATGAGAATAAAAATTATAAGGTCTGATTAACTAAGAAATTCTCAAGACATCTATGACACGCGCTGACTTGAAAATTAAGGCTTCAAAGCCTGATGGCATGTACAATAAAAGGCAAGTCTGCAGCTTTGATCATGCACCCCCCTCCCTATTAATTCACTTCTCAACTTTCTATGAAGAGTTCAAATGAGAATCAATTCACTGAGAATAAACTAAGATCCTATTCAGAGGGATCCAAGAGTCACTTCTCAACTTTCTTAAGAGTTCAAATGAGAATCAATTCAATGAGAATAAAAATTATAAGGTCTGATTAACTAAGAAATTCTCAAGACATCTATGACACGCGCTGACTTGAAAATTAAGGCTTCAAAGCCTGATGGCATGTACAATAAAAGGCAAGTCTGCAGCTTTGATCATGCACCCCCCTCCCTATTAATTCACTTCTCAACTTTCTATGAAGAGTTCAAATGAGAATCAATTCACTGAGAATAAACTAAGATCCTATTCAGAGGGATCCAAGAGTCACTTCTCAACTTTCTTAAGAGTTCAAATGAGAATCAATTCAATGAGAATAAAAATTATAAGGTCTGATTAACTAAGAAATTCTCAAGACATCTATGACACGCGCTGACTTGAAAATTAAGGCTTCAAAGCCTGATGGCATGTACAATAAAAGGCAAGTCTGCAGCTTTGATCATGCACCCCCCTCCCTATTAATTCACTTCTCAACTTTCTATGAAGAGTTCAAATGAGAATCAATTCACTGAGAATAAACTAAGATCCTATTCAGAGGGATCCAAGAGTCACTTCTCAACTTTCTTAAGAGTTCAAATGAGAATCAATTCAATGAGAATAAAAATTATAAGGTCTGATTAACTAAGAAATTCTCAAGACATCTATGACACGCGCTGACTTGAAAATTAAGGCTTCAAAGCCTGATGGCATGTACAATAAAAGGCAAGTCTGCAGCTTTGATCATGCACCCCCCTCCCTATTAATTCACTTCTCAACTTTCTATGAAGAGTTCAAATGAGAATCAATTCACTGAGAATAAACTAAGATCCTATTCAGAGGGATCCAAGAGTCACTTCTCAACTTTCTTAAGAGTTCAAATGAGAATCAATTCAATGAGAATAAAAATTATAAGGTCTGATTAACTAAGAAATTCTCAAGACATCTATGACACGCGCTGACTTGAAAATTAAGGCTTCAAAGCCTGATGGCATGTACAATAAAAGGCAAGTCTGCAGCTTTGATCATGCACCCCCCTCCCTATTAATTCACTTCTCAACTTTCTATGAAGAGTTCAAATGAGAATCAATTCACTGAGAATAAACTAAGATCCTATTCAGAGGGATCCAAGAGTCACTTCTCAACTTTCTTAAGAGTTCAAATGAGAATCAATTCAATGAGAATAAAAATTATAAGGTCTGATTAACTAAGAAATTCTCAAGACATCTATGACACGCGCTGACTTGAAAATTAAGGCTTCAAAGCCTGATGGCATGTACAATAAAAGGCAAGTCTGCAGCTTTGATCATGCACCCCCCTCCCTATTAATTCACTTCTCAACTTTCTATGAAGAGTTCAAATGAGAATCAATTCACTGAGAATAAACTAAGATCCTATTCAGAGGGATCCAAGAGTCACTTCTCAACTTTCTTAAGAGTTCAAATGAGAATCAATTCAATGAGAATAAAAATTATAAGGTCTGATTAACTAAGAAATTCTCAAGACATCTATGACACGCGCTGACTTGAAAATTAAGGCTTCAAAGCCTGATGGCATGTACAATAAAAGGCAAGTCTGCAGCTTTGATCATGCACCCCCCTCCCTATTAATTCACTTCTCAACTTTCTATGAAGAGTTCAAATGAGAATCAATTCACTGAGAATAAACTAAGATCCTATTCAGAGGGATCCAAGAGTCACTTCTCAACTTTCTTAAGAGTTCAAATGAGAATCAATTCAATGAGAATAAAAATTATAAGGTCTGATTAACTAAGAAATTCTCAAGACATCTATGACACGCGCTGACTTGAAAATTAAGGCTTCAAAGCCTGATGGCATGTACAATAAAAGGCAAGTCTGCAGCTTTGATCATGCACCCCCCTCCCTATTAATTCACTTCTCAACTTTCTATGAAGAGTTCAAATGAGAATCAATTCACTGAGAATAAACTAAGATCCTATTCAGAGGGATCCAAGAGTCACTTCTCAACTTTCTTAAGAGTTCAAATGAGAATCAATTCAATGAGAATAAAAATTATAAGGTCTGATTAACTAAGAAATTCTCAAGACATCTATGACACGCGCTGACTTGAAAATTAAGGCTTCAAAGCCTGATGGCATGTACAATAAAAGGCAAGTCTGCAGCTTTGATCATGCACCCCCCTCCCTATTAATTCACTTCTCAACTTTCTATGAAGAGTTCAAATGAGAATCAATTCACTGAGAATAAACTAAGATCCTATTCAGAGGGATCCAAGAGTCACTTCTCAACTTTCTTAAGAGTTCAAATGAGAATCAATTCAATGAGAATAAAAATTATAAGGTCTGATTAACTAAGAAATTCTCAAGACATCTATGACACGCGCTGACTTGAAAATTAAGGCTTCAAAGCCTGATGGCATGTACAATAAAAGGCAAGTCTGCAGCTTTGATCATGCACCCCCCTCCCTATTAATTCACTTCTCAACTTTCTATGAAGAGTTCAAATGAGAATCAATTCACTGAGAATAAACTAAGATCCTATTCAGAGGGATCCAAGAGTCACTTCTCAACTTTCTTAAGAGTTCAAATGAGAATCAATTCAATGAGAATAAAAATTATAAGGTCTGATTAACTAAGAAATTCTCAAGACATCTATGACACGCGCTGACTTGAAAATTAAGGCTTCAAAGCCTGATGGCATGTACAATAAAAGGCAAGTCTGCAGCTTTGATCATGCACCCCCCTCCCTATTAATTCACTTCTCAACTTTCTATGAAGAGTTCAAATGAGAATCAATTCACTGAGAATAAACTAAGATCCTATTCAGAGGGATCCAAGAGTCACTTCTCAACTTTCTTAAGAGTTCAAATGAGAATCAATTCAATGAGAATAAAAATTATAAGGTCTGATTAACTAAGAAATTCTCAAGACATCTATGACACGCGCTGACTTGAAAATTAAGGCTTCAAAGCCTGATGGCATGTACAATAAAAGGCAAGTCTGCAGCTTTGATCATGCACCCCCCTCCCTATTAATTCACTTCTCAACTTTCTATGAAGAGTTCAAATGAGAATCAATTCACTGAGAATAAACTAAGATCCTATTCAGAGGGATCCAAGAGTCACTTCTCAACTTTCTTAAGAGTTCAAATGAGAATCAATTCAATGAGAATAAAAATTATAAGGTCTGATTAACTAAGAAATTCTCAAGACATCTATGACACGCGCTGACTTGAAAATTAAGGCTTCAAAGCCTGATGGCATGTACAATAAAAGGCAAGTCTGCAGCTTTGATCATGCACCCCCCTCCCTATTAATTCACTTCTCAACTTTCTATGAAGAGTTCAAATGAGAATCAATTCACTGAGAATAAACTAAGATCCTATTCAGAGGGATCCAAGAGTCACTTCTCAACTTTCTTAAGAGTTCAAATGAGAATCAATTCAATGAGAATAAAAATTATAAGGTCTGATTAACTAAGAAATTCTCAAGACATCTATGACACGCGCTGACTTGAAAATTAAGGCTTCAAAGCCTGATGGCATGTACAATAAAAGGCAAGTCTGCAGCTTTGATCATGCACCCCCCTCCCTATTAATTCACTTCTCAACTTTCTATGAAGAGTTCAAATGAGAATCAATTCACTGAGAATAAACTAAGATCCTATTCAGAGGGATCCAAGAGTCACTTCTCAACTTTCTTAAGAGTTCAAATGAGAATCAATTCAATGAGAATAAAAATTATAAGGTCTGATTAACTAAGAAATTCTCAAGACATCTATGACACGCGCTGACTTGAAAATTAAGGCTTCAAAGCCTGATGGCATGTACAATAAAAGGCAAGTCTGCAGCTTTGATCATGCACCCCCCTCCCTATTAATTCACTTCTCAACTTTCTATGAAGAGTTCAAATGAGAATCAATTCACTGAGAATAAACTAAGATCCTATTCAGAGGGATCCAAGAGTCACTTCTCAACTTTCTTAAGAGTTCAAATGAGAATCAATTCAATGAGAATAAAAATTATAAGGTCTGATTAACTAAGAAATTCTCAAGACATCTATGACACGCGCTGACTTGAAAATTAAGGCTTCAAAGCCTGATGGCATGTACAATAAAAGGCAAGTCTGCAGCTTTGATCATGCACCCCCCTCCCTATTAATTCACTTCTCAACTTTCTATGAAGAGTTCAAATGAGAATCAATTCACTGAGAATAAACTAAGATCCTATTCAGAGGGATCCAAGAGTCACTTCTCAACTTTCTTAAGAGTTCAAATGAGAATCAATTCAATGAGAATAAAAATTATAAGGTCTGATTAACTAAGAAATTCTCAAGACATCTATGACACGCGCTGACTTGAAAATTAAGGCTTCAAAGCCTGATGGCATGTACAATAAAAGGCAAGTCTGCAGCTTTGATCATGCACCCCCCTCCCTATTAATTCACTTCTCAACTTTCTATGAAGAGTTCAAATGAGAATCAATTCACTGAGAATAAACTAAGATCCTATTCAGAGGGATCCAAGAGTCACTTCTCAACTTTCTTAAGAGTTCAAATGAGAATCAATTCAATGAGAATAAAAATTATAAGGTCTGATTAACTAAGAAATTCTCAAGACATCTATGACACGCGCTGACTTGAAAATTAAGGCTTCAAAGCCTGATGGCATGTACAATAAAAGGCAAGTCTGCAGCTTTGATCATGCACCCCCCTCCCTATTAATTCACTTCTCAACTTTCTATGAAGAGTTCAAATGAGAATCAATTCACTGAGAATAAACTAAGATCCTATTCAGAGGGATCCAAGAGTCACTTCTCAACTTTCTTAAGAGTTCAAATGAGAATCAATTCAATGAGAATAAAAATTATAAGGTCTGATTAACTAAGAAATTCTCAAGACATCTATGACACGCGCTGACTTGAAAATTAAGGCTTCAAAGCCTGATGGCATGTACAATAAAAGGCAAGTCTGCAGCTTTGATCATGCACCCCCCTCCCTATTAATTCACTTCTCAACTTTCTATGAAGAGTTCAAATGAGAATCAATTCACTGAGAATAAACTAAGATCCTATTCAGAGGGATCCAAGAGTCACTTCTCAACTTTCTTAAGAGTTCAAATGAGAATCAATTCAATGAGAATAAAAATTATAAGGTCTGATTAACTAAGAAATTCTCAAGACATCTATGACACGCGCTGACTTGAAAATTAAGGCTTCAAAGCCTGATGGCATGTACAATAAAAGGCAAGTCTGCAGCTTTGATCATGCACCCCCCTCCCTATTAATTCACTTCTCAACTTTCTATGAAGAGTTCAAATGAGAATCAATTCACTGAGAATAAACTAAGATCCTATTCAGAGGGATCCAAGAGTCACTTCTCAACTTTCTTAAGAGTTCAAATGAGAATCAATTCAATGAGAATAAAAATTATAAGGTCTGATTAACTAAGAAATTCTCAAGACATCTATGACACGCGCTGACTTGAAAATTAAGGCTTCAAAGCCTGATGGCATGTACAATAAAAGGCAAGTCTGCAGCTTTGATCATGCACCCCCCTCCCTATTAATTCACTTCTCAACTTTCTATGAAGAGTTCAAATGAGAATCAATTCACTGAGAATAAACTAAGATCCTATTCAGAGGGATCCAAGAGTCACTTCTCAACTTTCTTAAGAGTTCAAATGAGAATCAATTCAATGAGAATAAAAATTATAAGGTCTGATTAACTAAGAAATTCTCAAGACATCTATGACACGCGCTGACTTGAAAATTAAGGCTTCAAAGCCTGATGGCATGTACAATAAAAGGCAAGTCTGCAGCTTTGATCATGCACCCCCCTCCCTATTAATTCACTTCTCAACTTTCTATGAAGAGTTCAAATGAGAATCAATTCACTGAGAATAAACTAAGATCCTATTCAGAGGGATCCAAGAGTCACTTCTCAACTTTCTTAAGAGTTCAAATGAGAATCAATTCAATGAGAATAAAAATTATAAGGTCTGATTAACTAAGAAATTCTCAAGACATCTATGACACGCGCTGACTTGAAAATTAAGGCTTCAAAGCCTGATGGCATGTACAATAAAAGGCAAGTCTGCAGCTTTGATCATGCACCCCCCTCCCTATTAATTCACTTCTCAACTTTCTATGAAGAGTTCAAATGAGAATCAATTCACTGAGAATAAACTAAGATCCTATTCAGAGGGATCCAAGAGTCACTTCTCAACTTTCTTAAGAGTTCAAATGAGAATCAATTCAATGAGAATAAAAATTATAAGGTCTGATTAACTAAGAAATTCTCAAGACATCTATGACACGCGCTGACTTGAAAATTAAGGCTTCAAAGCCTGATGGCATGTACAATAAAAGGCAAGTCTGCAGCTTTGATCATGCACCCCCCTCCCTATTAATTCACTTCTCAACTTTCTATGAAGAGTTCAAATGAGAATCAATTCACTGAGAATAAACTAAGATCCTATTCAGAGGGATCCAAGAGTCACTTCTCAACTTTCTTAAGAGTTCAAATGAGAATCAATTCAATGAGAATAAAAATTATAAGGTCTGATTAACTAAGAAATTCTCAAGACATCTATGACACGCGCTGACTTGAAAATTAAGGCTTCAAAGCCTGATGGCATGTACAATAAAAGGCAAGTCTGCAGCTTTGATCATGCACCCCCCTCCCTATTAATTCACTTCTCAACTTTCTATGAAGAGTTCAAATGAGAATCAATTCACTGAGAATAAACTAAGATCCTATTCAGAGGGATCCAAGAGTCACTTCTCAACTTTCTTAAGAGTTCAAATGAGAATCAATTCAATGAGAATAAAAATTATAAGGTCTGATTAACTAAGAAATTCTCAAGACATCTATGACACGCGCTGACTTGAAAATTAAGGCTTCAAAGCCTGATGGCATGTACAATAAAAGGCAAGTCTGCAGCTTTGATCATGCACCCCCCTCCCTATTAATTCACTTCTCAACTTTCTATGAAGAGTTCAAATGAGAATCAATTCACTGAGAATAAACTAAGATCCTATTCAGAGGGATCCAAGAGTCACTTCTCAACTTTCTTAAGAGTTCAAATGAGAATCAATTCAATGAGAATAAAAATTATAAGGTCTGATTAACTAAGAAATTCTCAAGACATCTATGACACGCGCTGACTTGAAAATTAAGGCTTCAAAGCCTGATGGCATGTACAATAAAAGGCAAGTCTGCAGCTTTGATCATGCACCCCCCTCCCTATTAATTCACTTCTCAACTTTCTATGAAGAGTTCAAATGAGAATCAATTCACTGAGAATAAACTAAGATCCTATTCAGAGGGATCCAAGAGTCACTTCTCAACTTTCTTAAGAGTTCAAATGAGAATCAATTCAATGAGAATAAAAATTATAAGGTCTGATTAACTAAGAAATTCTCAAGACATCTATGACACGCGCTGACTTGAAAATTAAGGCTTCAAAGCCTGATGGCATGTACAATAAAAGGCAAGTCTGCAGCTTTGATCATGCACCCCCCTCCCTATTAATTCACTTCTCAACTTTCTATGAAGAGTTCAAATGAGAATCAATTCACTGAGAATAAACTAAGATCCTATTCAGAGGGATCCAAGAGTCACTTCTCAACTTTCTTAAGAGTTCAAATGAGAATCAATTCAATGAGAATAAAAATTATAAGGTCTGATTAACTAAGAAATTCTCAAGACATCTATGACACGCGCTGACTTGAAAATTAAGGCTTCAAAGCCTGATGGCATGTACAATAAAAGGCAAGTCTGCAGCTTTGATCATGCACCCCCCTCCCTATTAATTCACTTCTCAACTTTCTATGAAGAGTTCAAATGAGAATCAATTCACTGAGAATAAACTAAGATCCTATTCAGAGGGATCCAAGAGTCACTTCTCAACTTTCTTAAGAGTTCAAATGAGAATCAATTCAATGAGAATAAAAATTATAAGGTCTGATTAACTAAGAAATTCTCAAGACATCTATGACACGCGCTGACTTGAAAATTAAGGCTTCAAAGCCTGATGGCATGTACAATAAAAGGCAAGTCTGCAGCTTTGATCATGCACCCCCCTCCCTATTAATTCACTTCTCAACTTTCTATGAAGAGTTCAAATGAGAATCAATTCACTGAGAATAAACTAAGATCCTATTCAGAGGGATCCAAGAGTCACTTCTCAACTTTCTTAAGAGTTCAAATGAGAATCAATTCAATGAGAATAAAAATTATAAGGTCTGATTAACTAAGAAATTCTCAAGACATCTATGACACGCGCTGACTTGAAAATTAAGGCTTCAAAGCCTGATGGCATGTACAATAAAAGGCAAGTCTGCAGCTTTGATCATGCACCCCCCTCCCTATTAATTCACTTCTCAACTTTCTATGAAGAGTTCAAATGAGAATCAATTCACTGAGAATAAACTAAGATCCTATTCAGAGGGATCCAAGAGTCACTTCTCAACTTTCTTAAGAGTTCAAATGAGAATCAATTCAATGAGAATAAAAATTATAAGGTCTGATTAACTAAGAAATTCTCAAGACATCTATGACACGCGCTGACTTGAAAATTAAGGCTTCAAAGCCTGATGGCATGTACAATAAAAGGCAAGTCTGCAGCTTTGATCATGCACCCCCCTCCCTATTAATTCACTTCTCAACTTTCTATGAAGAGTTCAAATGAGAATCAATTCACTGAGAATAAACTAAGATCCTATTCAGAGGGATCCAAGAGTCACTTCTCAACTTTCTTAAGAGTTCAAATGAGAATCAATTCAATGAGAATAAAAATTATAAGGTCTGATTAACTAAGAAATTCTCAAGACATCTATGACACGCGCTGACTTGAAAATTAAGGCTTCAAAGCCTGATGGCATGTACAATAAAAGGCAAGTCTGCAGCTTTGATCATGCACCCCCCTCCCTATTAATTCACTTCTCAACTTTCTATGAAGAGTTCAAATGAGAATCAATTCACTGAGAATAAACTAAGATCCTATTCAGAGGGATCCAAGAGTCACTTCTCAACTTTCTTAAGAGTTCAAATGAGAATCAATTCAATGAGAATAAAAATTATAAGGTCTGATTAACTAAGAAATTCTCAAGACATCTATGACACGCGCTGACTTGAAAATTAAGGCTTCAAAGCCTGATGGCATGTACAATAAAAGGCAAGTCTGCAGCTTTGATCATGCACCCCCCTCCCTATTAATTCACTTCTCAACTTTCTATGAAGAGTTCAAATGAGAATCAATTCACTGAGAATAAACTAAGATCCTATTCAGAGGGATCCAAGAGTCACTTCTCAACTTTCTTAAGAGTTCAAATGAGAATCAATTCAATGAGAATAAAAATTATAAGGTCTGATTAACTAAGAAATTCTCAAGACATCTATGACACGCGCTGACTTGAAAATTAAGGCTTCAAAGCCTGATGGCATGTACAATAAAAGGCAAGTCTGCAGCTTTGATCATGCACCCCCCTCCCTATTAATTCACTTCTCAACTTTCTATGAAGAGTTCAAATGAGAATCAATTCACTGAGAATAAACTAAGATCCTATTCAGAGGGATCCAAGAGTCACTTCTCAACTTTCTTAAGAGTTCAAATGAGAATCAATTCAATGAGAATAAAAATTATAAGGTCTGATTAACTAAGAAATTCTCAAGACATCTATGACACGCGCTGACTTGAAAATTAAGGCTTCAAAGCCTGATGGCATGTACAATAAAAGGCAAGTCTGCAGCTTTGATCATGCACCCCCCTCCCTATTAATTCACTTCTCAACTTTCTATGAAGAGTTCAAATGAGAATCAATTCACTGAGAATAAACTAAGATCCTATTCAGAGGGATCCAAGAGTCACTTCTCAACTTTCTTAAGAGTTCAAATGAGAATCAATTCAATGAGAATAAAAATTATAAGGTCTGATTAACTAAGAAATTCTCAAGACATCTATGACACGCGCTGACTTGAAAATTAAGGCTTCAAAGCCTGATGGCATGTACAATAAAAGGCAAGTCTGCAGCTTTGATCATGCACCCCCCTCCCTATTAATTCACTTCTCAACTTTCTATGAAGAGTTCAAATGAGAATCAATTCACTGAGAATAAACTAAGATCCTATTCAGAGGGATCCAAGAGTCACTTCTCAACTTTCTTAAGAGTTCAAATGAGAATCAATTCAATGAGAATAAAAATTATAAGGTCTGATTAACTAAGAAATTCTCAAGACATCTATGACACGCGCTGACTTGAAAATTAAGGCTTCAAAGCCTGATGGCATGTACAATAAAAGGCAAGTCTGCAGCTTTGATCATGCACCCCCCTCCCTATTAATTCACTTCTCAACTTTCTATGAAGAGTTCAAATGAGAATCAATTCACTGAGAATAAACTAAGATCCTATTCAGAGGGATCCAAGAGTCACTTCTCAACTTTCTTAAGAGTTCAAATGAGAATCAATTCAATGAGAATAAAAATTATAAGGTCTGATTAACTAAGAAATTCTCAAGACATCTATGACACGCGCTGACTTGAAAATTAAGGCTTCAAAGCCTGATGGCATGTACAATAAAAGGCAAGTCTGCAGCTTTGATCATGCACCCCCCTCCCTATTAATTCACTTCTCAACTTTCTATGAAGAGTTCAAATGAGAATCAATTCACTGAGAATAAACTAAGATCCTATTCAGAGGGATCCAAGAGTCACTTCTCAACTTTCTTAAGAGTTCAAATGAGAATCAATTCAATGAGAATAAAAATTATAAGGTCTGATTAACTAAGAAATTCTCAAGACATCTATGACACGCGCTGACTTGAAAATTAAGGCTTCAAAGCCTGATGGCATGTACAATAAAAGGCAAGTCTGCAGCTTTGATCATGCACCCCCCTCCCTATTAATTCACTTCTCAACTTTCTATGAAGAGTTCAAATGAGAATCAATTCACTGAGAATAAACTAAGATCCTATTCAGAGGGATCCAAGAGTCACTTCTCAACTTTCTTAAGAGTTCAAATGAGAATCAATTCAATGAGAATAAAAATTATAAGGTCTGATTAACTAAGAAATTCTCAAGACATCTATGACACGCGCTGACTTGAAAATTAAGGCTTCAAAGCCTGATGGCATGTACAATAAAAGGCAAGTCTGCAGCTTTGATCATGCACCCCCCTCCCTATTAATTCACTTCTCAACTTTCTATGAAGAGTTCAAATGAGAATCAATTCACTGAGAATAAACTAAGATCCTATTCAGAGGGATCCAAGAGTCACTTCTCAACTTTCTTAAGAGTTCAAATGAGAATCAATTCAATGAGAATAAAAATTATAAGGTCTGATTAACTAAGAAATTCTCAAGACATCTATGACACGCGCTGACTTGAAAATTAAGGCTTCAAAGCCTGATGGCATGTACAATAAAAGGCAAGTCTGCAGCTTTGATCATGCACCCCCCTCCCTATTAATTCACTTCTCAACTTTCTATGAAGAGTTCAAATGAGAATCAATTCACTGAGAATAAACTAAGATCCTATTCAGAGGGATCCAAGAGTCACTTCTCAACTTTCTTAAGAGTTCAAATGAGAATCAATTCAATGAGAATAAAAATTATAAGGTCTGATTAACTAAGAAATTCTCAAGACATCTATGACACGCGCTGACTTGAAAATTAAGGCTTCAAAGCCTGATGGCATGTACAATAAAAGGCAAGTCTGCAGCTTTGATCATGCACCCCCCTCCCTATTAATTCACTTCTCAACTTTCTATGAAGAGTTCAAATGAGAATCAATTCACTGAGAATAAACTAAGATCCTATTCAGAGGGATCCAAGAGTCACTTCTCAACTTTCTTAAGAGTTCAAATGAGAATCAATTCAATGAGAATAAAAATTATAAGGTCTGATTAACTAAGAAATTCTCAAGACATCTATGACACGCGCTGACTTGAAAATTAAGGCTTCAAAGCCTGATGGCATGTACAATAAAAGGCAAGTCTGCAGCTTTGATCATGCACCCCCCTCCCTATTAATTCACTTCTCAACTTTCTATGAAGAGTTCAAATGAGAATCAATTCACTGAGAATAAACTAAGATCCTATTCAGAGGGATCCAAGAGTCACTTCTCAACTTTCTTAAGAGTTCAAATGAGAATCAATTCAATGAGAATAAAAATTATAAGGTCTGATTAACTAAGAAATTCTCAAGACATCTATGACACGCGCTGACTTGAAAATTAAGGCTTCAAAGCCTGATGGCATGTACAATAAAAGGCAAGTCTGCAGCTTTGATCATGCACCCCCCTCCCTATTAATTCACTTCTCAACTTTCTATGAAGAGTTCAAATGATACTCGATTCACTGAGATAAGGTCTGATAACTATTCTCTAGCACCGCTGATAATAGGCTTCAGCATAAAGGCAAGTCTCAGGCTTTCCTTCTCAAGGCTTCAAAGCCTGATGGCATGTACAATAAAAGGCAAGTCTGCAGCTTTGATCATGCACCCCCCTCCCTATTAATTCACTTCTCAACTTTCTATGAAGAGTTCAAATGAGAGAATAAATTCACTGAGAATAAACTAAGATCCTATTCAGAGGGATCCAAGAGTCACTTCTCGAAGAGTTCAAATGAGAATCAATTCACTGAGAATAAACTAAGATCCTATTCAGAGGGATCCAAGAGTCACTTCTCAACTTTCTTAAGAGTTCAAATGAGAATCAATTCAATGAGAATAAAAATTATAAGGTCTGATTAACTAAGAAATTCTCAAGACATCTATGACACGCGCTGACTTGAAAATTAAGGCTTCAAAGCCTGATGGCATGTACAATAAAAGGCAAGTCTGCAGCTTTGATCATGCACCCCCCTCCCTATTAATTCACTTCTCAACTTTCTATGAAGAGTTCAAATGAATCAATTCACTGAGAATAAACTAAGATCCTATTCAGAGGGATCCAAGAGTCACTTCTCAACTTTCTTAAGAGTTCAAATGAGAATCAATTCAATGAGAATAAAAATTATAAGGTCTGATTAACTAAGAAATTCTCAAGACATCTATGACACGCGCTGACTTGAAAATTAAGGCTTCAAAGCCTGATGGCATGTACAATAAAAGGCAAGTCTGCAGCTTTGATCATGCACCCCCCTCCCTATTAATTCACTTCTCAACTTTCTATGAAGAGTTCAAATGAGAATCAATTCACTGAGAATAAACTAAGATCCTATTCAGAGGGATCCAAGAGTCACTTCTCAACTTTCTTAAGAGTTCAAATGAGAATCAATTCAATGAGAATAAAAATTATAAGGTCTGATTAACTAAGAAATTCTCAAGACATCTATGACACGCGCTGACTTGAAAATTAAGGCTTCAAAGCCTGATGGCATGTACAATAAAAGGCAAGTCTGCAGCTTTGATCATGCACCCCCCTCCCTATTAATTCACTTCTCAACTTTCTATGAAGAGTTCAAATGAGAATCAATTCACTGAGAATAAACTAAGATCCTATTCAGAGGGATCCAAGAGTCACTTCTCAACTTTCTTAAGAGTTCAAATGAGAATCAATTCAATGAGAATAAAAATTATAAGGTCTGATTAACTAAGAAATTCTCAAGACATCTATGACACGCGCTGACTTGAAAATTAAGGCTTCAAAGCCTGATGGCATGTACAATAAAAGGCAAGTCTGCAGCTTTGATCATGCACCCCCCTCCCTATTAATTCACTTCTCAACTTTCTATGAAGAGTTCAAATGAGAATCAATTCACTGAGAATAAACTAAGATCCTATTCAGAGGGATCCAAGAGTCACTTCTCAACTTTCTTAAGAGTTCAAATGAGAATCAATTCAATGAGAATAAAAATTATAAGGTCTGATTAACTAAGAAATTCTCAAGACATCTATGACACGCGCTGACTTGAAAATTAAGGCTTCAAAGCCTGATGGCATGTACAATAAAAGGCAAGTCTGCAGCTTTGATCATGCACCCCCCTCCCTATTAATTCACTTCTCAACTTTCTATGAAGAGTTCAAATGAGAATCAATTCACTGAGAATAAACTAAGATCCTATTCAGAGGGATCCAAGAGTCACTTCTCAACTTTCTTAAGAGTTCAAATGAGAATCAATTCAATGAGAATAAAAATTATAAGGTCTGATTAACTAAGAAATTCTCAAGACATCTATGACACGCGCTGACTTGAAAATTAAGGCTTCAAAGCCTGATGGCATGTACAATAAAAGGCAAGTCTGCAGCTTTGATCATGCACCCCCCTCCCTATTAATTCACTTCTCAACTTTCTATGAAGAGTTCAAATGAGAATCAATTCACTGAGAATAAACTAAGATCCTATTCAGAGGGATCCAAGAGTCACTTCTCAACTTTCTTAAGAGTTCAAATGAGAATCAATTCAATGAGAATAAAAATTATAAGGTCTGATTAACTAAGAAATTCTCAAGACATCTATGACACGCGCTGACTTGAAAATTAAGGCTTCAAAGCCTGATGGCATGTACAATAAAAGGCAAGTCTGCAGCTTTGATCATGCACCCCCCTCCCTATTAATTCACTTCTCAACTTTCTATGAAGAGTTCAAATGAGAATCAATT
The DNA here is from genome assembly GCF_964199315.1 of Orbicella franksi. NCBI lineage: Eukaryota > Metazoa > Cnidaria > Anthozoa > Scleractinia > Merulinidae > Orbicella > Orbicella franksi. The sequence continues at coordinate 16,672 of NW_027670516.1, forward strand.
CACTGAGAATAAACTAAGATCCTATTCAGAGGGATCCAAGAGTCACTTCTCAACTTTCTTAAGAGTTCAAATGAGAATCAATTCAATGAGAATAAAAATTATAAGGTCTGATTAACTAAGAAATTCTCAAGACATCTATGACACGCGCTGACTTGAAAATTAAGGCTTCAAAGCCTGATGGCATGTACAATAAAAGGCAAGTCTGCAGCTTTGATCATGCACCCCCCTCCCTATTAATTCACTTCTCAACTTTCTATGAAGAGTTCAAATGAGAATCAATTCACTGAGAATAAACTAAGATCCTATTCAGAGGGATCCAAGAGTCACTTCTCAACTTTCTTAAGAGTTCAAATGAGAATCAATTCAATGAGAATAAAAATTATAAGGTCTGATTAACTAAGAAATTCTCAAGACATCTATGACACGCGCTGACTTGAAAATTAAGGCTTCAAAGCCTGATGGCATGTACAATAAAAGGCAAGTCTGCAGCTTTGATCATGCACCCCCCTCCCTATTAATTCACTTCTCAACTTTCTATGAAGAGTTCAAATGAGAATCAATTCACTGAGAATAAACTAAGATCCTATTCAGAGGGATCCAAGAGTCACTTCTCAACTTTCTTAAGAGTTCAAATGAGAATCAATTCAATGAGAATAAAAATTATAAGGTCTGATTAACTAAGAAATTCTCAAGACATCTATGACACGCGCTGACT
>NW_027670517.1:0-21098 GCF_964199315.1 Orbicella franksi
CCCGAACTTTAAGAGTTTTAAGACCGAGGCAGTTCAGGGCCTAAACGATTTGTTAGTGGGAAGCAATTCCATGACTCGGTTTTCCAGCGGCCAATAGCGACATAAACAATTAACATGGGCCAACCTCTGGCTTAGGCAGAATACATATTGGCTGGTTTTCTTGAAATGTCGTTGATTGAGGATGTAGAAGGCTTTACGCGACCTCGAGAGAAGTGGCCGATCAGCTCAGCTACATCGTGTATGGATAAATTGTAGCAAACACCGCATAGGAAAACACCCGTTCTCGTTCGCAGTGAGTCCACCAACTGTAAGCAAATCTTAAGTTGTGCGGTACCGCTTAACTTGGCAGACATAGCGATATCTTTGAATTGAATAAGCGCGCAATGACAAGCAGCATTCGCCAACGATACTCGGCAATTACAATTAGTTTTGAAGTGTATGTCTGTTTTCAAATTTCCAACCGTTACCTTTTGGCTTGCTAACTGTTTGGAATCCTGTCCGAATACGCCTCAATTTGGGCTGAAAAATGCGCAATTCTGGCTGACGACGGTAAGGAATATATAACGCTGGAGTTTCTAGCCTCAGGTCTATAACTAGCAGAATACAGTCCCACTCTTTGACTAAGCGGAACCGGAAACTAGCATATCAGCACGTACTATACACATCTTAATTTGTTAGCAACAACCCAAGGGATTTCCAGGTGGTCCTGCGGGATGGGCTGCGCGCGGCTGATCCAGGGTCGCATCTGGCGGTCGTGAGTTCAAGTCTCAATATGTTATTAAAGGGGTTATTCTCGAACGGCTTGGGGGTCGAATAACTTCTCCCCCGATTGAGATTTGAACTCGGGCCGGGAAGAAAATCCCAGCCACGCCGAACATTTTTGTTGGTTTAATTAATCGATTGACTTATTTAGTTCTAATTTTTTGGGGGTTTTTTTTTAAGCCGCTTTGGTTTATTTTTAATTTTTTTATTGATTGATTGATTTTTTAAATTTCTTTTTCTTTTTATTTCTTGGTCTTCTTCGTTTTTTTTCCAAGCTGTTCGGTGCCGCAATAGTTTTTCTTAAATTGATTGACTGATTTTTGGATTTTTTGGATTTTTTCCAATTTGTTTGTATTTTGCTGTCGCTGTTGTGGTTGATGTTTCGGGTAAACGTTTCCCGTATTGCCGTCCATCTAACAGATTTATTTTCTGCGTTATCGAGACTTGTTTGCTTTCAGTCTAAGCTTTGCTTTTCCCGAACTTTAAGAGTTTTAAGACCGAGGCAGTTCAGGGCCTAAACGATTTGTTAGTGGGAAGCAATTCCATGACTCGGTTTTCCAGCGGCCAATAGCGACATAAACAATTAACATGGGCCAACCTCTGGCTTAGGCAGAATACATATTGGCTGGTTTTCTTGAAATGTCGTTGATTGAGGATGTAGAAGGCTTTACGCGACCTCGAGAGAAGTGGCCGATCAGCTCAGCTACATCGTGTATGGATAAATTGTAGCAAACACCGCATAGGAAAACACCCGTTCTCGTTCGCAGTGAGTCCACCAACTGTAAGCAAATCTTAAGTTGTGCGGTACCGCTTAACTTGGCAGACATAGCGATATCTTTGAATTGAATAAGCGCGCAATGACAAGCAGCATTCGCCAACGATACTCGGCAATTACAATTAGTTTTGAAGTGTATGTCTGTTTTCAAATTTCCAACCGTTACCTTTTGGCTTGCTAACTGTTTGGAATCCTGTCCGAATACGCCTCAATTTGGGCTGAAAAATGCGCAATTCTGGCTGACGACGGTAAGGAATATATAACGCTGGAGTTTCTAGCCTCAGGTCTATAACTAGCAGAATACAGTCCCACTCTTTGACTAAGCGGAACCGGAAACTAGCATATCAGCACGTACTATACACATCTTAATTTGTTAGCAACAACCCAAGGGATTTCCAGGTGGTCCTGCGGGATGGGCTGCGCGCGGCTGATCCAGGGTCGCATCTGGCGGTCGTGAGTTCAAGTCTCAATATGTTATTAAAGGGGTTATTCTCGAACGGCTTGGGGGTCGAATAACTTCTCCCCCGATTGAGATTTGAACTCGGGCCGGGAAGAAAATCCCAGCCACGCCGAACATTTTTGTTGGTTTAATTAATCGATTGACTTATTTAGTTCTAATTTTTTGGGGGTTTTTTTTAAGCCGCTTTGGTTTATTTTTAATTTTTTTATTGATTGATTGATTTTTTAAATTTCTTTTTCTTTTTATTTCTTGGTCTTCTTCGTTTTTTTTCCAAGCTGTTCGGTGCCGCAATAGTTTTTCTTAAATTGATTGACTGATTTTTGGATTTTTTGGATTTTTTCCAATTTGTTTGTATTTTGCTGTCGCTGTTGTGGTTGATGTTTCGGGGTAAACGTTTCCCGTATTGCCGTCCATCTAACAGATTTATTTTCTGCGTTATCGAGACTTGTTTGCTTTCAGTCTAAGCTTTGCTTTTCCCGAACTTTAAGAGTTTTAAGACCGAGGCAGTTCAGGGCCTAAACGATTTGTTAGTGGGAAGCAATTCCATGACTCGGTTTTCCAGCGGCCAATAGCGACATAAACAATTAACATGGGCCAACCTCTGGCTTAGGCAGAATACATATTGGCTGGTTTTCTTGAAATGTCGTTGATTGAGGATGTAGAAGGCTTTACGCGACCTCGAGAGAAGTGGCCGATCAGCTCAGCTACATCGTGTATGGATAAATTGTAGCAAACACCGCATAGGAAAACACCCGTTCTCGTTCGCAGTGAGTCCACCAACTGTAAGCAAATCTTAAGTTGTGCGGTACCGCTTAACTTGGCAGACATAGCGATATCTTTGAATTGAATAAGCGCGCAATGACAAGCAGCATTCGCCAACGATACTCGGCAATTACAATTAGTTTTGAAGTGTATGTCTGTTTTCAAATTTCCAACCGTTACCTTTTGGCTTGCTAACTGTTTGGAATCCTGTCCGAATACGCCTCAATTTGGGCTGAAAAATGCGCAATTCTGGCTGACGACGGTAAGGAATATATAACGCTGGAGTTTCTAGCCTCAGGTCTATAACTAGCAGAATACAGTCCCACTCTTTGACTAAGCGGAACCGGAAACTAGCATATCAGCACGTACTATACACATCTTAATTTGTTAGCAACAACCCAAGGGATTTCCAGGTGGTCCTGCGGGATGGGCTGCGCGCGGCTGATCCAGGGTCGCATCTGGCGGTCGTGAGTTCAAGTCTCAATATGTTATTAAAGGGGTTATTCTCGAACGGCTTGGGGGTCGAATAACTTCTCCCCCGATTGAGATTTGAACTCGGGCCGGGAAGAAAATCCCAGCCACGCCGAACATTTTTGTTGGTTTAATTAATCGATTGACTTATTTAGTTCTAATTTTTTGGGGGTTTTTTTTAAGCCGCTTTGGTTTATTTTTAATTTTTTTATTGATTGATTGATTTTTTAAATTTCTTTTTCTTTTTATTTCTTGGTCTTCTTCGTTTTTTTTCCAAGCTGTTCGGTGCCGCAATAGTTTTTCTTAAATTGATTGACTGATTTTTGGATTTTTTGGATTTTTTCCAATTTGTTTGTATTTTGCTGTCGCTGTTGTGGTTGATGTTTCGGGTAAACGTTTCCCGTATTGCCGTCCATCTAACAGATTTATTTTCTGCGTTATCGAGACTTGTTTGCTTTCAGTCTAAGCTTTGCTTTTCCCGAACTTTAAGAGTTTTAAGACCGAGGCAGTTCAGGGCCTAAACGATTTGTTAGTGGGAAGCAATTCCATGACTCGGTTTTCCAGCGGCCAATAGCGACATAAACAATTAACATGGGCCAACCTCTGGCTTAGGCAGAATACATATTGGCTGGTTTTCTTGAAATGTCGTTGATTGAGGATGTAGAAGGCTTTACGCGACCTCGAGAGAAGTGGCCGATCAGCTCAGCTACATCGTGTATGGATAAATTGTAGCAAACACCGCATAGGAAAACACCCGTTCTCGTTCGCAGTGAGTCCACCAACTGTAAGCAAATCTTAAGTTGTGCGGTACCGCTTAACTTGGCAGACATAGCGATATCTTTGAATTGAATAAGCGCGCAATGACAAGCAGCATTCGCCAACGATACTCGGCAATTACAATTAGTTTTGAAGTGTATGTCTGTTTTCAAATTTCCAACCGTTACCTTTTGGCTTGCTAACTGTTTGGAATCCTGTCCGAATACGCCTCAATTTGGGCTGAAAAATGCGCAATTCTGGCTGACGACGGTAAGGAATATATAACGCTGGAGTTTCTAGCCTCAGGTCTATAACTAGCAGAATACAGTCCCACTCTTTGACTAAGCGGAACCGGAAACTAGCATATCAGCACGTACTATACACATCTTAATTTGTTAGCAACAACCCAAGGGATTTCCAGGTGGTCCTGCGGGATGGGCTGCGCGCGGCTGATCCAGGGTCGCATCTGGCGGTCGTGAGTTCAAGTCTCAATATGTTATTAAAGGGGTTATTCTCGAACGGCTTGGGGGTCGAATAACTTCTCCCCCGATTGAGATTTGAACTCGGGCCGGGAAGAAAATCCCAGCCACGCCGAACATTTTTGTTGGTTTAATTAATCGATTGACTTATTTAGTTCTAATTTTTTGGGGGTTTTTTTTAAGCCGCTTTGGTTTATTTTTAATTTTTTTATTGATTGATTGATTTTTTAAATTTCTTTTTCTTTTTATTTCTTGGTCTTCTTCGTTTTTTTTCCAAGCTGTTCGGTGCCGCAATAGTTTTTCTTAAATTGATTGACTGATTTTTGGATTTTTTGGATTTTTTCCAATTTGTTTGTATTTTGCTGTCGCTGTTGTGGTTGATGTTTCGGGTAAACGTTTCCCGTATTGCCGTCCATCTAACAGATTTATTTTCTGCGTTATCGAGACTTGTTTGCTTTCAGTCTAAGCTTTGCTTTTCCCGAACTTTAAGAGTTTTAAGACCGAGGCAGTTCAGGGCCTAAACGATTTGTTAGTGGGAAGCAATTCCATGACTCGGTTTTCCAGCGGCCAATAGCGACATAAACAATTAACATGGGCCAACCTCTGGCTTAGGCAGAATACATATTGGCTGGTTTTCTTGAAATGTCGTTGATTGAGGATGTAGAAGGCTTTACGCGACCTCGAGAGAAGTGGCCGATCAGCTCAGCTACATCGTGTATGGATAAATTGTAGCAAACACCGCATAGGAAAACACCCGTTCTCGTTCGCAGTGAGTCCACCAACTGTAAGCAAATCTTAAGTTGTGCGGTACCGCTTAACTTGGCAGACATAGCGATATCTTTGAATTGAATAAGCGCGCAATGACAAGCAGCATTCGCCAACGATACTCGGCAATTACAATTAGTTTTGAAGTGTATGTCTGTTTTCAAATTTCCAACCGTTACCTTTTGGCTTGCTAACTGTTTGGAATCCTGTCCGAATACGCCTCAATTTGGGCTGAAAAATGCGCAATTCTGGCTGACGACGGTAAGGAATATATAACGCTGGAGTTTCTAGCCTCAGGTCTATAACTAGCAGAATACAGTCCCACTCTTTGACTAAGCGGAACCGGAAACTAGCATATCAGCACGTACTATACACATCTTAATTTGTTAGCAACAACCCAAGGGATTTCCAGGTGGTCCTGCGGGATGGGCTGCGCGCGGCTGATCCAGGGTCGCATCTGGCGGTCGTGAGTTCAAGTCTCAATATGTTATTAAAGGGGTTATTCTCGAACGGCTTGGGGGTCGAATAACTTCTCCCCCGATTGAGATTTGAACTCGGGCCGGGAAGAAAATCCCAGCCACGCCGAACATTTTTGTTGGTTTAATTAATCGATTGACTTATTTAGTTCTAATTTTTTGGGGGTTTTTTTTAAGCCGCTTTGGTTTATTTTTAATTTTTTTATTGATTGATTGATTTTTTAAATTTCTTTTTCTTTTTATTTCTTGGTCTTCTTCGTTTTTTTTCCAAGCTGTTCGGTGCCGCAATAGTTTTTCTTAAATTGATTGACTGATTTTTGGATTTTTTGGATTTTTTCCAATTTGTTTGTATTTTGCTGTCGCTGTTGTGGTTGATGTTTCGGGTAAACGTTTCCCGTATTGCCGTCCATCTAACAGATTTATTTTCTGCGTTATCGAGACTTGTTTGCTTTCAGTCTAAGCTTTGCTTTTCCCGAACTTTAAGAGTTTTAAGACCGAGGCAGTTCAGGGCCTAAACGATTTGTTAGTGGGAAGCAATTCCATGACTCGGTTTTCCAGCGGCCAATAGCGACATAAACAATTAACATGGGCCAACCTCTGGCTTAGGCAGAATACATATTGGCTGGTTTTCTTGAAATGTCGTTGATTGAGGATGTAGAAGGCTTTACGCGACCTCGAGAGAAGTGGCCGATCAGCTCAGCTACATCGTGTATGGATAAATTGTAGCAAACACCGCATAGGAAAACACCCGTTCTCGTTCGCAGTGAGTCCACCAACTGTAAGCAAATCTTAAGTTGTGCGGTACCGCTTAACTTGGCAGACATAGCGATATCTTTGAATTGAATAAGCGCGCAATGACAAGCAGCATTCGCCAACGATACTCGGCAATTACAATTAGTTTTGAAGTGTATGTCTGTTTTCAAATTTCCAACCGTTACCTTTTGGCTTGCTAACTGTTTGGAATCCTGTCCGAATACGCCTCAATTTGGGCTGAAAAATGCGCAATTCTGGCTGACGACGGTAAGGAATATATAACGCTGGAGTTTCTAGCCTCAGGTCTATAACTAGCAGAATACAGTCCCACTCTTTGACTAAGCGGAACCGGAAACTAGCATATCAGCACGTACTATACACATCTTAATTTGTTAGCAACAACCCAAGGGATTTCCAGGTGGTCCTGCGGGATGGGCTGCGCGCGGCTGATCCAGGGTCGCATCTGGCGGTCGTGAGTTCAAGTCTCAATATGTTATTAAAGGGGTTATTCTCGAACGGCTTGGGGGTCGAATAACTTCTCCCCCGATTGAGATTTGAACTCGGGCCGGGAAGAAAATCCCAGCCACGCCGAACATTTTTGTTGGTTTAATTAATCGATTGACTTATTTAGTTCTAATTTTTTGGGGGTTTTTTTTAAGCCGCTTTGGTTTATTTTTAATTTTTTTATTGATTGATTGATTTTTTAAATTTCTTTTTCTTTTTATTTCTTGGTCTTCTTCGTTTTTTTTCCAAGCTGTTCGGTGCCGCAATAGTTTTTCTTAAATTGATTGACTGATTTTTGGATTTTTTGGATTTTTTCCAATTTGTTTGTATTTTGCTGTCGCTGTTGTGGTTGATGTTTCGGGTAAACGTTTCCCGTATTGCCGTCCATCTAACAGATTTATTTTCTGCGTTATCGAGACTTGTTTGCTTTCAGTCTAAGCTTTGCTTTTCCCGAACTTTAAGAGTTTTAAGACCGAGGCAGTTCAGGGCCTAAACGATTTGTTAGTGGGAAGCAATTCCATGACTCGGTTTTCCAGCGGCCAATAGCGACATAAACAATTAACATGGGCCAACCTCTGGCTTAGGCAGAATACATATTGGCTGGTTTTCTTGAAATGTCGTTGATTGAGGATGTAGAAGGCTTTACGCGACCTCGAGAGAAGTGGCCGATCAGCTCAGCTACATCGTGTATGGATAAATTGTAGCAAACACCGCATAGGAAAACACCCGTTCTCGTTCGCAGTGAGTCCACCAACTGTAAGCAAATCTTAAGTTGTGCGGTACCGCTTAACTTGGCAGACATAGCGATATCTTTGAATTGAATAAGCGCGCAATGACAAGCAGCATTCGCCAACGATACTCGGCAATTACAATTAGTTTTGAAGTGTATGTCTGTTTTCAAATTTCCAACCGTTACCTTTTGGCTTGCTAACTGTTTGGAATCCTGTCCGAATACGCCTCAATTTGGGCTGAAAAATGCGCAATTCTGGCTGACGACGGTAAGGAATATATAACGCTGGAGTTTCTAGCCTCAGGTCTATAACTAGCAGAATACAGTCCCACTCTTTGACTAAGCGGAACCGGAAACTAGCATATCAGCACGTACTATACACATCTTAATTTGTTAGCAACAACCCAAGGGATTTCCAGGTGGTCCTGCGGGATGGGCTGCGCGCGGCTGATCCAGGGTCGCATCTGGCGGTCGTGAGTTCAAGTCTCAATATGTTATTAAAGGGGTTATTCTCGAACGGCTTGGGGGTCGAATAACTTCTCCCCCGATTGAGATTTGAACTCGGGCCGGGAAGAAAATCCCAGCCACGCCGAACATTTTTGTTGGTTTAATTAATCGATTGACTTATTTAGTTCTAATTTTTTGGGGGTTTTTTTTAAGCCGCTTTGGTTTATTTTTAATTTTTTTATTGATTGATTGATTTTTTAAATTTCTTTTTCTTTTTATTTCTTGGTCTTCTTCGTTTTTTTTCCAAGCTGTTCGGTGCCGCAATAGTTTTTCTTAAATTGATTGACTGATTTTTGGATTTTTTGGATTTTTTCCAATTTGTTTGTATTTTGCTGTCGCTGTTGTGGTTGATGTTTCGGGTAAACGTTTCCCGTATTGCCGTCCATCTAACAGATTTATTTTCTGCGTTATCGAGACTTGTTTGCTTTCAGTCTAAGCTTTGCTTTTCCCGAACTTTAAGAGTTTTAAGACCGAGGCAGTTCAGGGCCTAAACGATTTGTTAGTGGGAAGCAATTCCATGACTCGGTTTTCCAGCGGCCAATAGCGACATAAACAATTAACATGGGCCAACCTCTGGCTTAGGCAGAATACATATTGGCTGGTTTTCTTGAAATGTCGTTGATTGAGGATGTAGAAGGCTTTACGCGACCTCGAGAGAAGTGGCCGATCAGCTCAGCTACATCGTGTATGGATAAATTGTAGCAAACACCGCATAGGAAAACACCCGTTCTCGTTCGCAGTGAGTCCACCAACTGTAAGCAAATCTTAAGTTGTGCGGTACCGCTTAACTTGGCAGACATAGCGATATCTTTGAATTGAATAAGCGCGCAATGACAAGCAGCATTCGCCAACGATACTCGGCAATTACAATTAGTTTTGAAGTGTATGTCTGTTTTCAAATTTCCAACCGTTACCTTTTGGCTTGCTAACTGTTTGGAATCCTGTCCGAATACGCCTCAATTTGGGCTGAAAAATGCGCAATTCTGGCTGACGACGGTAAGGAATATATAACGCTGGAGTTTCTAGCCTCAGGTCTATAACTAGCAGAATACAGTCCCACTCTTTGACTAAGCGGAACCGGAAACTAGCATATCAGCACGTACTATACACATCTTAATTTGTTAGCAACAACCCAAGGGATTTCCAGGTGGTCCTGCGGGATGGGCTGCGCGCGGCTGATCCAGGGTCGCATCTGGCGGTCGTGAGTTCAAGTCTCAATATGTTATTAAAGGGGTTATTCTCGAACGGCTTGGGGGTCGAATAACTTCTCCCCCGATTGAGATTTGAACTCGGGCCGGGAAGAAAATCCCAGCCACGCCGAACATTTTTGTTGGTTTAATTAATCGATTGACTTATTTAGTTCTAATTTTTTGGGGGTTTTTTTTAAGCCGCTTTGGTTTATTTTTAATTTTTTTATTGATTGATTGATTTTTTAAATTTCTTTTTCTTTTTATTTCTTGGTCTTCTTCGTTTTTTTTCCAAGCTGTTCGGTGCCGCAATAGTTTTTCTTAAATTGATTGACTGATTTTTGGATTTTTTGGATTTTTTCCAATTTGTTTGTATTTTGCTGTCGCTGTTGTGGTTGATGTTTCGGGTAAACGTTTCCCGTATTGCCGTCCATCTAACAGATTTATTTTCTGCGTTATCGAGACTTGTTTGCTTTCAGTCTAAGCTTTGCTTTTCCCGAACTTTAAGAGTTTTAAGACCGAGGCAGTTCAGGGCCTAAACGATTTGTTAGTGGGAAGCAATTCCATGACTCGGTTTTCCAGCGGCCAATAGCGACATAAACAATTAACATGGGCCAACCTCTGGCTTAGGCAGAATACATATTGGCTGGTTTTCTTGAAATGTCGTTGATTGAGGATGTAGAAGGCTTTACGCGACCTCGAGAGAAGTGGCCGATCAGCTCAGCTACATCGTGTATGGATAAATTGTAGCAAACACCGCATAGGAAAACACCCGTTCTCGTTCGCAGTGAGTCCACCAACTGTAAGCAAATCTTAAGTTGTGCGGTACCGCTTAACTTGGCAGACATAGCGATATCTTTGAATTGAATAAGCGCGCAATGACAAGCAGCATTCGCCAACGATACTCGGCAATTACAATTAGTTTTGAAGTGTATGTCTGTTTTCAAATTTCCAACCGTTACCTTTTGGCTTGCTAACTGTTTGGAATCCTGTCCGAATACGCCTCAATTTGGGCTGAAAAATGCGCAATTCTGGCTGACGACGGTAAGGAATATATAACGCTGGAGTTTCTAGCCTCAGGTCTATAACTAGCAGAATACAGTCCCACTCTTTGACTAAGCGGAACCGGAAACTAGCATATCAGCACGTACTATACACATCTTAATTTGTTAGCAACAACCCAAGGGATTTCCAGGTGGTCCTGCGGGATGGGCTGCGCGCGGCTGATCCAGGGTCGCATCTGGCGGTCGTGAGTTCAAGTCTCAATATGTTATTAAAGGGGTTATTCTCGAACGGCTTGGGGGTCGAATAACTTCTCCCCCGATTGAGATTTGAACTCGGGCCGGGAAGAAAATCCCAGCCACGCCGAACATTTTTGTTGGTTTAATTAATCGATTGACTTATTTAGTTCTAATTTTTTGGGGGTTTTTTTTAAGCCGCTTTGGTTTATTTTTAATTTTTTTATTGATTGATTGATTTTTTAAATTTCTTTTTCTTTTTATTTCTTGGTCTTCTTCGTTTTTTTTCCAAGCTGTTCGGTGCCGCAATAGTTTTTCTTAAATTGATTGACTGATTTTTGGATTTTTTGGATTTTTTCCAATTTGTTTGTATTTTGCTGTCGCTGTTGTGGTTGATGTTTCGGGTAAACGTTTCCCGTATTGCCGTCCATCTAACAGATTTATTTTCTGCGTTATCGAGACTTGTTTGCTTTCAGTCTAAGCTTTGCTTTTCCCGAACTTTAAGAGTTTTAAGACCGAGGCAGTTCAGGGCCTAAACGATTTGTTAGTGGGAAGCAATTCCATGACTCGGTTTTCCAGCGGCCAATAGCGACATAAACAATTAACATGGGCCAACCTCTGGCTTAGGCAGAATACATATTGGCTGGTTTTCTTGAAATGTCGTTGATTGAGGATGTAGAAGGCTTTACGCGACCTCGAGAGAAGTGGCCGATCAGCTCAGCTACATCGTGTATGGATAAATTGTAGCAAACACCGCATAGGAAAACACCCGTTCTCGTTCGCAGTGAGTCCACCAACTGTAAGCAAATCTTAAGTTGTGTGGTACCGCTTAACTTGGCAGACATAGCGATATCTTTGAATTGAATAAGCGCGCAATGACAAGCAGCATTCGCCAACGATACTCGGCAATTACAATTAGTTTTGAAGTGTATGTCTGTTTTCAAATTTCCAACCGTTACCTTTTGGCTTGCTAACTGTTTGGAATCCTGTCCGAATACGCCTCAATTTGGGCTGAAAAATGCGCAATTCTGGCTGACGACGGTAAGGAATATATAACGCTGGAGTTTCTAGCCTCAGGTCTATAACTAGCAGAATACAGTCCCACTCTTTGACTAAGCGGAACCGGAAACTAGCATATCAGCACGTACTATACACATCTTAATTTGTTAGCAACAACCCAAGGGATTTCCAGGTGGTCCTGCGGGATGGGCTGCGCGCGGCTGATCCAGGGTCGCATCTGGCGGTCGTGAGTTCAAGTCTCAATATGTTATTAAAGGGGTTATTCTCGAACGGCTTGGGGGTCGAATAACTTCTCCCCCGATTGAGATTTGAACTCGGGCCGGGAAGAAAATCCCAGCCACGCCGAACATTTTTGTTGGTTTAATTAATCGATTGACTTATTTAGTTCTAATTTTTTGGGGGTTTTTTTTAAGCCGCTTTGGTTTATTTTTAATTTTTTTATTGATTGATTGATTTTTTAAATTTCTTTTTCTTTTTATTTCTTGGTCTTCTTCGTTTTTTTTCCAAGCTGTTCGGTGCCGCAATAGTTTTTCTTAAATTGATTGACTGATTTTTGGATTTTTTGGATTTTTTCCAATTTGTTTGTATTTTGCTGTCGCTGTTGTGGTTGATGTTTCGGGTAAACGTTTCCCGTATTGCCGTCCATCTAACAGATTTATTTTCTGCGTTATCGAGACTTGTTTGCTTTCAGTCTAAGCTTTGCTTTTCCCGAACTTTAAGAGTTTTAAGACCGAGGCAGTTCAGGGCCTAAACGATTTGTTAGTGGGAAGCAATTCCATGACTCGGTTTTCCAGCGGCCAATAGCGACATAAACAATTAACATGGGCCAACCTCTGGCTTAGGCAGAATACATATTGGCTGGTTTTCTTGAAATGTCGTTGATTGAGGATGTAGAAGGCTTTACGCGACCTCGAGAGAAGTGGCCGATCAGCTCAGCTACATCGTGTATGGATAAATTGTAGCAAACACCGCATAGGAAAACACCCGTTCTCGTTCGCAGTGAGTCCACCAACTGTAAGCAAATCTTAAGTTGTGCGGTACCGCTTAACTTGGCAGACATAGCGATATCTTTGAATTGAATAAGCGCGCAATGACAAGCAGCATTCGCCAACGATACTCGGCAATTACAATTAGTTTTGAAGTGTATGTCTGTTTTCAAATTTCCAACCGTTACCTTTTGGCTTGCTAACTGTTTGGAATCCTGTCCGAATACGCCTCAATTTGGGCTGAAAAATGCGCAATTCTGGCTGACGACGGTAAGGAATATATAACGCTGGAGTTTCTAGCCTCAGGTCTATAACTAGCAGAATACAGTCCCACTCTTTGACTAAGCGGAACCGGAAACTAGCATATCAGCACGTACTATACACATCTTAATTTGTTAGCAACAACCCAAGGGATTTCCAGGTGGTCCTGCGGGATGGGCTGCGCGCGGCTGATCCAGGGTCGCATCTGGCGGTCGTGAGTTCAAGTCTCAATATGTTATTAAAGGGGTTATTCTCGAACGGCTTGGGGGTCGAATAACTTCTCCCCCGATTGAGATTTGAACTCGGGCCGGGAAGAAAATCCCAGCCACGCCGAACATTTTTGTTGGTTTAATTAATCGATTGACTTATTTAGTTCTAATTTTTTGGGGGTTTTTTTTAAGCCGCTTTGGTTTATTTTTAATTTTTTTATTGATTGATTGATTTTTTAAATTTCTTTTTCTTTTTATTTCTTGGTCTTCTTCGTTTTTTTTCCAAGCTGTTCGGTGCCGCAATAGTTTTTCTTAAATTGATTGACTGATTTTTGGATTTTTTGGATTTTTTCCAATTTGTTTGTATTTTGCTGTCGCTGTTGTGGTTGATGTTTCGGGTAAACGTTTCCCGTATTGCCGTCCATCTAACAGATTTATTTTCTGCGTTATCGAGACTTGTTTGCTTTCAGTCTAAGCTTTGCTTTTCCCGAACTTTAAGAGTTTTAAGACCGAGGCAGTTCAGGGCCTAAACGATTTGTTAGTGGGAAGCAATTCCATGACTCGGTTTTCCAGCGGCCAATAGCGACATAAACAATTAACATGGGCCAACCTCTGGCTTAGGCAGAATACATATTGGCTGGTTTTCTTGAAATGTCGTTGATTGAGGATGTAGAAGGCTTTACGCGACCTCGAGAGAAGTGGCCGATCAGCTCAGCTACATCGTGTATGGATAAATTGTAGCAAACACCGCATAGGAAAACACCCGTTCTCGTTCGCAGTGAGTCCACCAACTGTAAGCAAATCTTAAGTTGTGCGGTACCGCTTAACTTGGCAGACATAGCGATATCTTTGAATTGAATAAGCGCGCAATGACAAGCAGCATTCGCCAACGATACTCGGCAATTACAATTAGTTTTGAAGTGTATGTCTGTTTTCAAATTTCCAACCGTTACCTTTTGGCTTGCTAACTGTTTGGAATCCTGTCCGAATACGCCTCAATTTGGGCTGAAAAATGCGCAATTCTGGCTGACGACGGTAAGGAATATATAACGCTGGAGTTTCTAGCCTCAGGTCTATAACTAGCAGAATACAGTCCCACTCTTTGACTAAGCGGAACCGGAAACTAGCATATCAGCACGTACTATACACATCTTAATTTGTTAGCAACAACCCAAGGGATTTCCAGGTGGTCCTGCGGGATGGGCTGCGCGCGGCTGATCCAGGGTCGCATCTGGCGGTCGTGAGTTCAAGTCTCAATATGTTATTAAAGGGGTTATTCTCGAACGGCTTGGGGGTCGAATAACTTCTCCCCCGATTGAGATTTGAACTCGGGCCGGGAAGAAAATCCCAGCCACGCCGAACATTTTTGTTGGTTTAATTAATCGATTGACTTATTTAGTTCTAATTTTTTGGGGGTTTTTTTTAAGCCGCTTTGGTTTATTTTTAATTTTTTTATTGATTGATTGATTTTTTAAATTTCTTTTTCTTTTTATTTCTTGGTCTTCTTCGTTTTTTTTCCAAGCTGTTCGGTGCCGCAATAGTTTTTCTTAAATTGATTGACTGATTTTTGGATTTTTTGGATTTTTTCCAATTTGTTTGTATTTTGCTGTCGCTGTTGTGGTTGATGTTTCGGGTAAACGTTTCCCGTATTGCCGTCCATCTAACAGATTTATTTTCTGCGTTATCGAGACTTGTTTGCTTTCAGTCTAAGCTTTGCTTTTCCCGAACTTTAAGAGTTTTAAGACCGAGGCAGTTCAGGGCCTAAACGATTTGTTAGTGGGAAGCAATTCCATGACTCGGTTTTCCAGCGGCCAATAGCGACATAAACAATTAACATGGGCCAACCTCTGGCTTAGGCAGAATACATATTGGCTGGTTTTCTTGAAATGTCGTTGATTGAGGATGTAGAAGGCTTTACGCGACCTCGAGAGAAGTGGCCGATCAGCTCAGCTACATCGTGTATGGATAAATTGTAGCAAACACCGCATAGGAAAACACCCGTTCTCGTTCGCAGTGAGTCCACCAACTGTAAGCAAATCTTAAGTTGTGCGGTACCGCTTAACTTGGCAGACATAGCGATATCTTTGAATTGAATAAGCGCGCAATGACAAGCAGCATTCGCCAACGATACTCGGCAATTACAATTAGTTTTGAAGTGTATGTCTGTTTTCAAATTTCCAACCGTTACCTTTTGGCTTGCTAACTGTTTGGAATCCTGTCCGAATACGCCTCAATTTGGGCTGAAAAATGCGCAATTCTGGCTGACGACGGTAAGGAATATATAACGCTGGAGTTTCTAGCCTCAGGTCTATAACTAGCAGAATACAGTCCCACTCTTTGACTAAGCGGAACCGGAAACTAGCATATCAGCACGTACTATACACATCTTAATTTGTTAGCAACAACCCAAGGGATTTCCAGGTGGTCCTGCGGGATGGGCTGCGCGCGGCTGATCCAGGGTCGCATCTGGCGGTCGTGAGTTCAAGTCTCAATATGTTATTAAAGGGGTTATTCTCGAACGGCTTGGGGGTCGAATAACTTCTCCCCCGATTGAGATTTGAACTCGGGCCGGGAAGAAAATCCCAGCCACGCCGAACATTTTTGTTGGTTTAATTAATCGATTGACTTATTTAGTTCTAATTTTTTGGGGGTTTTTTTTAAGCCGCTTTGGTTTATTTTTAATTTTTTTATTGATTGATTGATTTTTTAAATTTCTTTTTCTTTTTATTTCTTGGTCTTCTTCGTTTTTTTTCCAAGCTGTTCGGTGCCGCAATAGTTTTTCTTAAATTGATTGACTGATTTTTGGATTTTTTGGATTTTTTCCAATTTGTTTGTATTTTGCTGTCGCTGTTGTGGTTGATGTTTCGGGTAAACGTTTCCCGTATTGCCGTCCATCTAACAGATTTATTTTCTGCGTTATCGAGACTTGTTTGCTTTCAGTCTAAGCTTTGCTTTTCCCGAACTTTAAGAGTTTTAAGACCGAGGCAGTTCAGGGCCTAAACGATTTGTTAGTGGGAAGCAATTCCATGACTCGGTTTTCCAGCGGCCAATAGCGACATAAACAATTAACATGGGCCAACCTCTGGCTTAGGCAGAATACATATTGGCTGGTTTTCTTGAAATGTCGTTGATTGAGGATGTAGAAGGCTTTACGCGACCTCGAGAGAAGTGGCCGATCAGCTCAGCTACATCGTGTATGGATAAATTGTAGCAAACACCGCATAGGAAAACACCCGTTCTCGTTCGCAGTGAGTCCACCAACTGTAAGCAAATCTTAAGTTGTGCGGTACCGCTTAACTTGGCAGACATAGCGATATCTTTGAATTGAATAAGCGCGCAATGACAAGCAGCATTCGCCAACGATACTCGGCAATTACAATTAGTTTTGAAGTGTATGTCTGTTTTCAAATTTCCAACCGTTACCTTTTGGCTTGCTAACTGTTTGGAATCCTGTCCGAATAACGCCTCAATTTGGGCTGAAAAATGCGCAATTCTGGCTGACGACGGTAAGGAATATATAACGCTGGAGTTTCTAGCCTCAGGTCTATAACTAGCAGAATACAGTCCCACTCTTTGACTAAGCGGAACCGGAAACTAGCATATCAGCACGTACTATACACATCTTAATTTGTTAGCAACAACCCAAGGGATTTCCAGGTGGTCCTGCGGGATGGGCTGCGCGCGGCTGATCCAGGGTCGCATCTGGCGGTCGTGAGTTCAAGTCTCAATATGTTATTAAAGGGGTTATTCTCGAACGGCTTGGGGGTCGAATAACTTCTCCCCCGATTGAGATTTGAACTCGGGCCGGGAAGAAAATCCCAGCCACGCCGAACATTTTTGTTGGTTTAATTAATCGATTGACTTATTTAGTTCTAATTTTTTGGGGGTTTTTTTTAAGCCGCTTTGGTTTATTTTTAATTTTTTTATTGATTGATTGATTTTTTAAATTTCTTTTTCTTTTTATTTCTTGGTCTTCTTCGTTTTTTTTCCAAGCTGTTCGGTGCCGCAATAGTTTTTCTTAAATTGATTGACTGATTTTTGGATTTTTTGGATTTTTTCCAATTTGTTTGTATTTTGCTGTCGCTGTTGTGGTTGATGTTTCGGGTAAACGTTTCCCGTATTGCCGTCCATCTAACAGATTTATTTTCTGCGTTATCGAGACTTGTTTGCTTTCAGTCTAAGCTTTGCTTTTCCCGAACTTTAAGAGTTTTAAGACCGAGGCAGTTCAGGGCCTAAACGATTTGTTAGTGGGAAGCAATTCCATGACTCGGTTTTCCAGCGGCCAATAGCGACATAAACAATTAACATGGGCCAACCTCTGGCTTAGGCAGAATACATATTGGCTGGTTTTCTTGAAATGTCGTTGATTGTGAGGATGTAGAAGGCTTTACGCGACCTCGAGAGAAGTGGCCGATCAGCTCAGCTACATCGTGTATGGATAAATTCTAGCAAACACCGCATAGGAAAACACCCGTTCTCGTTCGCAGTGAGTCCACCAACTGTAAGCAAATCTTAAGTTGTGCGGTACCGCTTAACTTGGCAGACATAGCGATATCTTTGAATTGAATAAGCGCGCAATGACAAGCAGCATTCGCCAACGATACTCGGCAATTACAATTAGTTTTGAAGTGTATGTCTGTTTTCAAATTTCCAACCGTTACCTTTTGGCTTGCTAACTGTTTGGAATCCTGTCCGAATACGCCTCAATTTGGGCTGAAAAATGCGCAATTCTGGCTGACGACGGTAAGGAATATATAACGCTGGAGTTTTCTAGCCTCAGGTCTATAACTAGCAGAATACAGTCCCACTCTTTGACTAAGCGGAACCGGAAACTAGCATATCAGCACGTACTATACACATCTTAATTTGTTAGCAACAACCCAAGGGATTTCCAGGTGGTCCTGCGGGATGGGCTGCGCGCGGCTGATCCAGGGTCGCATCTGGCGGTCGTGAGTTCAAGTCTCAATATGTTATTAAAGGGGTTATTCTCGAACGGCTTGGGGTCGAATAACTTCTCCCCCGATTGAGATTTGAACTCGGGCCGGGAAGAAAATCCCAGCCACGCCGAACATTTTTGTTGGTTTAATTAATCGATTGACTTATTTAGTTCTAATTTTTTGGGGGTTTTTTTTAAGCCGCTTTGGTTTATTTTTAATTTTTTTATTGATTGATTGATTTTTTAAATTTCTTTTTCTTTTTATTTCTTGGTCTTCTTCGTTTTTTTTCCAAGCTGTTCGGTGCCGCAATAGTTTTTCTTAAATTGATTGACTGATTTTTGGATTTTTTGGATTTTTTCCAATTTGTTTGTATTTTGCTGTCGCTGTTGTGGTTGATGTTTCGGGTAAACGTTTCCCCGTATTGCCGTCCATCTAACAGATTTATTTTCTGCGTTATCGAGACTTGTTTGCTTTCAGTCTAAGCTTTGCTTTTCCCGAACTTTAAGAGTTTTAAGACCGAGGCAGTTCAGGGCCTAAACGATTTGTTAGTGGGAAGCAATTCCATGACTCGGTTTTCCAGCGGCCAATAGCGACATAAACAATTAACATGGGCCAACCTCTGGCTTAGGCAGAATACATATTGGCTGGTTTTCTTGAAATGTCGTTGATTGAGGATGTAGAAGGCTTTACGGCGACCTCGAGAGAAGTGGCCGATCAGCTCAGCTACATCGTGTATGGATAAATTGTAGCAAACACCGCATAGGAAAACACCCGTTCTCGTTCGCAGTGAGTCCACCAACTGTAAGCAAATCTTAAGTTGTGCGGTACCGCTTAACTTGGCAGACATAGCGATATCTTTGAATTGAATAAGCGCGCAATGACAAGCAGCATTCGCCAACGATACTCGGCAATTACAATTAGTTTTGAAGTGTATGTCTGTTTTCAAATTTCCAACCGTTACCTTTTGGCTTGCTAACTGTTTGGAATCCTGTCCGAATACGCCTCAATTTGGGCTGAAAAATGCGCAATTCTGGCTGACGACGGTAAGGAATATATAACGCTGGAGTTTCTAGCCTCAGGTCTATAACTAGCAGAATACAGTCCCACTCTTTGACTAAGCGGAACCGGAAACTAGCATATCAGCACGTACTATACACATCTTAATTTGTTAGCAACAACCCAAGGGATTTCCAGGTGGTCCTGCGGGATGGGCTGCGCGCGGCTGATCCAGGGTCGCATCTGGCGGTCGTGAGTTCAAGTCTCAATATGTTATTAAAGGGGTTATTCTCGAACCGGCTTGGGGGTCGAATAACTTCTCCCCCGATTGAGATTTGAACTCGGGCCGGGAAGAAAATCCCAGCCACGCCGAACATTTTTGTTGGTTTAATTAATCGATTGACTTATTTAGTTCTAATTTTTTGGGGGGTTTTTTTTAAGCCGCTTTGGTTTATTTTTAATTTTTTTATTGATTGATTGATTTTTTAAATTTCTTTTTCTTTTTATTTCTTGGTCTTCTTCGTTTTTTTTCCAAGCTGTTCGGTGCCGCAATAGTTTTTCTTAAATTGATTGACTGATTTTTGGATTTTTTGGATTTTTTCCAATTTGTTTGTATTTTGCTGTCGCTGTTGTGGTTGATGTTTCGGGGTAAACGTTTCCCGTATTGCCGTCCATCTAACAGATTTATTTTCTGCGTTATCGAGACTTGTTTGCTTTCAGTCTAAGCTTTGCTTTTCCCGAACTTTAAGAGTTTTAAGACCGAGGCAGTTCAGGGCCTAAACGATTTGTTAGTGGGAAGCAATTCCATGACTCGGTTTTCCAGCGGCCAATAGCGACATAAACAATTAACATGGGCCAACCTCTGGCTTAGGCAGAATACATATTGGCTGGTTTTCTTGAAATGTCGTTGATTGAGGATGTAGAAGGCTTTACGCGACCTCGAGAGAAGTGGCCGATCAGCTCAGCTACATCGTGTATGGATAAATTGTAGCAAACACCGCATAGGAAAACACCCGTTCTCGTTCGCAGTGAGTCCACCAACTGTAAGCAAATCTTAAGTTGTGCGGTACCGCTTAACTTGGCAGACATAGCGATATCTTTGAATTGAATAAGCGCGCAATGACAAGCAGCATTCGCCAACGATACTCGGCAATTACAATTAGTTTTGAAGTGTATGTCTGTTTTCAAATTTCCAACCGTTACCTTTTGGCTTGCTAACTGTTTGGAATCCTGTCCGAATACGCCTCAATTTGGGCTGAAAAAATGCGCAATTCTGGCTGACGACGGTAAGGAATATATAACGCTGGAGTTTCTAGCCTCAGGTCTATAACTAGCAGAATACAGTCCCACTCTTTGACTAAGCGGAACCGGAAACTAGCATATCAGCACGTACTATACACATCTTAATTTGTTAGCAACAACCCAAGGGATTTCCAGGTGGTCCTGCGGGATGGGCTGCGCGCGGCTGATCCAGGGTCGCATCTGGCGGTCGTGAGTTCAAGTCTCAATATGTTATTAAAGGGGTTATTCTCGAACGGCTTGGGGGTCGAATAACTTCTCCCCCGATTGAGATTTGAACTCGGGCCGGGAAGAAAATCCCAGCCACGCCGAACATTTTTGTTGGTTTAATTAATCGATTGACTTATTTAGTTCTAATTTTTTGGGGGTTTTTTTTAAGCCGCTTTGGTTTATTTTTTAATTTTTTTATTGAATTGATTGATTTTTTAAATTTCTTTTTCTTTTTATTTCTTGGTCTTCTTCGTTTTTTTTCCAAGCTGTTCGGTGCCGCAATAGTTTTTCTTAAATTGATTGACTGATTTTTGGATTTTTTGGATTTTTTCCAATTTGTTTGTATTTTGCTGTCGCTGTTGTGGTTGATTGTTTCGGGTAAACGTTTCCCGTATTGCCGTCCATCTAACAGATTTATTTTCTGCGTTATCGAGACTTGTTTGCTTTCAGTCTAAGCTTTGCTTTTCCCGAACTTTAAGAGTTTTAAGACCGAGGCAGTTCAGGGCCTAAACGATTTGTTAGTGGGAAGCAATTCCATGACTCGGTTTTCCAGCG
>NW_027670520.1:0-13000 GCF_964199315.1 Orbicella franksi
TAGATTAAAAGCTGTTCCTCAGTAAAGGGAAATTTAAAAGAAAACAAAATTCAATCAGAAACAACTGCAAGAGTATGACTATCTTATCAAGACCTAGGTTTTTAAAGTCTATTTCAACTGACAATGAAACCAAAACAGAACAGACTGAATCTCTAGTGGCGAAGTTTAGCTGGTGAGAACTACATCTTATTATATGGCTAGCTCCACGAGCGGGCAAGATGAATCAAATCCTGCACTGTGATTGGCTACCCGAACGGGCAAGATGGAGCTATCTTGCCCGCTCGGGACTACCCGCCGTGTCCCACAAGAAAAATTTCCCCGAAAGCCATATAATAAATCCTTTATTGACCAAGCTTGTTCGTTCAAGATGGCTGGATATTGGCCTCGTTCCTTTTTTTGCGAGTTTATGGACCGAGACAGAGTCGAGGTCCATAAACTCACAAAAAATGAACTTGGCCAATATCCAGCCATCTTGACCTCACACTTGGTCAATAACCCATATATATATTTACCAAGAGATAAAAGACATCCTTGAGAATAAAAATACAAGTAGATAAACAAACCGTTTTCTCCTTCTTTAATTGTTTTTACATTAAAAGAACAAAAAAAACCCAAGTATCCAAAAACATGAATAAATTCTCCAGAAGATAACAAGAATGGCAATGCTCCTCACACAAGAGCTGGCACAAAGAGATAGTGGCAATGCCACCTAATGAAGACATGATAAGGTATTGGCATGTATCCCTGTTTAAACAATAGAGAGTTTCTGTCAAGGAACTATCGGTTGATAGTTGCCCCATGGAAATTTGATGTTCTTAAAACAAATATTTGCCCGAGAAGTGAAGCTTCGAGGGCAAATATGCTAGTTTTAAGAACATCAAATTTCCAAGGGACAACTATCAACCGATAGTTCCGAGACATAAACACTCTATTGTCTTTATCGTTCACCACTAAATTTTCTTCCGCGCGCCAGTTCAAAATTCATATTGAATTATTTTCAACTTTTTTAGATGAAAGCCATGGAAGGTCGTTGAAGCCAAATGTAAAATTTGAAAAAGAAAACAGACAAAAACCCACTTAATATATTTCAATTGTTTACTTTCTGTAAGCCCGCTTCTTTACAGAAACATTTACATGGACGAGTACTATCCATCCAGGTATTTTCCTCAGACAGGCACTATGGGCTGATAGTGTCTCTCCACGGATGAACACTATTGCATCACATGATCAATTTAAACCAATAAGAATCGGAGAAAATTCAGTGGTGAACTATAATATGTACTAATTGGACCAGCCGCATAGAAAAGGAAACCTACATGTAGGCAAGCACTTCTTGAAGCAGCCTCACATGATGACTATACACACTGCATGTCTACAAAACACTGCTTTGTAACAAACAGCTTAAAGGTAGCAAGTCAACAACAGAGGAAAAGAAGAACAGAAGGACAAACAACCCTGACCTTAACTGGTGATTCCTTAGCACTATATTGTGAACGCTTCAAGCACAGAATTTTACACTTATTCAATAGCATCAAAAACAAAATCATTACTCATGGATTGTATGTTATTTGGATTATTTGGATTCTTTTACATAAGTTGTTTATTATGTTGTTCCTTATGCTCAAAAATTCATGTATGCCTATCAAAGTTCATCAAAAAACTGTACCTTCCAGCCACCGCAAAATGTAATGCGGAGTGATAAAATAAATGAATAGTACTATTTAAAAGACCTGGCAAAACAGGGTAAGACTGGTACATCATATCTCTTTTGCAAGCATGGTGACCTATTTTAATTTATTTTTAGAGACTGTGCTTGGTAGGAAACATTCAGGGAAATGTATTGTGCATTTGGTTTCATGATTGTACCCAGGAGATTACTTTAAGCTTACTTTAACATCGGTAGAAATCATTCCCAATACTGATAGAAGCAAAGAAATACCAGACAAAATAAAGGCTCAAAAGTTCAAACTGTCACAAGAATGGTAAACTCGATTTCTTGACATCCTGAACTAAACTCAAATTTCTTGAACTGTAACCAATTTCAATCCTTGCAATCCTGCACATTATTTCGAAACTACTGTTTTTGCTTTGCTCTATAGCATTTTTATCCAACTAAGCTGTATATTTGGTGGCATTTGGCGATACAAGGTGGTAATAAGCTGACTGAAAATTTGCTCTGTCTGCACGACAGCGTTTCTTTATGCCCGTGACGGAGGCAGATCTTAATTGCAAACTTCAAAACACAACAGTGTGGACTATACAAACTAGTGCCAGCTTAGTTCGTGCCGCTTGAAAGCAACACGATCAACAAAACTTAGATCGCTGATGAACATGTCGAAATGGCTTCGTAGACTTGAGCCATATAAATTGCTCACTCCATTTCTACAAACAACATAATACAATACACTACACTTCAAAAAGCTTCTTACCAACAATATTAGGCTTCAAAGGCAGCTGTAAATGTGTTTCGGAACATGCAGAAAGATCCGGCAAAACACCCCCACGATAAAAGTCACAATCGATAGGTTTCGAGCTTTCAACTGGCAAACACCGTCCCGTCCCCTAGTAAAATAATCTCAGAGGACACGATCACAACGCATTTTCATTGGAAGAAACAACAACACATACAATTGGTCAAAAGGTTTTAGACATGTCTGCCACGCAGGACGAAAGTGCAACGCTACACTCCGTTTGCGCGCTATTATCCGTGGAAGACTGGGTATAGTTATGGCTTGGGACGAGAAGGACTAGAAACTAAATAAGGGGAAAATGGCGGCCGGCTTGGTTCGACAAATGGATGCCAAAACGGAATAGAAAAGACGTGTCTTCCTACCTCAGTGTTAACATTGGTATGTTCAAAGCGAAAACATTCATCTCCTTGACGGTGAACTTGACGTTTAGACTCTACGTTTTGAGAACAAGGCGGTGCTGAGGGCTTGAGCTTAGTCGTCATGGTGAGTTACGAAACGTAAACTGTTGATAATGGAGGACATATATGTATTTGTCTATAAAATTTAAATTGAGCTGATTGGCATTTTATCATTTTCTTGATTTGTTTTGCTGCTTTGTATTTGTTTTTTGTTTTTGTTTTTGTTTTTGTTTTTTTTGCCGAAATGGAGTGAGACCTTTCAAAGATGACCCTTTATTTTGTGTCAGTGACAGTTGGAATTCAACTGGACGCTTGCTGCGTGTACCCAGGCAGTCGTTACACTGAGAAGCACAAGCTATATTGCAATTGAGCTAAATGTTCTGCATTTGAAGTCATACGAAATCCAATCGAATCGATGTGCTTAAGCTATTCTGCTTTTGATTGCATTTCTTGGAATCAATTAATAGCTTATTACTCGTTTGCAGGTCTTTAGGGCGTGAAATGAGTCAAGGTCTTTATATCAGCCTATGAACGTTTCAGTCTATTTTCCTTAGCCTTTGTTTTTTTTGCGTTGCCCAAGCAAGCGAGACATTTTGAATTTCAGAGTTATGGTGGTGCATGACATTGAGCTACGAACGCATTTGTCGAAAAACATATACTTATCTCGTGATTTTTAGCCCATTCAGAAGTTAAAGTATTAGGAAAGGTGCTTATTTAAATGCTTGTTTGCTCAATACAGATAATCAGTCACCTAGATAGCCAAAGTAAGTTCCAGATGTTTACACTATTTTCCGACTGCAATGTTGGTGTACCGTGGAGGTACACCAACATGGCGGCTCCATACTGGGCTCTGTAAATTGTGCAAAATATTTCGAAGAATATCTGAGGTTTGGGAAAATGCACAGACTTAAAAATTAGAGAAGTGTCATCTTTATTAATCTCCTATACACAATTTCTTGACTTTATCCACTAAATGGCTTCCGAATAACTTTTTTATTGCATCAGGATTGCGTGACAGTGCAAGTCAAGAATTGTTTTGCTGGGCTCAACATACATTAGTTTCTTTCAGCTTTAATGTACAATAATTCACTGCATAGGTTTCATTCTTGTAAAGACACATAACTCTGTTACAAGAAAATAGCGACAGAATATCGGTTAGTTCGATATTTTAACTTTGTTATACTTTAGGAAGTTTCTCAGAACATTTTACTTAGGTGTACTCAAAGAGATACATTCGTAAACAAATTCTCTAACCTTTCGCTCTTGTTGCTCAGACGTTCTTGAGTTCGTGCTGGGATTCTACTTGGTTCACGATCATGTCTAAAAATGCGATGACGCTTCTGAAGATGCTTTTTATCAAGTTGAAGAGTTGATAACCCCGGTTGATAGCTCCTTTGGTATAACATGATTCTTGATAATTTCACTCAAAATGTTCGCTCGTAAATTGATCTCTCATAAGGCTTGCAGACTGACCCGTTCCGAAAACGCTTAACGTCCTTTAGTGTTGGTCTACCATGAATGGTACATGTATGTTCGTTTGTGTCTGATTTCATCGCCCTAGAAATCATGGAATCCGTGCTAACTTTTCACGACGACAACTTCTGTAAATTCCATGTGCTGTACGCATGCAAAGGTGACGCATGCGCTTTAGAGACCAGATGGCAATCTGTGACTGAACGAGGAAAAAAAAAAAAAAAGCGGAGCCAAAATTTAAACCAAGGCCTCACTGCCTGGGTAAATATGCTGTTTTTTAGCACCAGTACTGATAATCTCAACTACTTGCCTAACATTATTATCATCAATTTTCTATAATTAATACCGAAAGGCATGATAAATTTGATATCAGAAAAACTAACTCTAACAAAACCTTTTTCTACTTTCAACATCAATGTGATCTATTTTTCAGTTAAAGTTTTATGTACAGGCTTAGGCTCATTGAACATACATGTACATATACTTGTAAAGCTTAAGGTTACGTGTGTTATGTTGCTATGGTACGTTGATAAGTAATAGTAATTGGACCGAGAGGAGTGCAATTCAGGGAGTAATCGCGCAAGTGAAGCGCAAGGCTGATTTGAAATAACGAGCACAATTACTCCCTGAATTGTACAACACAAGGTCCAATTACTAATTAATCGTATCTATAACAAATTTAGGAACTAAAAATGTCTTTTGAGAACTTCTTTTGAGTGAAAATGTCTGTAGCGCTTTTCATAAGTTTTAAAAACTGCAGGAAACATCGCAAAGGAAGCCATTAATTGGCGCACATAATTAAGGGCACAGAATTGAGCAGCGAAGACGCGAGCCACTAGGAGGGTCTGGTGGTATGCTCCTCCAGAAAATTTTGAAATCTAGAGGTTCAGAAAGGCTATTTCCAGCATTCTCAAAGGACTATTTGTAATTTTAGGTACGTGTATGGTAAAAAATTCAGTTTTCCAAGGGCATCTCTTGGAGATCTTTTGTTGAACAAAAAACAAAAGAAACCTTTTGTTTCGCTAAACGATGAAGTCACCAAAATGTGGCATTTGTCACTAGTTGTTCAAAGTGATACAAGTTTTATTGTTCATATAATTACGCTAATCTCTTGCTGTTGCTTCGCTAGCGCAAGCAAATAAGGCGCTGAATGGGCCGGATTCAAGTTTGTTTTGTTGTGACACCTGTTCGATATGAGGTCGGGCAATTTTTTTTTCCCAGTCTATTTCTCTACTTCTTTCAAAAATCAAAACATTATATTTAAAAAAAAAAACCAGTGCTGTTGAAACTGCTAAAAGTAACTGCTGCCTTGCGTCGAAATCCACCTTCAAAGGATTTGCTCCAAAAGATTCCGCTTGGAAAACTGATTTTTTTTTTTTTTTTTTTTGCATAGTATTACATTATTTCTCAAAAACGAAGCGCAAATCAACAAAAGCAATTATGCAACAATGCTTTTCATGTCAAAACAAGTCAGTCTACCAAAAATTTGCTCAATCCTGCAAAAAATGAAAATCACCCCAAAAAGTGATATATGCCCTTTTTGCATGAAATCCTTCAATTCTTTTAGTGCCCTTGGCAATTATTCTTCATTTATCTTTTGTCTTTAGTTGATTTTTCAGGTATTTATAAATGTAACACCCTTCTAAAATTTGTTTACTGTAAATACTCTTGGTCTGAAAATTGGAAAACTTCTGCAGAATTCAAAAGCAAGACATATACATATTAGGTTTATGCTCAGTTAACTACACAGCTGAAACTGGTTGACGTTTGTCATGTTGACTTCAGTCTAGCAAGAAACCAGGCGAGTCTGTGAAGGTGGTTGTAAGATGCCGTCCAATGAATGAAAGGGAAATAGCCCAAGGGCATCAAAGGTAGGGCTGCTGTAAGCTGTGATAAATTTGCAGGTAATTTAAGAGGCCTTCCAATAAGCCAGATCCCTTATTCTGAAAACCCTCTTGGGACCCTCTAATTTATTTTGCGTTGGCGGCTTGTTCACAGCAACATATAAACTTAAAAACCTTCTTGTGTAGTAGAATTTTAAAATTTGTTTTCATTTAGTATTCTCAAAGAATCGTTAAATAGTCATGTGATATAAATTAAATGTGATTTTGAAAGGGAATTACTGCATTATAATGGGTGCTGCGAGAAAATATTGCTATTGTTGTGTTCGGTTCTGTTGCTATGCCACTCTGACCAATATATAATTATATGAATTCATATATTTTCTCTCAACTAGCTGCCAATACATGTACATGTAGAATGGGGTAATGTTGTTTAGTGTTTTCTCCTGTTCAAAATTGCATTTACAATTATAGTTTATATTATATTAACTTACAAATTCCTGCAGTTACAGTGTACACTGTAACTACACATTATGATGTTTTCAGACTGCTACAGCTGTACATGTTTGACTAACTTATTGATTCTAACATGTCTAAATTGTGATGTTATTCTTTTTATGCTTTAAGGATAATTGAGATGAATGTTAAAAAAGGGACAATAGAAATCACCAACCCAGCTAAGAAAGAAGAAGTGCCACGCATGTTCACTTATGATTCAGTTTATGACTGGAAGTGAGTTAGTCATGAATTAAAAGTTATGTGTTGTAAATAGGGGGACTGCCTTGTACATGTAAAAGCCCATAAGGGTTTCTTCAGTTTCCATCCAGAATAGTTATCCTATTTTTGTCACAATTCATATGGTAAATGATTTTTAAACATGGGTAAATACAATATGTAAACAATCAATCAATCATCTCATTCATACATACAACCCAATTTAAGGCAGCAAGGACTACACGACCACCGTCCAACTTCTAAGGGCACTAGGTCCATGTATGATTAAGGGGTGAGAAGAGGTGACGGGAGAAGTCTACTCTAATTTGATGTCATTGAGCACATGTACTCTGACAAAGAAAGGATGTGGTCTCATTGCTGGACAGGCATATTTTTGTGCATACATTGTTCAAATATGATTCCTGAATTAACTTATTGGTTCTGTATTACAAAGCCCAGCCCTCCAGCAGCTCAATACCAACGAAAAGAACTCCTTAATAAAGGACTTTGATCCTTAATTGTTGCCGCCCATCCTCACGGAACAAATAACTTAAATTTATTGCCATGTCATGCCATGTAAACTGTCAAATGTGTGCACTCAGATAAGAAGAAATGTATTGAGTGTCACCATAAATTACCCTACCATAATTATTAACATTAACAGTGAAGGCAATTTTTCTGTAGGTTAAGAATGTTATGAGTTTGTCTTAATTAGGTATACTTGAATGGTTTAGGTGAAATTGTCTATTGAATAGGTTATTTTAAAAGTTTGCTAAAAACTGCTATAATTTACCTGCTGTCATCTGCATTTTAACATTGCTGTGCTTCTGATATTTATTTAGTTCAAAACAGATTGATCTCTATGATGAGACATTTAGACAGTTGGTGGATTCTGTTCTTGAAGGATATAATGGTAAGTTTTTTCTCTTTATTTTGATTGTGGCGCAATTTATTCAATTCCCTGTCACGGTTGTGACAAAAGCTACATCGGGGAAACGAAACAAAAATTTTCCACCCGGCTCAAAGAACATCAAAAAGCGGTTGTAAACAAACACTCGCACAAGTCAGCTTTAGCGGAACATTGTTTACACTCTGGCCACACCATCTCCTGGGAATCTTCAAAGATTACAGATAAAAATTTTTACTAACATTTTTACATTTGTTTTAAACCAGAGTAACGTTTTAAAATCATGAATCAACCACCTGGTTACAAGACCATTTTTTTTTTTTTTTTTTTTAAATAAATTAATTCGTTAAAAAAGAAAAAAAAAGCACACATGCTTTTATTAGTAACAATTAATTCTTTGAGTGGCTTGGTCATACTTTTTTTCCAGGTGAGCATTGTTTGGTTTTCTTTCTATTGTTTAATTCAATGTTAAATTACATCTACAGTCTTGAAACTCTCGACTAACGGCCACTCTCGTAAGCTGACAGCTCTACCTTCAGATACTTCTTTTATCAATTTTAGCAATTGCCTGTTTTGCCTCCTAGTCAAACTCTGTAATTTACACATTCTCGTAAGCAGATGCGAACAATTTTTGAAAATGTAAATTGGATTTTTCTTTAGTGTAACGCCATCTTGTAAGCAGACAACCCATGAATATTTGACTCTCGAGGCAATGAAATTTGTCTCTAATTTGCAATATTAGATCAACTTAAGTATGACCTTTGGCAGTGCTCAACAGAGCAGTAGTGGGGATCGGTTATGTCAAATCTTCATTTGATGGCTCTTAATAAACAGACACTTTTTCCAATTCTGGAGGGACTGTCCCCTTATGAGAGTGGACTAAGTGTATAAAAAGGTACAGACCTTTAATTTTTCTTGGACCTAGTACATATGTGAATGGTATGTGATAAATATTATATGGAACAAGACTTGACTGTTTTAAGCTACTTTGTGAATTTAAATATACAGTTTATTCTTTGCTAGGTACAATATTTGCCTATGGACAAACAGGAACAGGGAAAACATTTACCATGGAAGGTAATGTCAGTTAGAATGATTGACAGTGTATTGTCAATAATTATATAAAGCATCATTTGTTAAAATAAATGTGTACAAAAGGCACTTAATGACTGGCCCCAAGGGAAACAGTGAGTTTTGTTTCCCCGAGACCCTTCAGTGAGCTTTGAGGTTTCCTGCGGGACCAGTCATTAAGTGTTTTGTTATACCTCCTAACTCGAAAATTGAAAAAACTGTAAAGAAAGATGTTTGCTTGAGGCTGGCTGGCTCACAAGTTTGTTGCAGTTTCAGGTAGCATGACCTGATCACATGTGAGTCCAACATTCAAGTTGTTGTTTCCCTAGGGAGTTAGTGAGTTTTGACCCACGACATGTGACACAAATTCTCCTCAAATCAGAAAACGGTTTTGAGTCGGGAGGTATAATAATGGCTGTAATTACAGTCAAGTCTGTGGTCAAATATTGTTTTGTCTAAAAAGGCAAACAAACAAGGTCTTGAGCAGAATTCACCTTTTTGCCTCGTTTCATGTTAAACCACTTACAACTAAATAATAACAGCTGTTTTTGGTTGGCGTACTGCACCTTTCAAATGTTCAGCGGCTCCTCCCTGCTTCCAACTACTGCTGAGCACTGTTTCATAATTTGTCTGAACTGTGCTCAAGGATTTGATTACCACGTGCTCAGTGGTAGCTGTAAGCTGGAGGGGCTGCTGAACATTTGATTGACAGTAGCGAAAAATGCATTTGTCGATTGAGCTTTGAATTTTAAAGTCCGCATGTTAATTGAAAGGCGCGGTAAGCCATTGTAAACAAGCAAGATACACAAGTCTTCCCTCTAGGTTGCGGATATTTTACTAGATTTGAATGGTCATTCTCTGCCATGTGAAAAAGCAAACAAAATCTCGATAAGGGAAACACAGTTGAACCTTCAATTACTGGTATGTCAAGTAGAAGATTAACCCCGAAAAAAAGAACAAACAAAAACACTTTCAAGGTCAGAATAAAAGTCAGTAAATGTACATGTATTGTGCATCTGTGTGACTTACACTGTACTTATTTTACACAATTTTATAACTGCACATTTTTGGGTTAGTATCATAGGACCACAATCTAAGCAGGCACAAAGCACTAGGCAGTTGTGTGTGATTCACAATCATACATATAAAGCCAGTTCCACTAATTTGTTGTCAAACACTCTGCCTTAAAAACAAAATTGACAGCTGGTAACTTATTAGTGATTAAAATTTACAATTTTAGTTTCTTTATTCTTGTTGCTTCGCAGGTGTACGGACAGACCCTGTTTTAAGAGGAGTGATACCCAATTCCTTTGAACATATCTTTACACACATAGCCAGGACAGAGAATCAGCAATATTTAGTCAGAGCTTCTTATCTTGAAATTTATCAGGTACACTGTACTACAGCTATCTTGTAGCTGTTCCAGATACATTGTAAAAGAGAAGTGTGTGTAAGGTAAAAAACCTGACCAGCTGACATGCTAACTGATACTGCAAATTAATTGTATGACTTAACTAACTTATATTACATGTGCCTTGTTGATCCTTTTGAAATGTCTCCCCAGAGGAAACTTTTTTTTTTCCAGGATCCTGATAAGATAACTAGTACATGCATGTTGAGATCCTCCTGTGCAATCCCATGTAAGATCCTATGCAAGATCCTCTTTTTATCTGTAGGGTCCTGTCTAAGATCCTGCACAATCCACGAACTAAACATCATAATTTATAGCGTAATACAGCCCTACACCTCCTACCAGATCCTTTAGGGTTTCAACTAGGCTTGGCACCTTTCCTTTATCCTACTTTTGAAAACAATACATGCATTTTATATCTAATACATGTAAGTTTCTTCTTCTTCTTTCACTTTTCTTATAATAAACTACATAGTAACAAGGTGTACATGTACATGGCAATAAATGATGCACAATGATTTTTGGCATTTTCAGGAGGATATCAGAGACTTACTGTCAAAAGATCAGAGTAAAAGACTGGAACTTAAGGAAAGACCAGACACTGGCGTTTATGTCAAGGTAATTAATAAATAATTGTTGTTAATGCTATTAGCCAAATAAATGTTACTGTTCTTCCCTCAATAGATCTGATGGCCTCTTGATCAAAAGGCTCGGGTTTGTCAGCCCTGGCCGGGGACATTGTGTTGTGTTCTTTGGCATTAGAATTACTCTCACAATGCCTCTCACCACCCCAGTGTATATATGCATGCAAATGGTAACAACAGAGTGTCATGTTGGAAGGAGACGGGTGGGGGGTGTGGGGTGTACGTAATAGACTAGCATCTCAACCACGGGGTTGTCATTATGGACCATAACCTGTAACATTGGTTACGACTGAGTTTGTTTGATAGGCCCTTGATGTTACAGGTGAAATTGACTTCTGTTGATACAATTCACCCACAAAGCAACAAGTTTGTTATGGGTGTGAAGATCAAGGTGACAGGTGACTCAAATCTTAATGACAGCCCTGATCTGGTTGGGAGCAGAAATACTCACTGTTGTGCTGCGGAAACCAGTGGTAAGGGCCACACAGATTGACTACAGCGTTTGAATATATACTGTAAGCATACATTTAATCAACTTTTTAACTGACCTAATTGAGTAACATTAACAATTAAGGAATCAATTTAAACCTGAGATGTTCAGTTAACACCATGTGTATGACAGCATTTGGAATACAGAGAAACCTGTATTAAGCAGACCCCATATTAAGCAGACACCCTCTATTAAGCAGACACCAGCTTGAGTCCCAAAATTTTCTTCCCACATTTATATTAAAATAAACCTGCATTCAGGGGACACCCCTGTTAAGTGGATGCAGACACCAATATTAAGTCATTTTGTTGCACAAAACCTGTAATAAGCGCACACTTCGAGGGCATTTTACCTCTGAACGTTCAGCTGAGACTCCTTTAACATTGTTTAGCAATATCGTTTTAAATCTAAGTGATTATTCCAGATTGATGCATTGACTGACTGGACATTGTGCTATGAGCAGTCTTTGATCTTACACTGTGTTACACTGAGTTACAAAAGGGTTAATAATTCACTATTATTGCACAATATATAAGAACCTGCTTAGAGCAGACACCCTGTATTAAGCAGACACTAGTGAGAGTCCCATGGGTGTCCGCTTAATACAGGTTTAACTGTAGACATACGTGAAGCATGACAGTGATGTAACAATGTTGTAAAGTTTTGTAATGTCCTAGTGAAGTGACTTGAGGAATGTGGGAACAAAATAATACATTGAATCACAGTGCAGAATGCATCTCAAAGCAAACTCCATTCCACTTTATCAAGAGGACAACAAATAGACAAGTTTATTTCTTACTTTTTATAAATGGATGCAAAATTTAGAAATAAATAAACAAATAAATAAATAAATAAATAAATAAATGAACAAACACTTAAAAATGTTATTATTTGTGTTGTGCTTCTTGTAGGATCTTCAGTCCTTTGTTTGTAAAAGTGTAAAAGAGATTGAACATGTCATGAATGTTGGCAATCAGAACCGAGCAGTGGGGTAAGTGTTGTTACACATGTTATAACCCAGCTTACAATTCTGACCAATCCTGCCCCACTACTCTCTTCTCCTTCACCCCCACCCCCCAGACAATGTTGAGTGTCAGGATCAAAAATGTCTCATAAATCCTCTACAGTTTAAGGACTGCATTTCAACCTTTGTGTAGGCTGATTCTATGAGTGTAAGATATTAGTTACTTGCAATTTCCACATGTGAAAGGCGTGAAATGGGGCAGTGCCCCAGACACTATTGGCTAGGATTTTAGAATGAACTCATGTACTGGGTAAAGTACATGTAGCATTATTGATGATACATGTGAAAGGATTTATGTATCCATGCAATGTGCTACATTGTATGAAATGGAGATGACTACGACTCTTTTACACGTATTGCTTGCCTATGATTGTGTTGTTTATGTATGAATACTACAACGGTTTTTTTTTTTTTTTTCCCATAAGGGCAACCAATATGAACGAACACTCGTCAAGGTCCCATGCTATCTTCATCATCACTATCGAATGCAGTCAGGTATCTCAAAATTCCATCTACATTAACTTTTAGAAAACAGTGCTAAGAAAATACGCGCGCT
>NW_027670521.1:0-26205 GCF_964199315.1 Orbicella franksi
CCAAAATGGGTCCAAAAGTCTACAACACGGCGTATTCCCAGGTGGTCACCCAGCCAGGTACTGACGCCGCCCAACAGGACTTGACTTCGGTGATCGGACGAGAACCGGTACGTTCCCTGTGGTGTGGTCGTAGACGAAAGAAACAACTCAAACCTTGCCCAATTGCTTGGACTCTCTTTTAAGTCTCTTAGAAGGAAGGCCTTTAATTGCTGTTGTGATGAATTTCCAATTACGTCTCGGCTACTTAACCCAGAGATTCCAAAGCCAGCTAAGACTTCAAATCACAAAAGGGCGATTCTCCAATGGTCAGTCATCAAAGCCACATTCAAGAGATTGCCTCCAGTGTGCTGCTCAGTGTTGCAGTGCTGTAATCAAACAAGAAAATCTTCTAATATGCTGTCAACTTGCTGGAAAAATAATTCCAAAAAAAAAAAGACAACATTTTGAAAACAGAGGGATCAATGATGTGGAGGCGTATGGAAATCTTCTCTGAAGAGTCCAGTCCCAAAATGGGTCCAAAAGTCTACAACACGGCGTATTCCCAGGTGGTCACCCAGCCAGGTACTGACGCCGCCCAACAGGACTTGACTTCGGTGATCGGACGAGAACCGGTACGTTCCCTGTGGTGTGGTCGTAGACGAAAGAAACAACTCAAACCTTGCCCAATTGCTTGGACTCTCTTTTAAGTCTCTTAGAAGGAAGGCCTTTAATTGCTGTTGTGATGAATTTCCAATTACGTCTCGGCTACTTAACCCAGAGATTCCAAAGCCAGCTAAGACTTCAAATCACAAAAGGGCGATTCTCCAATGGTCAGTCATCAAAGCCACATTCAAGAGATTGCCTCCAGTGTGCTGCTCAGTGTTGCAGTGCTGTAATCAAACAAGAAAATCTTCTAATATGCTGTCAACTTGCTGGAAAAATAATTCCAAAAAAAAAAGACAACATTTTGAAAACAGAGGGATCAATGATGTGGAGGCGTATGGAAATCTTCTCTGAAGAGTCCAGTCCCAAAATGGGTCCAAAAGTCTACAACACGGCGTATTCCCAGGTGGTCACCCAGCCAGGTACTGACGCCGCCCAACAGGACTTGACTTCGGTGATCGGACGAGAACCGGTACGTTCCCTGTGGTGTGGTCGTAGACGAAAGAAACAACTCAAACCTTGCCCAATTGCTTGGACTCTCTTTTAAGTCTCTTAGAAGGAAGGCCTTTAATTGCTGTTGTGATGAATTTCCAATTACGTCTCGGCTACTTAACCCAGAGATTCCAAAGCCAGCTAAGACTTCAAATCACAAAAGGGCGATTCTCCAATGGTCAGTCATCAAAGCCACATTCAAGAGATTGCCTCCAGTGTGCTGCTCAGTGTTGCAGTGCTGTAATCAAACAAGAAAATCTTCTAATATGCTGTCAACTTGCTGGAAAAATAATTCCAAAAAAAAAAAGACAACATTTTGAAAACAGAGGGATCAATGATGTGGAGGCGTATGGAAATCTTCTCTGAAGAGTCCAGTCCCAAAATGGGTCCAAAAGTCTACAACACGGCGTATTCCCAGGTGGTCACCCAGCCAGGTACTGACGCCGCCCAACAGGACTTGACTTCGGTGATCGGACGAGAACCGGTACGTTCCCTGTGGTGTGGTCGTAGACGAAAGAAACAACTCAAACCTTGCCCAATTGCTTGGACTCTCTTTTAAGTCTCTTAGAAGGAAGGCCTTTAATTGCTGTTGTGATGAATTTCCAATTACGTCTCGGCTACTTAACCCAGAGATTCCAAAGCCAGCTAAGACTTCAAATCACAAAAGGGCGATTCTCCAATGGTCAGTCATCAAAGCCACATTCAAGAGATTGCCTCCAGTGTGCTGCTCAGTGTTGCAGTGCTGTAATCAAACAAGAAAATCTTCTAATATGCTGTCAACTTGCTGGAAAAATAATTCCAAAAAAAAAAAGACAACATTTTGAAAACAGAGGGATCAATGATGTGGAGGCGTATGGAAATCTTCTCTGAAGAGTCCAGTCCCAAAATGGGTCCAAAAGTCTACAACACGGCGTATTCCCAGGTGGTCACCCAGCCAGGTACTGACGCCGCCCAACAGGACTTGACTTCGGTGATCGGACGAGAACCGGTACGTTCCCTGTGGTGTGGTCGTAGACGAAAGAAACAACTCAAACCTTGCCCAATTGCTTGGACTCTCTTTTAAGTCTCTTAGAAGGAAGGCCTTTAATTGCTGTTGTGATGAATTTCCAATTACGTCTCGGCTACTTAACCCAGAGATTCCAAAGCCAGCTAAGACTTCAAATCACAAAAGGGCGATTCTCCAATGGTCAGTCATCAAAGCCACATTCAAGAGATTGCCTCCAGTGTGCTGCTCAGTGTTGCAGTGCTGTAATCAAACAAGAAAATCTTCTAATATGCTGTCAACTTGCTGGAAAAATAATTCCAAAAAAAAAAAGACAACATTTTGAAAACAGAGGGATCAATGATGTGGAGGCGTATGGAAATCTTCTCTGAAGAGTCCAGTCCCAAAATGGGTCCAAAAGTCTACAACACGGCGTATTCCCAGGTGGTCACCCAGCCAGGTACTGACGCCGCCCAACAGGACTTGACTTCGGTGATCGGACGAGAACCGGTACGTTCCCTGTGGTGTGGTCGTAGACGAAAGAAACAACTCAAACCTTGCCCAATTGCTTGGACTCTCTTTTAAGTCTCTTAGAAGGAAGGCCTTTAATTGCTGTTGTGATGAATTTCCAATTACGTCTCGGCTACTTAACCCAGAGATTCCAAAGCCAGCTAAGACTTCAAATCACAAAAGGGCGATTCTCCAATGGTCAGTCATCAAAGCCACATTCAAGAGATTGCCTCCAGTGTGCTGCTCAGTGTTGCAGTGCTGTAATCAAACAAGAAAATCTTCTAATATGCTGTCAACTTGCTGGAAAAATAATTCCAAAAAAAAAAAGACAACATTTTGAAAACAGAGGGATCAATGATGTGGAGGCGTATGGAAATCTTCTCTGAAGAGTCCAGTCCCAAAATGGGTCCAAAAGTCTACAACACGGCGTATTCCCAGGTGGTCACCCAGCCAGGTACTGACGCCGCCCAACAGGACTTGACTTCGGTGATCGGACGAGAACCGGTACGTTCCCTGTGGTGTGGTCGTAGACGAAAGAAACAACTCAAACCTTGCCCAATTGCTTGGACTCTCTTTTAAGTCTCTTAGAAGGAAGGCCTTTAATTGCTGTTGTGATGAATTTCCAATTACGTCTCGGCTACTTAACCCAGAGATTCCAAAGCCAGCTAAGACTTCAAATCACAAAAGGGCGATTCTCCAATGGTCAGTCATCAAAGCCACATTCAAGAGATTGCCTCCAGTGTGCTGCTCAGTGTTGCAGTGCTGTAATCAAACAAGAAAATCTTCTAATATGCTGTCAACTTGCTGGAAAAATAATTCCAAAAAAAAAAAGACAACATTTTGAAAACAGAGGGATCAATGATGTGGAGGCGTATGGAAATCTTCTCTGAAGAGTCCAGT
Source organism: Orbicella franksi (assembly GCF_964199315.1). Lineage (NCBI taxonomy): Eukaryota > Metazoa > Cnidaria > Anthozoa > Scleractinia > Merulinidae > Orbicella > Orbicella franksi. The sequence continues at coordinate 3,527 of NW_027670521.1, forward strand.
CCCAAAATGGGTCCAAAAGTCTACAACACGGCGTATTCCCAGGTGGTCACCCAGCCAGGTACTGACGCCGCCCAACAGGACTTGACTTCGGTGATCGGACGAGAACCGGTACGTTCCCTGTGGTGTGGTCGTAGACGAAAGAAACAACTCAAACCTTGCCCAATTGCTTGGACTCTCTTTTAAGTCTCTTAGAAGGAAGGCCTTTAATTGCTGTTGTGATGAATTTCCAATTACGTCTCGGCTACTTAACCCAGAGATTCCAAAGCCAGCTAAGACTTCAAATCACAAAAGGGCGATTCTCCAATGGTCAGTCATCAAAGCCACATTCAAGAGATTGCCTCCAGTGTGCTGCTCAGTGTTGCAGTGCTGTAATCAAACAAGAAAATCTTCTAATATGCTGTCAACTTGCTGGAAAAATAATTCCAAAAAAAAAAAGACAACATTTTGAAAACAGAGGGATCAATGATGTGGAGGCGTATGGAAATCTTCTCTGAAGAGTCCAGTCCCAAAATGGGTCCAAAAGTCTACAACACGGCGTATTCCCAGGTGGTCACCCAGCCAGGTACTGACGCCGCCCAACAGGACTTGACTTCGGTGATCGGACGAGAACCGGTACGTTCCCTGTGGTGTGGTCGTAGACGAAAGAAACAACTCAAACCTTGCCCAATTGCTTGGACTCTCTTTTAAGTCTCTTAGAAGGAAGGCCTTTAATTGCTGTTGTGATGAATTTCCAATTACGTCTCGGCTACTTAACCCAGAGATTCCAAAGCCAGCTAAGACTTCAAATCACAAAAGGGCGATTCTCCAATGGTCAGTCATCAAAGCCACATTCAAGAGATTGCCTCCAGTGTGCTGCTCAGTGTTGCAGTGCTGTAATCAAACAAGAAAATCTTCTAATATGCTGTCAACTTGCTGGAAAAATAATTCCAAAAAAAAAAAGACAACATTTTGAAAACAGAGGGATCAATGATGTGGAGGCGTATGGAAATCTTCTCTGAAGAGTCCAGTCCCAAAATGGGTCCAAAAGTCTACAACACGGCGTATTCCCAGGTGGTCACCCAGCCAGGTACTGACGCCGCCCAACAGGACTTGACTTCGGTGATCGGACGAGAACCGGTACGTTCCCTGTGGTGTGGTCGTAGACGAAAGAAACAACTCAAACCTTGCCCAATTGCTTGGACTCTCTTTTAAGTCTCTTAGAAGGAAGGCCTTTAATTGCTGTTGTGATGAATTTCCAATTACGTCTCGGCTACTTAACCCAGAGATTCCAAAGCCAGCTAAGACTTCAAATCACAAAAGGGCGATTCTCCAATGGTCAGTCATCAAAGCCACATTCAAGAGATTGCCTCCAGTGTGCTGCTCAGTGTTGCAGTGCTGTAATCAAACAAGAAAATCTTCTAATATGCTGTCAACTTGCTGGAAAAATAATTCCAAAAAAAAAAAGACAACATTTTGAAAACAGAGGGATCAATGATGTGGAGGCGTATGGAAATCTTCTCTGAAGAGTCCAGTCCCAAAATGGGTCCAAAAGTCTACAACACGGCGTATTCCCAGGTGGTCACCCAGCCAGGTACTGACGCCGCCCAACAGGACTTGACTTCGGTGATCGGACGAGAACCGGTACGTTCCCTGTGGTGTGGTCGTAGACGAAAGAAACAACTCAAACCTTGCCCAATTGCTTGGACTCTCTTTTAAGTCTCTTAGAAGGAAGGCCTTTAATTGCTGTTGTGATGAATTTCCAATTACGTCTCGGCTACTTAACCCAGAGATTCCAAAGCCAGCTAAGACTTCAAATCACAAAAGGGCGATTCTCCAATGGTCAGTCATCAAAGCCACATTCAAGAGATTGCCTCCAGTGTGCTGCTCAGTGTTGCAGTGCTGTAATCAAACAAGAAAATCTTCTAATATGCTGTCAACTTGCTGGAAAAATAATTCCAAAAAAAAAAAGACAACATTTTGAAAACAGAGGGATCAATGATGTGGAGGCGTATGGAAATCTTCTCTGAAGAGTCCAGTCCCAAAATGGGTCCAAAAGTCTACAACACGGCGTATTCCCAGGTGGTCACCCAGCCAGGTACTGACGCCGCCCAACAGGACTTGACTTCGGTGATCGGACGAGAACCGGTACGTTCCCTGTGGTGTGGTCGTAGACGAAAGAAACAACTCAAACCTTGCCCAATTGCTTGGACTCTCTTTTAAGTCTCTTAGAAGGAAGGCCTTTAATTGCTGTTGTGATGAATTTCCAATTACGTCTCGGCTACTTAACCCAGAGATTCCAAAGCCAGCTAAGACTTCAAATCACAAAAGGGCGATTCTCCAATGGTCAGTCATCAAAGCCACATTCAAGAGATTGCCTCCAGTGTGCTGCTCAGTGTTGCAGTGCTGTAATCAAACAAGAAAATCTTCTAATATGCTGTCAACTTGCTGGAAAAATAATTCCAAAAAAAAAAAGACAACATTTTGAAAACAGAGGGATCAATGATGTGGAGGCGTATGGAAATCTTCTCTGAAGAGTCCAGTCCCAAAATGGGTCCAAAAGTCTACAACACGGCGTATTCCCAGGTGGTCACCCAGCCAGGTACTGACGCCGCCCAACAGGACTTGACTTCGGTGATCGGACGAGAACCGGTACGTTCCCTGTGGTGTGGTCGTAGACGAAAGAAACAACTCAAACCTTGCCCAATTGCTTGGACTCTCTTTTAAGTCTCTTAGAAGGAAGGCCTTTAATTGCTGTTGTGATGAATTTCCAATTACGTCTCGGCTACTTAACCCAGAGATTCCAAAGCCAGCTAAGACTTCAAATCACAAAAGGGCGATTCTCCAATGGTCAGTCATCAAAGCCACATTCAAGAGATTGCCTCCAGTGTGCTGCTCAGTGTTGCAGTGCTGTAATCAAACAAGAAAATCTTCTAATATGCTGTCAACTTGCTGGAAAAATAATTCCAAAAAAAAAAAGACAACATTTTGAAAACAGAGGGATCAATGATGTGGAGGCGTATGGAAATCTTCTCTGAAGAGTCCAGTCCCAAAATGGGTCCAAAAGTCTACAACACGGCGTATTCCCAGGTGGTCACCCAGCCAGGTACTGACGCCGCCCAACAGGACTTGACTTCGGTGATCGGACGAGAACCGGTACGTTCCCTGTGGTGTGGTCGTAGACGAAAGAAACAACTCAAACCTTGCCCAATTGCTTGGACTCTCTTTTAAGTCTCTTAGAAGGAAGGCCTTTAATTGCTGTTGTGATGAATTTCCAATTACGTCTCGGCTACTTAACCCAGAGATTCCAAAGCCAGCTAAGACTTCAAATCACAAAAGGGCGATTCTCCAATGGTCAGTCATCAAAGCCACATTCAAGAGATTGCCTCCAGTGTGCTGCTCAGTGTTGCAGTGCTGTAATCAAACAAGAAAATCTTCTAATATGCTGTCAACTTGCTGGAAAAATAATTCCAAAAAAAAAAAGACAACATTTTGAAAACAGAGGGATCAATGATGTGGAGGCGTATGGAAATCTTCTCTGAAGAGTCCAGTCCCAAAATGGGTCCAAAAGTCTACAACACGGCGTATTCCCAGGTGGTCACCCAGCCAGGTACTGACGCCGCCCAACAGGACTTGACTTCGGTGATCGGACGAGAACCGGTACGTTCCCTGTGGTGTGGTCGTAGACGAAAGAAACAACTCAAACCTTGCCCAATTGCTTGGACTCTCTTTTAAGTCTCTTAGAAGGAAGGCCTTTAATTGCTGTTGTGATGAATTTCCAATTACGTCTCGGCTACTTAACCCAGAGATTCCAAAGCCAGCTAAGACTTCAAATCACAAAAGGGCGATTCTCCAATGGTCAGTCATCAAAGCCACATTCAAGAGATTGCCTCCAGTGTGCTGCTCAGTGTTGCAGTGCTGTAATCAAACAAGAAAATCTTCTAATATGCTGTCAACTTGCTGGAAAAATAATTCCAAAAAAAAAAAGACAACATTTTGAAAACAGAGGGATCAATGATGTGGAGGCGTATGGAAATCTTCTCTGAAGAGTCCAGTCCCAAAATGGGTCCAAAAGTCTACAACACGGCGTATTCCCAGGTGGTCACCCAGCCAGGTACTGACGCCGCCCAACAGGACTTGACTTCGGTGATCGGACGAGAACCGGTACGTTCCCTGTGGTGTGGTCGTAGACGAAAGAAACAACTCAAACCTTGCCCAATTGCTTGGACTCTCTTTTAAGTCTCTTAGAAGGAAGGCCTTTAATTGCTGTTGTGATGAATTTCCAATTACGTCTCGGCTACTTAACCCAGAGATTCCAAAGCCAGCTAAGACTTCAAATCACAAAAGGGCGATTCTCCAATGGTCAGTCATCAAAGCCACATTCAAGAGATTGCCTCCAGTGTGCTGCTCAGTGTTGCAGTGCTGTAATCAAACAAGAAAATCTTCTAATATGCTGTCAACTTGCTGGAAAAATAATTCCAAAAAAAAAAAGACAACATTTTGAAAACAGAGGGATCAATGATGTGGAGGCGTATGGAAATCTTCTCTGAAGAGTCCAGTCCCAAAATGGGTCCAAAAGTCTACAACACGGCGTATTCCCAGGTGGTCACCCAGCCAGGTACTGACGCCGCCCAACAGGACTTGACTTCGGTGATCGGACGAGAACCGGTACGTTCCCTGTGGTGTGGTCGTAGACGAAAGAAACAACTCAAACCTTGCCCAATTGCTTGGACTCTCTTTTAAGTCTCTTAGAAGGAAGGCCTTTAATTGCTGTTGTGATGAATTTCCAATTACGTCTCGGCTACTTAACCCAGAGATTCCAAAGCCAGCTAAGACTTCAAATCACAAAAGGGCGATTCTCCAATGGTCAGTCATCAAAGCCACATTCAAGAGATTGCCTCCAGTGTGCTGCTCAGTGTTGCAGTGCTGTAATCAAACAAGAAAATCTTCTAATATGCTGTCAACTTGCTGGAAAAATAATTCCAAAAAAAAAAAGACAACATTTTGAAAACAGAGGGATCAATGATGTGGAGGCGTATGGAAATCTTCTCTGAAGAGTCCAGTCCCAAAATGGGTCCAAAAGTCTACAACACGGCGTATTCCCAGGTGGTCACCCAGCCAGGTACTGACGCCGCCCAACAGGACTTGACTTCGGTGATCGGACGAGAACCGGTACGTTCCCTGTGGTGTGGTCGTAGACGAAAGAAACAACTCAAACCTTGCCCAATTGCTTGGACTCTCTTTTAAGTCTCTTAGAAGGAAGGCCTTTAATTGCTGTTGTGATGAATTTCCAATTACGTCTCGGCTACTTAACCCAGAGATTCCAAAGCCAGCTAAGACTTCAAATCACAAAAGGGCGATTCTCCAATGGTCAGTCATCAAAGCCACATTCAAGAGATTGCCTCCAGTGTGCTGCTCAGTGTTGCAGTGCTGTAATCAAACAAGAAAATCTTCTAATATGCTGTCAACTTGCTGGAAAAATAATTCCAAAAAAAAAAAGACAACATTTTGAAAACAGAGGGATCAATGATGTGGAGGCGTATGGAAATCTTCTCTGAAGAGTCCAGTCCCAAAATGGGTCCAAAAGTCTACAACACGGCGTATTCCCAGGTGGTCACCCAGCCAGGTACTGACGCCGCCCAACAGGACTTGACTTCGGTGATCGGACGAGAACCGGTACGTTCCCTGTGGTGTGGTCGTAGACGAAAGAAACAACTCAAACCTTGCCCAATTGCTTGGACTCTCTTTTAAGTCTCTTAGAAGGAAGGCCTTTAATTGCTGTTGTGATGAATTTCCAATTACGTCTCGGCTACTTAACCCAGAGATTCCAAAGCCAGCTAAGACTTCAAATCACAAAAGGGCGATTCTCCAATGGTCAGTCATCAAAGCCACATTCAAGAGATTGCCTCCAGTGTGCTGCTCAGTGTTGCAGTGCTGTAATCAAACAAGAAAATCTTCTAATATGCTGTCAACTTGCTGGAAAAATAATTCCAAAAAAAAAAAGACAACATTTTGAAAACAGAGGGATCAATGATGTGGAGGCGTATGGAAATCTTCTCTGAAGAGTCCAGTCCCAAAATGGGTCCAAAAGTCTACAACACGGCGTATTCCCAGGTGGTCACCCAGCCAGGTACTGACGCCGCCCAACAGGACTTGACTTCGGTGACGGACGAGAACCGGTACGTTCCCTGTGGTGTGGTCGTAGACGAAAGAAACAACTCAAACCTTGCCCAATTGCTTGGACTCTCTTTTAAGTCTCTTAGAAGGAAGGCCTTTAATTGCTGTTGTGATGAATTTCCAATTACGTCTCGGCTACTTAACCCAGAGATTCCAAAGCCAGCTAAGACTTCAAATCACAAAAGGGCGATTCTCCAATGGTCAGTCATCAAAGCCACATTCAAGAGATTGCCTCCAGTGTGCTGCTCAGTGTTGCAGTGCTGTAATCAAACAAGAAAATCTTCTAATATGCTGTCAACTTGCTGGAAAAATAATTCCAAAAAAAAAAAGACAACATTTTGAAAACAGAGGGATCAATGATGTGGAGGCGTATGGAAATCTTCTCTGAAGAGTCCAGTCCCAAAATGGGTCCAAAAGTCTACAACACGGCGTATTCCCAGGTGGTCACCCAGCCAGGTACTGACGCCGCCCAACAGGACTTGACTTCGGTGATCGGACGAGAACCGGTACGTTCCCTGTGGTGTGGTCGTAGACGAAAGAAACAACTCAAACCTTGCCCAATTGCTTGGACTCTCTTTTAAGTCTCTTAGAAGGAAGGCCTTTAATTGCTGTTGTGATGAATTTCCAATTACGTCTCGGCTACTTAACCCAGAGATTCCAAAGCCAGCTAAGACTTCAAATCACAAAAGGGCGATTCTCCAATGGTCAGTCATCAAAGCCACATTCAAGAGATTGCCTCCAGTGTGCTGCTCAGTGTTGCAGTGCTGTAATCAAACAAGAAAATCTTCTAATATGCTGTCAACTTGCTGGAAAAATAATTCCAAAAAAAAAAAGACAACATTTTGAAAACAGAGGGATCAATGATGTGGAGGCGTATGGAAATCTTCTCTGAAGAGTCCAGTCCCAAAATGGGTCCAAAAGTCTACAACACGGCGTATTCCCAGGTGGTCACCCAGCCAGGTACTGACGCCGCCCAACAGGACTTGACTTCGGTGATCGGACGAGAACCGGTACGTTCCCTGTGGTGTGGTCGTAGACGAAAGAAACAACTCAAACCTTGCCCAATTGCTTGGACTCTCTTTTAAGTCTCTTAGAAGGAAGGCCTTTAATTGCTGTTGTGATGAATTTCCAATTACGTCTCGGCTACTTAACCCAGAGATTCCAAAGCCAGCTAAGACTTCAAATCACAAAAGGGCGATTCTCCAATGGTCAGTCATCAAAGCCACATTCAAGAGATTGCCTCCAGTGTGCTGCTCAGTGTTGCAGTGCTGTAATCAAACAAGAAAATCTTCTAATATGCTGTCAACTTGCTGGAAAAATAATTCCAAAAAAAAAAAGACAACATTTTGAAAACAGAGGGATCAATGATGTGGAGGCGTATGGAAATCTTCTCTGAAGAGTCCAGTCCCAAAATGGGTCCAAAAGTCTACAACACGGCGTATTCCCAGGTGGTCACCCAGCCAGGTACTGACGCCGCCCAACAGGACTTGACTTCGGTGATCGGACGAGAACCGGTACGTTCCCTGTGGTGTGGTCGTAGACGAAAGAAACAACTCAAACCTTGCCCAATTGCTTGGACTCTCTTTTAAGTCTCTTAGAAGGAAGGCCTTTAATTGCTGTTGTGATGAATTTCCAATTACGTCTCGGCTACTTAACCCAGAGATTCCAAAGCCAGCTAAGACTTCAAATCACAAAAGGGCGATTCTCCAATGGTCAGTCATCAAAGCCACATTCAAGAGATTGCCTCCAGTGTGCTGCTCAGTGTTGCAGTGCTGTAATCAAACAAGAAAATCTTCTAATATGCTGTCAACTTGCTGGAAAAATAATTCCAAAAAAAAAAAGACAACATTTTGAAAACAGAGGGATCAATGATGTGGAGGCGTATGGAAATCTTCTCTGAAGAGTCCAGTCCCAAAATGGGTCCAAAAGTCTACAACACGGCGTATTCCCAGGTGGTCACCCAGCCAGGTACTGACGCCGCCCAACAGGACTTGACTTCGGTGATCGGACGAGAACCGGTACGTTCCCTGTGGTGTGGTCGTAGACGAAAGAAACAACTCAAACCTTGCCCAATTGCTTGGACTCTCTTTTAAGTCTCTTAGAAGGAAGGCCTTTAATTGCTGTTGTGATGAATTTCCAATTACGTCTCGGCTACTTAACCCAGAGATTCCAAAGCCAGCTAAGACTTCAAATCACAAAAGGGCGATTCTCCAATGGTCAGTCATCAAAGCCACATTCAAGAGATTGCCTCCAGTGTGCTGCTCAGTGTTGCAGTGCTGTAATCAAACAAGAAAATCTTCTAATATGCTGTCAACTTGCTGGAAAAATAATTCCAAAAAAAAAAAGACAACATTTTGAAAACAGAGGGATCAATGATGTGGAGGCGTATGGAAATCTTCTCTGAAGAGTCCAGTCCCAAAATGGGTCCAAAAGTCTACAACACGGCGTATTCCCAGGTGGTCACCCAGCCAGGTACTGACGCCGCCCAACAGGACTTGACTTCGGTGATCGGACGAGAACCGGTACGTTCCCTGTGGTGTGGTCGTAGACGAAAGAAACAACTCAAACCTTGCCCAATTGCTTGGACTCTCTTTTAAGTCTCTTAGAAGGAAGGCCTTTAATTGCTGTTGTGATGAATTTCCAATTACGTCTCGGCTACTTAACCCAGAGATTCCAAAGCCAGCTAAGACTTCAAATCACAAAAGGGCGATTCTCCAATGGTCAGTCATCAAAGCCACATTCAAGAGATTGCCTCCAGTGTGCTGCTCAGTGTTGCAGTGCTGTAATCAAACAAGAAAATCTTCTAATATGCTGTCAACTTGCTGGAAAAATAATTCCAAAAAAAAAAAGACAACATTTTGAAAACAGAGGGATCAATGATGTGGAGGCGTATGGAAATCTTCTCTGAAGAGTCCAGTCCCAAAATGGGTCCAAAAGTCTACAACACGGCGTATTCCCAGGTGGTCACCCAGCCAGGTACTGACGCCGCCCAACAGGACTTGACTTCGGTGATCGGACGAGAACCGGTACGTTCCCTGTGGTGTGGTCGTAGACGAAAGAAACAACTCAAACCTTGCCCAATTGCTTGGACTCTCTTTTAAGTCTCTTAGAAGGAAGGCCTTTAATTGCTGTTGTGATGAATTTCCAATTACGTCTCGGCTACTTAACCCAGAGATTCTAAAGCCAGCTAAGACTTCAAATCACAAAAGGGCGATTCTCCAATGGTCAGTCATCAAAGCCACATTCAAGAGATTGCCTCCAGTGTGCTGCTCAGTGTTGCAGTGCTGTAATCAAACAAGAAAATCTTCTAATATGCTGTCAACTTGCTGGAAAAATAATTCCAAAAAAAAAAAGACAACATTTTGAAAACAGAGGGATCAATGATGTGGAGGCGTATGGAAATCTTCTCTGAAGAGTCCAGTCCCAAAATGGGTCCAAAAGTCTACAACACGGCGTATTCCCAGGTGGTCACCCAGCCAGGTACTGACGCCGCCCAACAGGACTTGACTTCGGTGATCGGACGAGAACCGGTACGTTCCCTGTGGTGTGGTCGTAGACGAAAGAAACAACTCAAACCTTGCCCAATTGCTTGGACTCTCTTTTAAGTCTCTTAGAAGGAAGGCCTTTAATTGCTGTTGTGATGAATTTCCAATTACGTCTCGGCTACTTAACCCAGAGATTCCAAAGCCAGCTAAGACTTCAAATCACAAAAGGGCGATTCTCCAATGGTCAGTCATCAAAGCCACATTCAAGAGATTGCCTCCAGTGTGCTGCTCAGTGTTGCAGTGCTGTAATCAAACAAGAAAATCTTCTAATATGCTGTCAACTTGCTGGAAAAATAATTCCAAAAAAAAAAAGACAACATTTTGAAAACAGAGGGATCAATGATGTGGAGGCGTATGGAAATCTTCTCTGAAGAGTCCAGTCCCAAAATGGGTCCAAAAGTCTACAACACGGCGTATTCCCAGGTGGTCACCCAGCCAGGTACTGACGCCGCCCAACAGGACTTGACTTCGGTGATCGGACGAGAACCGGTACGTTCCCTGTGGTGTGGTCGTAGACGAAAGAAACAACTCAAACCTTGCCCAATTGCTTGGACTCTCTTTTAAGTCTCTTAGAAGGAAGGCCTTTAATTGCTGTTGTGATGAATTTCCAATTACGTCTCGGCTACTTAACCCAGAGATTCCAAAGCCAGCTAAGACTTCAAATCACAAAAGGGCGATTCTCCAATGGTCAGTCATCAAAGCCACATTCAAGAGATTGCCTCCAGTGTGCTGCTCAGTGTTGCAGTGCTGTAATCAAACAAGAAAATCTTCTAATATGCTGTCAACTTGCTGGAAAAATAATTCCAAAAAAAAAAAGACAACATTTTGAAAACAGAGGGATCAATGATGTGGAGGCGTATGGAAATCTTCTCTGAAGAGTCCAGTCCCAAAATGGGTCCAAAAGTCTACAACACGGCGTATTCCCAGGTGGTCACCCAGCCAGGTACTGACGCCGCCCAACAGGACTTGACTTCGGTGATCGGACGAGAACCGGTACGTTCCCTGTGGTGTGGTCGTAGACGAAAGAAACAACTCAAACCTTGCCCAATTGCTTGGACTCTCTTTTAAGTCTCTTAGAAGGAAGGCCTTTAATTGCTGTTGTGATGAATTTCCAATTACGTCTCGGCTACTTAACCCAGAGATTCCAAAGCCAGCTAAGACTTCAAATCACAAAAGGGCGATTCTCCAATGGTCAGTCATCAAAGCCACATTCAAGAGATTGCCTCCAGTGTGCTGCTCAGTGTTGCAGTGCTGTAATCAAACAAGAAAATCTTCTAATATGCTGTCAACTTGCTGGAAAAATAATTCCAAAAAAAAAAAGACAACATTTTGAAAACAGAGGGATCAATGATGTGGAGGCGTATGGAAATCTTCTCTGAAGAGTCCAGTCCCAAAATGGGTCCAAAAGTCTACAACACGGCGTATTCCCAGGTGGTCACCCAGCCAGGTACTGACGCCGCCCAACAGGACTTGACTTCGGTGATCGGACGAGAACCGGTACGTTCCCTGTGGTGTGGTCGTAGACGAAAGAAACAACTCAAACCTTGCCCAATTGCTTGGACTCTCTTTTAAGTCTCTTAGAAGGAAGGCCTTTAATTGCTGTTGTGATGAATTTCCAATTACGTCTCGGCTACTTAACCCAGAGATTCCAAAGCCAGCTAAGACTTCAAATCACAAAAGGGCGATTCTCCAATGGTCAGTCATCAAAGCCACATTCAAGAGATTGCCTCCAGTGTGCTGCTCAGTGTTGCAGTGCTGTAATCAAACAAGAAAATCTTCTAATATGCTGTCAACTTGCTGGAAAAATAATTCCAAAAAAAAAAAGACAACATTTTGAAAACAGAGGGATCAATGATGTGGAGGCGTATGGAAATCTTCTCTGAAGAGTCCAGTCCCAAAATGGGTCCAAAAGTCTACAACACGGCGTATTCCCAGGTGGTCACCCAGCCAGGTACTGACGCCGCCCAACAGGACTTGACTTCGGTGATCGGACGAGAACCGGTACGTTCCCTGTGGTGTGGTCGTAGACGAAAGAAACAACTCAAACCTTGCCCAATTGCTTGGACTCTCTTTTAAGTCTCTTAGAAGGAAGGCCTTTAATTGCTGTTGTGATGAATTTCCAATTACGTCTCGGCTACTTAACCCAGAGATTCCAAAGCCAGCTAAGACTTCAAATCACAAAAGGGCGATTCTCCAATGGTCAGTCATCAAAGCCACATTCAAGAGATTGCCTCCAGTGTGCTGCTCAGTGTTGCAGTGCTGTAATCAAACAAGAAAATCTTCTAATATGCTGTCAACTTGCTGGAAAAATAATTCCAAAAAAAAAAAGACAACATTTTGAAAACAGAGGGATCAATGATGTGGAGGCGTATGGAAATCTTCTCTGAAGAGTCCAGTCCCAAAATGGGTCCAAAAGTCTACAACACGGCGTATTCCCAGGTGGTCACCCAGCCAGGTACTGACGCCGCCCAACAGGACTTGACTTCGGTGATCGGACGAGAACCGGTACGTTCCCTGTGGTGTGGTCGTAGACGAAAGAAACAACTCAAACCTTGCCCAATTGCTTGGACTCTCTTTTAAGTCTCTTAGAAGGAAGGCCTTTAATTGCTGTTGTGATGAATTTCCAATTACGTCTCGGCTACTTAACCCAGAGATTCCAAAGCCAGCTAAGACTTCAAATCACAAAAGGGCGATTCTCCAATGGTCAGTCATCAAAGCCACATTCAAGAGATTGCCTCCAGTGTGCTGCTCAGTGTTGCAGTGCTGTAATCAAACAAGAAAATCTTCTAATATGCTGTCAACTTGCTGGAAAAATAATTCCAAAAAAAAAAAGACAACATTTTGAAAACAGAGGGATCAATGATGTGGAGGCGTATGGAAATCTTCTCTGAAGAGTCCAGTCCCAAAATGGGTCCAAAAGTCTACAACACGGCGTATTCCCAGGTGGTCACCCAGCCAGGTACTGACGCCGCCCAACAGGACTTGACTTCGGTGATCGGACGAGAACCGGTACGTTCCCTGTGGTGTGGTCGTAGACGAAAGAAACAACTCAAACCTTGCCCAATTGCTTGGACTCTCTTTTAAGTCTCTTAGAAGGAAGGCCTTTAATTGCTGTTGTGATGAATTTCCAATTACGTCTCGGCTACTTAACCCAGAGATTCCAAAGCCAGCTAAGACTTCAAATCACAAAAGGGCGATTCTCCAATGGTCAGTCATCAAAGCCACATTCAAGAGATTGCCTCCAGTGTGCTGCTCAGTGTTGCAGTGCTGTAATCAAACAAGAAAATCTTCTAATATGCTGTCAACTTGCTGGAAAAATAATTCCAAAAAAAAAAAGACAACATTTTGAAAACAGAGGGATCAATGATGTGGAGGCGTATGGAAATCTTCTCTGAAGAGTCCAGTCCCAAAATGGGTCCAAAAGTCTACAACACGGCGTATTCCCAGGTGGTCACCCAGCCAGGTACTGACGCCGCCCAACAGGACTTGACTTCGGTGATCGGACGAGAACCGGTACGTTCCCTGTGGTGTGGTCGTAGACGAAAGAAACAACTCAAACCTTGCCCAATTGCTTGGACTCTCTTTTAAGTCTCTTAGAAGGAAGGCCTTTAATTGCTGTTGTGATGAATTTCCAATTACGTCTCGGCTACTTAACCCAGAGATTCCAAAGCCAGCTAAGACTTCAAATCACAAAAGGGCGATTCTCCAATGGTCAGTCATCAAAGCCACATTCAAGAGATTGCCTCCAGTGTGCTGCTCAGTGTTGCAGTGCTGTAATCAAACAAGAAAATCTTCTAATATGCTGTCAACTTGCTGGAAAAATAATTCCAAAAAAAAAAAGACAACATTTTGAAAACAGAGGGATCAATGATGTGGAGGCGTATGGAAATCTTCTCTGAAGAGTCCAGTCCCAAAATGGGTCCAAAAGTCTACAACACGGCGTATTCCCAGGTGGTCACCCAGCCAGGTACTGACGCCGCCCAACAGGACTTGACTTCGGTGATCGGACGAGAACCGGTACGTTCCCTGTGGTGTGGTCGTAGACGAAAGAAACAACTCAAACCTTGCCCAATTGCTTGGACTCTCTTTTAAGTCTCTTAGAAGGAAGGCCTTTAATTGCTGTTGTGATGAATTTCCAATTACGTCTCGGCTACTTAACCCAGAGATTCCAAAGCCAGCTAAGACTTCAAATCACAAAAGGGCGATTCTCCAATGGTCAGTCATCAAAGCCACATTCAAGAGATTGCCTCCAGTGTGCTGCTCAGTGTTGCAGTGCTGTAATCAAACAAGAAAATCTTCTAATATGCTGTCAACTTGCTGGAAAAATAATTCCAAAAAAAAAAAAGACAACATTTTGAAAACAGAGGGATCAATGATGTGGAGGCGTATGGAAATCTTCTCTGAAGAGTCCAGTCCCAAAATGGGTCCAAAAGTCTACAACACGGCGTATTCCCAGGTGGTCAGGTACTGACGCCGCCCAACAGGACTTGACTTCGGTGATCGGACGAGAACCGGTACGTTCCCTGTGGTGTGGTCGTAGACGAAAGAAACAACTCAAACCTTGCCCAATTGCTTGGACTCTCTTTTAAGTCTCTTAGAAGGAAGGCCTTTAATTGCTGTTGTGATGAATTTCCAATTACGTCTCGGCTACTTAACCCAGAGATTCCAAAGCCAGCTAAGACTTCAAATCACAAAAGGGCGATTCTCCAATGGTCAGTCATCAAAGCCACATTCAAGAGATTGCCTCCAGTGTGCTGCTCAGTGTTGCAGTGCTGTAATCAAACAAGAAAATCTTCTAATATGCTGTCAACTTGCTGGAAAAATAATTCAAAAAAAAAAAAGACAACATTTTGAAAACAGAGGGATCAATGATGTGGAGGCGTATGGAAATCTTCTCTGAAGAGTCCAGTCCCCAAAATGGGTCCAAAAGTCTACAACACGGCGTATTCCCAGGTGGTCACCCAGCCAGGTACTGACGCCGCCAACAGGACTTGACTTCGGTGATCGGACGAGAACCGGTACGTTCCCTTGTGGTGTGGTCGTAGACGAAAGAAACAACTCAAACCTTGCCCAATTGCTTGGACTCTCTTTTAAGTCTCTTAGAAAGGAAGGCCTTTAATTGCTGTTGTGATGAATTTCCAATTACGTCTCGGCTACTTAACCCAGAGATTCCAAAGCCAGCTAAGACTTCAAATCACAAAAGGGCGATTCTCCAATGGTCAGTCATCAAAGCCACATTCAAGAGATTGCCTCCAGTGTGCTGCTCAGTGTTGCAGTGCTGTAATCAAACAAGAAAATCTTCTAATATGCTGTCAACTTGCTGGAAAAATAATTCAAAAAAAAAAAGACAACATTTGAAAACAGAGGGATCAATGATGTGGAGGCGTATGGAAATCTTCTCTGAAGAGTCCAGTCCCAAAATGGGTCCAAAGTCTACAACACGGCGTATTCCCAGGTGGTCACCCAGCCAGGTACTGACGCCGCCCAACAGGACTTGACTTCGGTGATCGACGAGAACCGGTACGTTCCCTGTGGTGTGGTCGTAGACGAAAGAAACAACTCAAACCTTGCCCAATTGCTTGGACTCTCTTTTAAGTCTCTTAGAAGGAAGGCCTTTAATTGCTGTTGTGATGAATTTCCAATTACGTCTCGGCTACTTAACCCAGAGATTCCAAAGCCAGCTAAGACTTCAAATCACAAAAGGGCGATTCTCCAATGGTCAGTCATCAAAGCCACATTCAAGAGATTGCCTCCAGTGTGCTGCTCAGTGTTGCAGTGCTGTA
This sequence comes from Orbicella franksi, assembly GCF_964199315.1. Taxonomy (NCBI): domain Eukaryota; kingdom Metazoa; phylum Cnidaria; class Anthozoa; order Scleractinia; family Merulinidae; genus Orbicella; species Orbicella franksi. The sequence goes on from NW_027670521.1 coordinate 19,008, forward strand.
ATCAAACAAGAAAATCTTCTAATATGCTGTCAACTTGCTGGAAAAATAATTCAAAAAAAAAAGACAACATTTTGAAAACAGAGGGATCAATGATGTGGAGGCGTATGGAAATCTTCTCTGAAGAGTCCAGTCCCAAAATGGGTCCAAAAGTCTACAACACGGCGTATTCCCAGGTGGTCACCCAGCCAGGTACTGACGCCGCCCAACAGGACTTGACTTTCGGTGATCGGACGAGAACCGGTACGTTCCCTGTGGTGTGGTCGTAGACGAAAGAAACAACTCAAACCTTGCCCAATTGCTTGGACTCTCTTTTAAGTCTCTTAGAAGGAAGGCCTTTAATTGCTGTTGTGATGAATTTCCAATTACGTCTCGGCTACTTAACCCAGAGATTCCAAAGCCAGCTAAGACTTCAAATCACAAAAGGGCGATTCTCCAATGGTCAGTCATCAAAGCCACATTCAAGAGATTGCCTCCAGTGTGCTGCTCAGTGTTGCAGTGCTGTAATCAAACAAGAAAATCTTCTAATATGCTGTCAACTTGCTGGAAAAATAATTCAAAAAAAAAAAGACAACATTTTGAAAACAGAGGGATCAATGATGTGGAGGCGTATGGAAATCTTCTCTGAAGAGTCCCAGTCCCAAAATGGGTCCAAAAGTCTACAACACGGCGTATTCCCAGGTGGTCACCCAGCCAGGTACTGACGCCGCCCAACAGGACTTGACTTCGGTGATCGGACGAGAACCGGTACGTTCCCTGTGGTGTGGTCGTAGACGAAAGAAACAACTCAAACCTTGCCCAATTGCTTGGACTCTCTTTTAAGTCTCTTAGAAGGAAGGCCTTTAATTGCTGTTGTGATGAATTTCCAATTACGTCTCGGCTACTTAACCCAGAGATTCCAAAGCCAGCTAAGACTTCAAATCACAAAAGGGCGATTCTCCAATGGTCAGTCATCAAAGCCACATTCAAGAGATTGCCTCCAGTGTGCTGCTCAGTGTTGCAGTGCTGTAATCAAACAAGAAAATCTTCTAATATGCTGTCAACTTGCTGGAAAAATATTCAAAAAAAAAAAGACAACATTTTGAAAACAGAGGGATCAATGATGTGGAGGCGTATGGAAATCTTCTCTGAAGAGTCCAGTCCCAAAATGGGTCCAAAGTCTACAACACGGCGTATTCCCAGGTGGTCACCCAGCCAGGTACTGACGCCGCCCAACAGGACTTGACTTCGGTGATCGGACGAGAACCGGTACGTTCCCTGTGGTGTGGTCGTAGACGAAAGAAACAACTCAAACCTTGCCCAATTGCTTGGACTCTCTTTTAAGTCTCTTAGAAGGAAGGCCTTTAATTGCTGTTGTGATGAATTTCCAATTACGTCTCGGCTACTTAACCCAGAGATTCCAAAGCCAGCTAAGACTTCAAATCACAAAAGGGCGATTCTCCAATGGTCAGTCATCAAAGCCACATTCAAGAGATTGCCTCCAGTGTGCTGCTCAGTGTTGCAGTGCTGTAATCAAACAAGAAAATCTTCTAATATGCTGTCAACTTGCTGGAAAAATAATTCAAAAAAAAAAAGACAACATTTTGAAAACAGAGGGATCAATGATGTGGAGGCGTATGGAAATCTTCTCTGAAGAGTCCAGTCCCAAAATGGGTCCAAAAGTCTACAACACGGCGTATTCCCAGGTGGTCACCCAGCCAGGTACTGACGCCGCCCAACAGGACTTGACTTCGGTGATCGGACGAGAACCGGTACGTTCCCTGTGGTGTGGTCGTAGACGAAAGAAACAACTCAAACCTTGCCCAATTGCTTGGACTCTCTTTTAAGTCTCTTAGAAGGAAGGCCTTTAATTGCTGTTGTGATGAATTTCCAATTACGTCTCGGCTACTTAACCCAGAGATTCCAAAGCCAGCTAAGACTTCAAATCACAAAAGGGCGATTCTCCAATGGTCAGTCATCAAAGCCACATTCAAGAGATTGCCTCCAGTGTGCTGCTCAGTGTTGCAGTGCTGTAATCAAACAAGAAAATCTTCTAATATGCTGTCAACTTGCTGGAAAAATAATTCAAAAAAAAAAAAGACAACATTTTGAAAACAGAGGGATCAATGATGTGGAGGCGTATGGAAATCTTCTCTGAAGAGTCCAGTCCCAAAATGGGTCCAAAAGTCTACAACACGGCGTATTCCCAGGTGGTCACCCAGCCAGGTACTGACGCCGCCCAACAGGACTTGACTTCGGTGATCGGACGAGAACCGGTACGTTCCCTGTGGTGTGGTCGTAGACGAAAGAAACAACTCAAACCTTGCCCAATTGCTTGGACTCTCTTTTAAGTCTCTTAGAAGGAAGGCCTTTAATTGCTGTTGTGATGAATTTCCAATTACGTCTCGGCTACTTAACCCAGAGATTCCAAAGCCAGCTAAGACTTCAAATCACAAAAGGGCGATTCTCCAATGGTCAGTCATCAAAGCCACATTCAAGAGATTGCCTCCAGTGTGCTGCTCAGTGTTGCAGTGCTGTAATCAAACAAGAAAATCTTCTAATATGCTGTCAACTTGCTGGAAAAATAATTCAAAAAAAAAAAAGACAACATTTTGAAAACAGAGGGATCAATGATGTGGAGGCGTATGGAAATCTTCTCTGAAGAGTCCAGTCCCAAAATGGGTCCAAAAGTCTACAACACGGCGTATTCCCAGGTGGTCACCCAGCCAGGTACTGACGCCGCCCAACAGGACTTGACTTCGGTGATCGGACGAGAACCGGTACGTTCCCTGTGGTGTGGTCGTAGACGAAAGAAACAACTCAAACCTTGCCCAATTGCTTGGACTCTCTTTTAAGTCTCTTAGAAGGAAGGCCTTTAATTGCTGTTGTGATGAATTTCCAATTACGTCTCGGCTACTTAACCCAGAGATTCCAAAGCCAGCTAAGACTTCAAATCACAAAAGGGCGATTCTCCAATGGTCAGTCATCAAAGCCACATTCAAGAGATTGCCTCCAGTGTGCTGCTCAGTGTTGCAGTGCTGTAATCAAACAAGAAAATCTTCTAATATGCTGTCAACTTGCTGGAAAAATAATTCAAAAAAAAAAAGACAACATTTTGAAAACAGAGGGATCAATGATGTGGAGGCGTATGGAAATCTTCTCTGAAGAGTCCAGTCCCAAAATGGGTCCAAAAGTCTACAACACGGCGTATTCCCAGGTGGTCACCCAGCCAGGTACTGACGCCGCCCAACAGGACTTGACTTCGGTGATCGGACGAGAACCGGTACGTTCCCTGTGGTGTGGTCGTAGACGAAAGAAACAACTCAAACCTTGCCCAATTGCTTGGACTCTCTTTTAAGTCTCTTAGAAGGAAGGCCTTTAATTGCTGTTGTGATGAATTTCCAATTACGTCTCGGCTACTTAACCCAGAGATTCCAAAGCCAGCTAAGACTTCAAATCACAAAAGGGCGATTCTCCAATGGTCAGTCATCAAAGCCACATTCAAGAGATTGCCTCCAGTGTGCTGCTCAGTGTTGCAGTGCTGTAATCAAACAAGAAAATCTTCTAATATGCTGTCAACTTGCTGGAAAAATAATTCAAAAAAAAAAAAGACAACATTTTGAAAACAGAGGGATCAATGATGTGGAGGCGTATGGAAATCTTCTCTGAAGAGTCCAGTCCCAAAATGGGTCCAAAAGTCTACAACACGGCGTATTCCCAGGTGGTCACCCAGCCAGGTACTGACGCCGCCCAACAGGACTTGACTTCGGTGATCGGACGAGAACCGGTACGTTCCCTGTGGTGTGGTCGTAGACGAAAGAAACAACTCAACCTTGCCCAATTGCTTGGACTCTCTTTTAAGTCTCTTAGAAGGAAGGCCTTTAATTGCTGTTGTGATGAATTTCCAATTACGTCTCGGCTACTTAACCCAGAGATTCCAAAGCCAGCTAAGACTTCAAATCACAAAAGGGCGATTCTCCAATGGTCAGTCATCAAAGCCACATTCAAGAGATTGCCTCCAGTGTGCTGCTCAGTGTTGCAGTGCTGTAATCAAACAAGAAAATCTTCTAATATGCTGTCAACTTGCTGGAAAAATAATTCAAAAAAAAAAAAGACAACATTTTGAAAACAGAGGGATCAATGATGTGGAGGCGTATGGAAATCTTCTCTGAAGAGTCCAGTCCCAAAATGGGTCCAAAAGTCTACAACACGGCGTATTCCCAGGTGGTCACCCAGCCAGGTACTGACGCCGCCCAACAGGACTTGACTTCGGTGATCGGACGAGAACCGGTACGTTCCCTGTGGTGTGGTCGTAGACGAAAGAAACAACTCAAACCTTGCCCAATTGCTTGGACTCTCTTTTAAGTCTCTTAGAAGGAAGGCCTTTAATTGCTGTTGTGATGAATTTCCAATTACGTCTCGGCTACTTAACCCAGAGATTCCAAAGCCAGCTAAGACTTCAAATCACAAAAGGGCGATTCTCCAATGGTCAGTCATCAAAGCCACATTCAAGAGATTGCCTCCAGTGTGCTGCTCAGTGTTGCAGTGCTGTAATCAAACAAGAAAATCTTCTAATATGCTGTCAACTTGCTGGAAAAATAATTCAAAAAAAAAAAGACAACATTTTGAAAACAGAGGGATCAATGATGTGGAGGCGTATGGAAATCTTCTCTGAAGAGTCCAGTCCCAAAATGGGTCCAAAAGTCTACAACACGGCGTATTCCCAGGTGGTCACCCAGCCAGGTACTGACGCCGCCCAACAGGACTTGACTTCGGTGATCGGACGAGAACCGGTACGTTCCCTGTGGTGTGGTCGTAGACGAAAGAAACAACTCAAACCTTGCCCAATTGCTTGGACTCTCTTTTAAGTCTCTTAGAAGGAAGGCCTTTTAATTGCTGTTGTGATGAATTTCCAATTACGTCTCGGCTACTTAACCCAGAGATTCCAAAGCCAGCTAAGACTTCAAATCACAAAAGGGCGATTCTCCAATGGTCAGTCATCAAAGCCACATTCAAGAGATTGCCTCCAGTGTGCTGCTCAGTGTTGCAGTGCTGTAATCAAACAAGAAAATCTTCTAATATGCTGTCAACTTGCTGGAAAAATAATTCAAAAAAAAAAAAGACAACATTTTGAAAACAGAGGGATCAATGATGTGGAGGCGTATGGAAATCTTCTCTGAAGAGTCCAGTCCCAAAATGGGTCCAAAAGTCTACAACACGGCGTATTCCCAGGTGGTCACCCAGCCAGGTACTGACGCCGCCCAACAGGACTTGACTTCGGTGATCGGACGAGAACCGGTACGTTCCCTGTGGTGTGGTCGTAGACGAAAGAAACAACTCAAACCTTGCCCAATTGCTTGGACTCTCTTTTAAGTCTCTTAGAAGGAAGGCCTTTAATTGCTGTTGTGATGAATTTCCAATTACGTCTCGGCTACTTAACCCAGAGATTCCAAAGCCAGCTAAGACTTCAAATCACAAAAGGGCGATTCTCCAATGGTCAGTCATCAAAGCCACATTCAAGAGATTGCCTCCAGTGTGCTGCTCAGTGTTGCAGTGCTGTAATCAAACAAGAAAATCTTCTAATATGCTGTCAACTTGCTGGAAAAATAATTCAAAAAAAAAAGACAACATTTTGAAAACAGAGGGATCAATGATGTGGAGGCGTATGGAAATCTTCTCTGAAGAGTCCAGTCCCAAAATGGGTCCAAAAGTCTACAACACGGCGTATTCCCAGGTGGTCACCCAGCCAGGTACTGACGCCGCCCAACAGGACTTGACTTCGGTGATCGGACGAGAACCGGTACGTTCCCTGTGGTGTGGTCGTAGACGAAAGAAACAACTCAAACCTTGCCCAATTGCTTGGACTCTCTTTTAAGTCTCTTAGAAGGAAGGCCTTTAATTGCTGTTGTGATGAATTTCCAATTACGTCTCGGCTACTTAACCCAGAGATTCCAAAGCCAGCTAAGACTTCAAATCACAAAAGGGCGATTCTCCAATGGTCAGTCATCAAAGCCACATTCAAGAGATTGCCTCCAGTGTGCTGCTCAGTGTTGCAGTGCTGTAATCAAACAAGAAAATCTTCTAATATGCTGTCAACTTGCTGGAAAAATAATTCAAAAAAAAAAAGACAACATTTTGAAAACAGAGGGATCAATGATGTGGAGGCGTATGGAAATCTTCTCTGAAGAGTCCAGTCCCAAAATGGGTCCAAAAGTCTACAACACGGCGTATTCCCAGGTGGTCACCCAGCCAGGTACTGACGCCGCCCAACAGGACTTGACTTCGGTGATCGGACGAGAACCGGTACGTTCCCTGTGGTGTGGTCGTAGACGAAAGAAACAACTCAAACCTTGCCCAATTGCTTGGACTCTCTTTTAAGTCTCTTAGAAGGAAGGCCTTTAATTGCTGTTGTGATGAATTTCCAATTACGTCTCGGCTACTTAACCCAGAGATTCCAAAGCCAGCTAAGACTTCAAATCACAAAAGGGCGATTCTCCAATGGTCAGTCATCAAAGCCACATTCAAGAGATTGCCTCCAGTGTGCTGCTCAGTGTTGCAGTGCTGTAATCAAACAAGAAAATCTTCTAATATGCTGTCAACTTGCTGGAAAAATAATTCAAAAAAAAAAAAGACAACATTTGAAAACAGAGGGATCAATGATGTGGAGGCGTATGGAAATCTTCTCTGAAGAGTCCAGTCCCAAAAATTGGTCCAAAGTCTACAACACGGCGTATTCCAGGTGGTCACCCAGCCAGGTACTGACGCCGCCCAACAGGACTTGACTTCGGTGATCGGACGAGAACCGGTACGTTCCCTGTGGTGTGGTCGTAGACGAAAGAAACAACTCAAACCTTGCCCAATTGCTTGGACTCTCTTTTAAGTCTCTTAGAAGGAAGGCCTTTAATTGCTGTTGTGATGAATTTCCAATTACGTCTCGGCTACTTAACCCAGAGATTCCAAAGCCAGCTAAGACTTCAAATCACAAAAGGGCGATTCTCCAATGGTCAGTCATCAAAGCCACATTCAAGAGATTGCCTCCAGTGTGCTGCTCAGTGTTGCAGTGCTGTAATCAAACAAGAAAATCTTCTAATATGCTGTCAACTTGCTGGAAAAATAATTCAAAAAAAAAAAAGACAACATTTTGAAAACAGAGGGATCAATGATGTGGAGGCGTATGGAAATCTTCTCTGAAGAGTCCAGTCCCAAAATGGGTCCAAAAGTC
>NW_027670522.1:0-20000 GCF_964199315.1 Orbicella franksi
ACAGCACCTTCCACGAAATCGGGATGTCGTGGGTCAGGAATCGAAAAACTGGGCATACCCCTTGAGAGCTACAAACGAGAATCTATTATTTTCGTGCCAAACCCTGTTTGAGCATATTATACTTCAAGGTGACCAGAGGATGTAACCAAACAATGTTTCATCAGTTGCTAATCTACTGCTTATAAAAAAGCATTAAGGTAAAGGTAACTATGCCTCAGGGAAACAGGATCAATCCTTCTGTGGCTACTCCTACCTACGATCAGGAGTCAAATCAAAATGTTTAAATGTTATTGTTGTTACTTATGGTAATCAATGCGCTTAGCTACACCTAGCTAGTTCTTAGACATGCCACTAAAGGGGGGAGGGGGGAGAGGGGAAGGGTTACCTGAAATTCTTTAAAAATTTGGAATTTTTGTTTTTATCCGAATTCGAATCTTACGGTATTGAAGTTTTATTTTGAGAAGAAAAACGAGTTATTTTTGCCTTTGAGAAAAGATATCTCAAGAAGAATTTAAGCTTTTCACCTCAAAATTTCAGGATTGTTAGGTCTGACTGACTTAATTGTTGTGAATGAGAGAATTCGCCATAGAATTCCTAGGATAGAAGTTATTAAAATAAATGTTTCACAATTTAGATTGCGCAACTTAAGATGGTTGTAAGAGCACAGCTGGAGCTTCGCATTTTCAAATTTCGCAAAATCCCTCATTCATTACATAGAATACAAGTAAAAGGACAAGGAGTCTCCCCTTCTCCCTCCGGGCTCGACCACACTGCCTCCGCTCCTATTCTACACTATTCGTGCTTACCTTATAATAGATTAGACCTTTTAAGGCGCAACTAATTCTGATACCCAACAGCTCACATCTGTAGTCATAGTGGTGCATGCAAAGAGCTCCTACGATAGAATTTATGCACAAAGCAAGTGTACAACCGTACAGAAGATTATCTTTTTGTGGCTCAGATGACATCAGTATGGAAATAAGATATCCCAATAGCAATGGTTGAAGAAGGGTAGAAATTGAACGCAAAGCATTCGTGGACACAATAATTATGGCATCTTTTACCGAGATCAACTTTATGACGCATTTCCAAAGTCTAGGCTTTTTTTGATTTCTTTTGCACTTTGCTTTTTCTTTGTTCCAGTTTGCTTGAAGCTGATCGGTCAGAAAAGTGGAAGAATTCTCTTTTGAAAGGGGTAAAAGATCATTCTCATCTAATGGTCGTTCACTGCCTATCTTGAAGATACTATTCATCCATTGAAAGAAAAGAAGAGACACGAAGCTGAGTCCTTCTTTATCTTCACTGGGAGATATCTTGTTGTATCCTTTTCTTGCCATAACAGTTAATCTGAAAACTAACAAAGATCCGCATCAGTAGAGAAGAAAATTCAAGTTTGACAACAAGATAAATTTGTCTTTCTTATTGAATTCGCCGGCTTACAAAAAACTCTCAAATTTATGCTGCGAATGCTACAATAGTTATCGGATTGGCTATTGTTACTATCAGACGTCAGTAAACCTTGTCGGATATAGCGCCCAAGCCCCACGTGTTCAGTGGTACCAAGAAGCAAAACTTTCAGAATCCATCAGGGAGCTAAATTTTAAAGAAGTAAAGTAAATGTCTTCTTTTTAGACTATTTGCCGGGAACGTTTTGCTGTTCCGCTCTCCATGCAGAAACCTATTCATAGCTTAACTTTTCAGGATGATCTTTTAAAAATCCCTAGCGAGCCAGCAGCAAAAGCATCAGTTTATTTCCTAAGCCGTTAATAGGGCGTGACAGGGCATGGTATGGTACGTGGAACCGTCGAGATAAGACGCGCGTTAATACGTTCTAAAAAGTACTTGTTTGTTGACGGTGAGTAAAGCAGCGGAATAGCGAGTGTCGTTCATCAGGAGACCACTTCTCCTCGATTTATAGACTTTAGTAAGCTCCATTTCCAAAACATTCATTTTGGGTCCTGTAGACTGGGAGCAGTCCCTTTCCTTTCCTAGCGTGGTCGCATGTGTTTATAGGTAGTAACCGGTAATAGATAAAACAAGATGCATTGTCGCATTCTCGTGTCTAGAGCTTTCGTGTTAAATTTATAGGATCTAAGTTGCTCATAGCCTGCAAGCAGGGTCTAATGCGCCGCGGCACGCAAGGCAAAATAAAGCCGTGAGAGACGGGCTGGCAAGGGGCCTCACACGACCCGAATGGCCTTGCTGACTAGTCCAGTCTCTGAACTATACAGTCGACTCCCGATAACTTGAACCTTCAACGGAAATGAGAGGGTTAAAAGTATTCCTGCCCGTACTAAATCACCCCTCCCCCCTAGAAAGTCAAATGGTCCACTCCTTAGTCTATTTCTATTCATAAGATGTACATTTCAATCAAATTTGATTAAATAGAGAAGTCGAAAGATAATGGATTGCATAAATCAGAGCATACGTAACGCGAAACAAAAAGCAAAGGAGGTGGAGAAGTCAAAATTATGCGAACTTCGCGGGTTTCAAAGGGAGGTTCATTATGTCCCATTTCAAAAACATTAATTTTTTGTCCTGTAGACTGCGAGCAGCCTCTCTCCTTTCCTTGCGTGCGACGTTTAGAATGCGAAGGATAAGAACGATCAAGCGACGAGAAGTGCGAGCCCATTTCCTTCAAGTTTCTTTCCGTGCTTCGCAAAGAGGATTTCAGGAACAAAAACCGTCTGCTGTAGTCTATGGGTCCGGCACTCCTAAATGTTGGCACATGAGGGTATAGTTTAGGGCGTGAGCTGCTTTATTTGTACGGTGTAAATTAAAACTTTTTGGCACATATGGATTCTACGGAATGTGGAATACTCTTATTTTCAGCTTAACGGTTTGGGATGCGGACTAGCTACTGGTACTGTTTGATTTCTTGATTTTCGTATCACTAGATTGATTGCCAGACATCAAAATCTATTCTCGGACGCCTGAACATTTGTCTACCGAGTGACGTATTTCTAGATCTAGTCAATCGGTAAACCGATAATCGATACTAATCGATAACAATCGATTTTTATCGATTGTTATCGGAAACTATTTTTGTCCTTTCACAAGTCACACTGATAAAATGTTTGATAAAATTTGTCTGTAATGGTTTTGTTGAGTAAGTTTATCAATCATCAACAAAATCACAAGAACAGGAACAACTAGCAGAAACATTGTGGACTCTATAGGTCAAGTAAAACAAACAACAGAGTCAGTGTGCTAGTGATTTCAATTATTTGCATCTTGGAAACAAACGTGAGAATAGATCTCGGAGTAGGCCAGCAGGAAACTATAATCTGCAGTAGCATAGCAGTAATCACTTTGCCGCCACAAATATTGACCAGGAAAAGTACAGAAGAAGTAGTTTTCTGTGTTTCTCGTTCTCATGAAACAAGGGTTCGACCTGTGAAGTATGCTTCTAGCTTGTTTGCCCCTCTCCTTCCCCTTTGAACGCCGGCCATACAGGCTATTTCCTTGTGAAATAACAGCTTCTGCTGAACCAAATTCAACCAAGTGTGTTTACGAAATTGAGGTAGGCTCTGATTTACGCGAAACTGTCAATATAGATATTCAGGATACGGTCAATAGCGCGACGATGAATAGATATGCCAAGATCCTGCTTTAGACCCCAGAAGACCTGGAGAAGAGATCACTCTACCTGGAGTTTGAATCCTTAGTTTTTAAAAATCGTTATGTCATGTTAAGATGAACTCCTGTCTCGTGTAGTTCCAGCCATTATTTTACACAATAGCAAGGCCAGCTTTGACTAGTCCGAGGGGTTATTGTCGATTTTTTTCAATCGCTAACAATCGATATTCCTGAAGACAGGGATTATCAATTTTTATCGATTGTTGCCAATCCTGATAGCAATCGATAAACTGAAGAATTTTTTTCTGTGAGTTCGATTCTTATCGATTCTCCGTTGATTGTTATCGATTGAATTGATTTATTTCCGATATCGATTTTTATCGATTGGCTTCGCCTGGTTTATTTAGGTTAACGATATCAACAACGAAATGCACTGGAGCTCGCCTGAACTGACCAAATACTACAGTGATGACCACCAATGCATCCTGCCGTATCGAGTGAAGTCACCTTAAATCATACATCTCCAACCTATTGCTTACCGTTTCAGGTTGTTGTTAAAGACAGTCTCACTGAACTGCTGAGTGGAAAAAACCAGACTTGAAAACTGTGCAGAAGGCCTTCACTAGTGCATCATCCTATATCGTCTGTGACTTGCGACATAAAATTTAACTGAGCCGGTATTGATATATGGAACTGTGAAATTTACATCTCCCGCAAAATTTTGTGTTAGGGATGCAAAATTCTGTATTCCCAGACTGTCAAGGAGTCTTAAGCTTGACATTCTATGTGTGATACACATTCCCCTACTGTTAAGTAAATTGGCTGCTATAAACATAAGACATACTATGAAGATAACAGGCTGTAGCTCCATAGCAATGGAGTAGGCTTCAGTTGCATTTACACGCGACTTTGATTAGCATACATGCATATTACATGGTTAATCATGCACACCCTTGTGGCCTTGTCACCAAAAGAATCGAAAGGAGAATTATGAAGAAGCCGTGGATACATTGCTAACAAAATGGAAGATGTCTGCTTGGATCAACTGCTACAAGGTTTTGAACGGATAATGAACAAGGTCATGCAAAAAAGACAAAATAACTCTGCCCTTGAAGCATAACATTTCTAGTTTTGTTTATTATAATTTAAACGTTTATCCACCCCCGAAAATTAAATACTTGAAATGTTTTTTTGACACCTTTGCGATCTTTACGAATTTCCCGGAGCTCCTAGCCCATCAGGGACTTTTTGCGTTACCCTACCGTAGATAATTTTATTTATATAGTTTTCTAACTGCGTTTCGTGCTTCTGGCGACAAGAGTGTTTTGTTTGGATAGACTGTTAAGTTGTGCTATTGACGTTTCCAATAGCTTTGTTTATGTTTGATTTAAAGACTGTTTTTCAATCTCTTCATACAAAGTTAAATCTTTTAGTCTTTCAAACAGCTACTAGCAATGACTCGGTTACATATATGTGCTGACCGTAACGAGAATCAATCGATGGAAAGCCGATGTTTATTTCAACGTAGTACGTTGCGTACCCTAAATTCATTTACTTTTGTTTAATGTTTATCACCGTCAAAGCTATCGCGTGACTGAATCTAGGACAAATCGATAAATTCGCGATAAAAATCTAAAAAATTAACAGTAGTTAACAGTAAACGATAAGGTGATAACTTGGACTTACCGAACTTTCCTTAAGATATTTTAGTCGATTAGCCGGCGGGTCAACGGAATAGGTGCGCGAGAGAAACTCTTTCCGTACCAATTTTTTCTGATCCAAAAGGGCGAGATTTTTATTTTGGAAGTGCCTGAAATTCCGAAGACGTAAGATAAGGGAGGCTTTGCATTTAAAAAATAAATCAATCCCAAAGAAGCGTTCTTTCTGCTACTTCCTGAGTAAAAATATTAGTCTGTCGACGACCATGTTACCTAACCAAAAATACCGGCCTCATAGTTGTCAACTGGAACAATGGGTTTAAAAATGGAAATATACTGAAGAACATAGATGACTAGGTCAAACGACTAACCTGTCTATCTTTGTCTAACAACTGATTTCCCATTGGCTAAATATGAGTGCAGCTGTCCTGTAGCAACGAGTATAAAAAAGTGTAACGCCGATGCGACGTTGTTTACGAGGACAGATACAATGAAGATTTCCGAAGTTATTTCGGAGTAGCTCGAAAACTGCCGACGGCCATTTGAGGTTAGTTTCAAAGCAGGTCGAAAATAAATGGAAGATATTCGAACACCTTGGAAGATCACGACAGCCCTTGCACAGTTCACTCGAAGATATTCGATGATCATGAGTTGCCAGCATTATCGGAATGTTTGTTAATACCTTCGAAACTTGCAGAAGATAAATGAACTTCATTTATTTTCTAACTGTTGCCTAAGTAACCAATGAATAGCGAAAGACGCCATGGATTTCTTTTTCAAACAAGTAATCACATATGTTTTTTCTCGTGCATATTTGAATAAATAAGCACTTGTAAGTTTTCCAAATTATCCTTTGTAATTGCACTCGAAATCGTGTGATTACGTATGCAAAATAAATAATAAGACTCCCTTGATATTGATTATAACGCTCGCCGATAGAATTCATGACTGAAAGTAGCGTGAATGTCGATTAAAACTAAGATGGTTACGTTTTCTTAAAGAATGCCACCGAAACTTACACGAAGGCAATTTTGTTTTCTTGATTTCTCTCTGTTATGGTTCAGTGAGGATGCCGTGGGCGATGGAATGAATATTCCTGAAATTATTTCGCAGTTTCGTGTCAAGTTTTTATTAACGCAAGGACATCTTTGACGAAAGACATCAATTTTCCAAGGATTTCAACAATTCATTGACTGACCATTGCGAATATTGAGACATCAGATGTGAACAAAACGCCATTCACAGTACATGTACTGATTCACGTTACGCTTGGGCATGACACCAATGAACCACAGCGCCGTTCCCTGTAAGAATTTCCCTTTTACCAGACTTGATTTCAAGCTTGTTACGACTTTAGTAATGTAGTGTTTTTAAAACGTGGACAGTTTGAGAGACGTTGATTACTTTGTCTGTTTATCGTGGCGCCATTGACGGAGTACCACAGTCTAGCTGATAGGACCTCAAAATGTTGTTGTCTTTAGTGAGGGAGAGCTGCAAATCGGGGTATCGCACTCGCCATTGTAATTCCCTTCTAACAGACATTAAGAATATAGGAATTTTTTTTTTCTGATAATGGTAGATAATGAAAACTTCTCCTGTAACTTTGGATCAGACATCAGGGCACGAATAATGCACTTGGATGCTAATAATTCCTTTCGCTCTTCCCTTCTTTGCTCTATCTTCTCCCTGTGCTCGGAGGAAAGCCCGAGACAGTCTAGATCTAAGTTGTACACTGGTTGGCTAGTTGGGTTCAGAGTTTTACAGCAAATTAAAAAAGCCTCGAGCTCTGATGCATTTCGTGAAAGGACCGTCCACACGACAGCAAAGAAAGACGGCTTTTAGGACGGAACGGCCTCGTCAGAGCTCAAGATTCTCTGAGACAATGGTTTTTCTGGCCCATTGTAGCAATCATTCTACCAATATGGAAATTTCGTTTCGAAATGAAAGAGTGCCTTCCTTCATATCTTATTTCATTGAGATAGTAATACATTTAGTTACCTTAGTAGACGGCGTTTCAGACCTCATCCACAGTTTCGGTCAAGATCATCCGCAAAGCTTGCATGGCCAACACAGTTTCAAGAGATCTTCAAGGAATTTAAGATCACGAACATAAACAATAGTGTTTATGGTTTGTTGAACAAGCGTGACGACAAGATTGCTTGATATAAGCCAAGAACATGTTTATGGACCGAAACTGTGTCTCGGTCCGTATAACACGCATTAAAAATAACTTGAAGTATGTTTTTTTCTTCCCGACAACAAATTGGTCAGCCAAAAGTAAAGAAAACCGCTACATATGTATCCCTGTTAACTTCTTTTGTCAATCTTTTCACATTCCGATCGAGTTCTATGCATCTTGTCGGATGCGTTTACTTATTTGTTTGTCGAGCGCGGGTTGACGTGGTTTTGTAGGGAGAAATTATCTTACGGGATCCCTGAAACACTCCGGCTTGTCAGCGGAATTTGGCATGCAAGGAGTTTGATTTTGCTTACCAACTCAGTTTGCATTGACGGTGATATAATTGAACTGGAAAACTCGTCTTTAAAACTGTGCATATCAGTAAAGGCTTTCATGTGTCATCCTGTACAGCTTGCGACTTGTAACACAATATTAACTTTCGTTTAGTTAACCATGTTTACATCCCCCACCAGAATTCCCTTGAGGTACAAAATTATCTATTGTGAGGACGTTCGCGCCCAAAGTATTCCCACGTACAGATTTTTTTTTAAAACTTGCGATGTAGTAAGGTAAGGACCAACTTTTGCCAAAATGGATGAAGAAAGAACTGAGGTTCACCGTGCTCGTTTCCAAAAGAAGGCCTATTCAAGACCATGCGTTTTTAGGCGCTTTCGTTATTTCTGAAGACGATCTTAGTTCACAGCTATCACTGATCAATGAAAGGAGCTACATTATAATACGCCAACAGCCTGAAATGAACTATATCATATGTCGTAGTAAAGAAAAATAAGGCCTGAGTTGTACGTAGTACATGTAGTTAATTTTCAATCTGATCATAATGAAAGGGAGAATGAATGTTTCTCTCCTTGACCTGGATGAAGGCTAACATGGGTTTCCCGTTCCTTGCTAGCTTCCTTCCCCCAGTCCAGCTCGTTTTATCAGGCAATGGGTAATTTGGAAAACAATCCTTCTTAAAGTTAACCTAGTTAAATCCATACTGTATACAGAACCAATCTCTCCCAAGCTTGGTGTGCTGACAGCTTTGTTGATCGCCTATTGCGCTCACTATAATGACACTTTAAATATGATTTATGAGAGTACGATTGGACTTTAGCTTGCAAACGTGCCCCTGCCTGCTACTGTAAGTTTCAGAATCAGTCTATTTATGATCGCTGCTCACCCATCCAACCCATTGAAACGAAAAGAAGAAAAGAGTATTTCTTGTACGACAGTGACTGTTCACGTCTAGTTTCACCGGGAAAGTATCACCACTGACCGTTAAGAAGGTAAATCAGCATGAGGGCTGTGGCTACCGTCTCGTTTCCTGTTTATTTATATCCGATATAAGTGACATCACGTTACGTGACATGTTTCCCTACGGAATCACACGTGCTTTGATTCCGGGGTGGGTACTCCCAGAAAAATCAGGTGGGGGTGTGCTGCCCGCTTCCCAAAAGCCTTACTCTATTTATGACCAAAATCTGCGATTTTCCCTACCCTATTTATGACCTGACCAAAAATTTGATACCCTATTTATGGCCTTTGCGGCTGGCATAATTTATGAAGGGCTTTTGTTAATAGTCTTGCCGATCCGATCGATTGAGCGGACAGATCAATTAGTGACGTCACAATAGCAGCTTTGAAAGATAATGTTTTGCCTTTTGATTACAAATTTTAGGGATCGATGCGTTTGAACTTCGTGGGTTCGTTGTTTGTCTAGCTGAACGGATGTGTTTGAATTTTGAGAGTTTGTTGTCTGTTTTGCTCCCTACTTCTTGCAAATAATAGTAAACTAAAATTTTAAAATTCATTATCCGCTAATTTTAAAGCTATTGTTATTGTTATTGTTTTTGGAAAATTAGGAAACTATAAAAGTTCAGTTTTTTGGACCCGCGACGATTTTCTGGACCCGCGACAATTTACCCGCGACCTGCGACCCGCGACACGCGCCAATTAGATTATCTCATCAATGTAATGGCGTTCAAGTTTTATATGAAAAGCCGAAAGACGTATAGGCTAATTTACTCAGCGAAATTTTTTCTGATAGCGGAACATTCAATTAAGTTCGACTAAAGTTTGACTTGAGAATTTGTCTCGGAAAAGGAAAATTACACGCACGGATTATTAAACAGATCTTAAAATAACGATTACAAGCCTTCAGCCTATAACCGGCTTCGCAGGCGTTTTAAAGTGGTTTTTTAAATGTAACGCGTATATCAGAGCGGGGGCTTGAGAAGCGTCATAGAACGTTTTGGATGGAGCTATTTAGTTAATTGAAGCACAATGTTCTGTGAGGAGACTAGAAGTGTGGAAAAACTTGGCGACGAAGGGCTTATAAAACACAGTTAATGACCTGAACGACCTCATGAAGCTGCGTTTGTACATTACTCCGGGGGTTACTTGATTCGTGACCTGTGATTAATTACCTTTAGGGGGATGTTTGAGGATTTTTTTGGGGGGGAGGGCGACTTGCTATTGTACCAAGATTTATGACTAAAAATGGTTTCATACCTGAAATGTTTTTGGCTCTGCAAATTGGTAAATTTCAAAACAAAAGTTTTAGATATATTTGAACCAACTTTACAAGACGCAAATATAAACATTTCCAAGAGAAACTTGAATCCGGATTCCTCCCTAGACGGTTTGCGAACAGGTAGTTAGTTAACTTTGCTTCTCTTACTGTAGGCCCACTCCAGGTTTTAAGGTTTTCGCATAGAGCTTGTACTGAAGCTTTGCATCAGGTTCCGGTTGCTGAAAGGGCACTTAAAACAATCTAATAAGGAAACTATCCTGTAGCAAAACTATCAACTAGATACAGTCAAACCTTTATTAAGCGGACAGCAGTGCAATTAAGTAAAATTTTTACCCCACATTTACTGTAAAAATTACCTCTATTCAACGGACACCTCTATTAAGCTGATGCGGACATCTTAAACTTGACTTTAATGGTCATTTCTGTTGTTAAAAACCTGTATTAAACGAATACTGCACAAAAGATGCATGTTTGTTTGTCCACGTTTTAATAGATCGGTCATTTAAGTTTGCCAACCGTGAGGGTTGTCAAAGAAATACGATATTTTATTATTTGGCTTTGTTTTTGCAGTATTTTTGTTCTTGTTTGATTTTGTGAAACTTAACATAATTCGATCAATATAGTTTTCGCATCAACCAATTCTTCTCAACGAATTCCTGCCTAAACAGAACCTCCGCACTAAGCCAGGTCTAATCAGAATTTTTCCTCGGGCTCCCGTAGGAAAGCCCGAGTCTTAAAATGCAAGCGTTTTGGTCGCCAAAAGGGGGATCATGGTCCCAGGCGTTCCATGCGTAGACCATGGAAACTGGGAACGAGAAACGCCACATTGCTTGCTCTTCGTGACAGAATGCGGTGTTTCGCGAAGAAAGTTTCGGCAAGAATCGCGCCTTATACGTCATCTCACATACAAAGTCGATCGTTTCCAGAAAGGGTCGGTCCACGAATTATATTGCTTGAAAGCCAGCCAGGTAAGCAAAGTTCACGCTCGAAACGTTCTCGTGAGATAACAATTAACTGAGCCGATTGCGGTATGAGTTCAGTCTACGAAAACACTGGCAACAAGAAGCTATTTCTCAGAAAGAAATATTGTTTCGTTCCGCAAAGATATTCAAAGTCTGAGAAAGGCCGTGGGTGAGGGGGATATGTGCTAATGCGCCGCTTTGCACCGCACTGATCTGCTCAGTTGCCAGAGCCTGGGATTTCGTTTAGTACTGAACCTATTGTAAAAGAGAAAGGGCTAATTAATTTAAGTTGTCTACACATGTATCAGTTATTACAGTCAATGCGCTTCGAAATTTATTTACTTGTGATACTTCACTTTGACTTTGCCCTAGGGGAGTGGGGTGCTCCCTTATATCGGCTATATAGGTATGTCCAGGGTCAGAGGGATATGTTTTTTTAAGACATTTTAGTCAGAAGTAGAGTATTGATTTTGGCCATTTTGGTCTCAAACTGGGTATGGTTTTTGCACTCTAGTCTTGAATTAGGTATGTTTTTTTAGAAGAAGCTACTTTTTTCATCATTGTCGATACAACGGACCAGCAACTAAAGCCATTCACAATACCTTTAACATCATTCTGAACTAGAGAACTACGGCAGGTCTGAAACAGGTTATTAATTTAAGGGTCAGGCCATAAATAGATTAGATAAATCGCAGACTTAAGTCTTAAATAGGGTAAGTGCTTTGGGAAGCGGGCCGCACAGCCCGCCAAATTTTTCAGAAATTCAAAGTATTGTGCGCGAGGCTAAATAAAGCTAAGAGGCAAAAGCATCTGACGCATAATTTTTCCATTTCTGTGCCGGAAAATTTGATTCGAATGGATGCGGCACTCTACGTTTCGTAGTCAGTAACGCAGTAAATTTTTCTTTTCAAAAAGGACGCCTTGTGTGTGACGACAGTTGTGCAATTATTCCTCCACTTTCGCTTGAATATTATGAAGCTAAAACACAAATACTATCGATGTTTTCATGGAAACCACCTCTTGAAATACCGCGGTATGTCGAAATAAAACTTTTTACCCAGGCAGTGCGGCCTGGGTTTAAATTTCGGCTCCGTTTTTTTTTTTTTTTTTTTTTCCACCTTCAGTCACAAATCGCCGTCTGGTCTCTAAAGCGCATGCGTCACCTGTGCATGAGTACAGCACATGGAATTTACAGAAGTTGTCCTCGTGGAAAGTTAGCACGGATTCCATGATTCCTAGGGCGGTGAAATCACATACAAACGAACACACCGTTCGAGGTAGACCAACACTAAAGGACGTTAAGCGTTTTCGGAACGAGTCGGTCTGCAAGCCTTACGAGAGCTCAATTTACGGGCGAACATTTTGAGTGAATTTATCAAGAATCATGTTATACCAAAGGAACCATCAACCGGGGCTAGCAACTCTTCAACTTGATAAAATGCATCTTCAGAAGCGTCATCGTATTTTTAGACGTGATCGTGAAACAAGCAGAATCCCAGCACGAACTCAAGAACGTCTGAGCAACAGGAGCAGAAAGGTTAGAGAATTTGTTTACGAATGTATCTGTTCGAGTACACCTAAGTAAAACGCTCTGAGAAACTTCGTAAAATATAATAAAGATAAAATCTCGAACTAAACGATATTCTCTCGTTATTTTCTTGTAACAGAGTTATGTGTCTTTACAAGAGTGAAACTCATGTAGCGAATTATTGTACATTTAAGCTGAAAGAAACTTAAGTATGGTGACCCCGGCAAAACAATTCTTAGCTTGCACTGTCACGCAATCCTGACGCAATAAAAAATTTATTTGAAAACCATTTAGTGGATAAAATCAAGAAATTGTGATCTTATAGGAGATTAATAACGATGACACTCCTCTAATTTTTAAGTCTGTGCGTTTTCCCAAGCTCAAATATTCGTTGAAATATTTTGCACAAATTTACAGAGACCAGTATGGAGCCGCCATGTTGGTGTACCTCCGCAGTACGCCAACATTGCGGCCGGAAAATAGTGTAAACATCTGGAACTTACTTTGGCTATCTAGGCGACTGATTATCTGTACTGAACAAACAAGCATTTACATAAGCACTTTTCTTAAAACTTTAACTTCTGAATGAGCTAAAAATGATTTCGACAAACGCTTTCGTATGTCTATGTCACGCACCGCCATAACTATGAAATTCAAACTAGCTCAAACTGTCTCGCTTGCTTGAGAAACGCAAATAACAACGACTAAGGCTGAGGAAAATAGACTGAAACGTTTATAGGCTGATATAAAGACCTTGACTCATTTCACACCCTAAAGACCTGCAAACGAGTAATAAGCTATTAATCGATTCCAAGAAATGCAATCAAAAGCAGAATAACTTAAGCACATCAATTCGATTGCATTTCGGAGAATTAAAACCTTCGATTGTGCGGGGAATTGTGCGGGATTATTGACGAACCAATGTTCTTGCCAAGTCCTAAGGAAAATATGCATTGACGATAGTTTAGCCAGTTATTTCACTAGTAGTTCAAATATATTTAGCAGTATTAATTAGCAATCGCCCATTCTTTTAGAAAACTGTGTCTGACTGCAAAAGAAAATCATGTTGCGTGACATGAACTAGACTAGCATGAAACCAGAATAAATAGCAAAACAGAATGCCGCATCTTCCCTTATAAATGAGAGTCCTTTTTAAAAAATACTCTTGCCTTGATTCAATAAAAATATGTAGCTTTGAATTTTTTTTCATAAACTACGTTAAGGGTCGCAAATTCTTGGAAGTTATCCGCAAAATACACAACTTGAAAGTTTATGCAAATTATGTGCAATGCAATTTGAGCCTAGTCATTGGACTGTTGTTTTCGCGAAAGAGTTTATCATGATTCGTTTTGGCTCTCTCGAAAGGGATTATTCGCTCTCCAAAGAAGATATGACTCTTGAAAAGGGTTTAAGATCGCAACACGGCAAAGATAGTCAGCTACACAATTTACTCGGATCGCCACGACTAGTAAACAAACTTCGCACAATTTCTGCTAGCATGTACAAAGTAAGTTGTCAAAAGACCTCGAAAATTCTTTGCGAACAACTTCTCCATCAATGCGTAGACAGCTGTGCGTCATTCTTGAACCAAAATGGTTTAAACTCACAACTTGCGAGAGGATGAGGAGGATCATGCTCAACGAAGCAACTTGAATAGTAAATATCTAAGCGGGACTCTTGTGCTAAAATATCCTGATTCTTTAGTTTGCTCAGTTACTGTGTCCAATACGCATTTTCGTAAAGTACGATTTGATACTGTGGTACGAAGCCCGAGTAAACGCTCTTAGAGCGTCTAGTTTTTGTCAGAACCTTGTTAGTTTCGAAAATTGTTTAAGATACTGAAGGTATTTTGGAGGGGATTTTCTAGCTCCACCAAGCACTAACAAGCAAAATGAAA
This sequence comes from Orbicella franksi, assembly GCF_964199315.1. Classification (NCBI taxonomy): domain Eukaryota; kingdom Metazoa; phylum Cnidaria; class Anthozoa; order Scleractinia; family Merulinidae; genus Orbicella; species Orbicella franksi. The sequence continues at coordinate 14,337 of NW_027670522.1, forward strand.
ACAGGGCATGTATAGCGTCTTATTCTCATCAGCTCGACTCTGTTCTTGGTCCATCGAAATGTGATAACCCACTATATATCTCTAGTGTTGATATGTCGCATAAAACTAAGGTACAACATTAGTAAACCCGACGATGTTATAACCGCAAGGTGTAAACAAATAATCAACCAATCAGAGCACGTGCTTTATAACCATCGATGTTTGAATTATGATGACACAGCTGTCAGTATAACAAAAAAGCAACAACAGCAACAACAACAACAACAAACCGTCGTCGATCCTACCATGATAGTTTGAATTATGGTACATTCGCTCAGATAATACAAAGGTAAATTTGTTTGATACTTAAGCGTTTGGTGACTGCCCTATAACGGCTATAAAAATTTAACGACAGTTATGTTAATGCTCGCCTTACTCCGGGTTGGCGAAACAACTTAGTTGCTACTTCATAATAAGCACGTTATATTTTTGTAAGGCAACAACAACAACAACAACAACAACAACAATCTTTATTTCGTGCCCAGAAAAATTTTACAATAAAAATAAATACATGCAATGTGAAAAAAATGACAATGAGAAACAGAGCACAGCCACTTAGAAATAGCTAAGGCTAATCGAGCCAAGTGGCTGGGCCAAGCGGAAAAAATATTGCAATAAAGTTACAAAATATATGAAAAAAAAAAAAAAAAAAAAAAAAAAAACAGGACACGATTTCATTCACACACACAGACACAGACACAGACATACATACAGAGAACGAAAAAGAAAAAAATGAATGTGCACACAAGAAATGAAAAATTAAAGTACATCAATGTACCAGTCAGTAGTTGGAGATAATCAATTATTTCAAGAGATTTTTGAAACAAGCACGACTCTTAGATTTAAGTGAGTCATCAATGGAATTCCAAACTTTAGCGCCGAAAAAACGAATGTTAAATTTGCCGTAATTAGTCCTTGCTTTTGGCAGATAGTATGAAATCTTACTCGCCAGTCTGGTTTGATATTGATGCACTTTGTTGATACTCTTGAAGAAATTATCAAAAATTAATGGCAGTCTATTAGAGTAATAGTCGTACATAAATAAAGCACTATATAAATATATTAAGTCACTTACTTTAAGTATTTTTAATTTCTGAAAGGCAGACTATAATTAACTTTCAGGGCATATTTAATAATATTCCACTCCCTAGCTAAATTCAAATCTTAATGCTAAAAGTGTAAAATATAAGTGATCCTATAAAACAAAGAAAAGTGCATGAGAAGACTAATATATCACCCACTAATCACAAAGAACGTTATACAAATAGAGAAGAGTGTTTTCGCTTCTTTGGACAATGTTCCTCGATGATATTGTTAGCACAATGTTTTAATTCTAGTTTTAAATGATACTTGCTACTGTTAATTTTGGGTCGGCTAGCAGCTCTCGTAAGGTCTCACATGAATGGCGTGGATACCCTTTGAGAGGACAAAACAGGAGTGCTCACCGGAGCCGATATACAAAATATCCGCTCCGCAGGGCTTAGTGCGCTGGCTGGGATTCTTAAGCTTTGGCATGGAACTTGCTGGGAAGCCCGCTTCAAAACAATTGCTTTCTTACTGGTTTATACTCGGAAGCTTATCCTAGCTGGAAAATGCGCATTTTTGGCATGAATCTAGCTGGTAAATTTTAATGTGAGGTTTTCCCTGGTAGACTAGCTCCATTAACAGCCGCCACTCTGGAAAATTAGCCCCGGGAAATTAGCATGCACTCATCAACCGAAGGCATTTCGCGCGAAGAATGGACTCAGGGTGCCGCCTAGTGATATGATCACTTAGGATTCGTCTATCCAGGCATGCGCTGCGTCATATTACACAGCAGTTATATGACCCCTGTGTGACAGCTGAGCTGTCGACTTTGAAAGCGTAAACGTTGCTATTGCAGGCACGGTCACGTCCCAGCCAAAGCTTTTGGCTACAGCGCTCTACAGAGTCGGGAACGGTTTCTTAATAAGAGAGTTGATTTTATTTCAACAAGGTAAGTTTCCTGTGCTTTCTCTTGTCTGTTAGCTGTGTAGTTTCAGACCTACTCTACTATTCTGTATTTGCCGTTATTGTTCTGACCAAGTTGGATAACAATTAATTTTATGTGCATTATCCCCGGGCATTATCTTCTTGGTGTGCTTTCCGTTTAGACAACCAGATCTTCTTTGTTGTTTAACACATGTCGAAAATTCTTGATTTACTTATTCCGATGTTTACAATTTTGTTTCAGCAATCGTCAGAATCGTTTCGTGTAACGCAGCTAAAGACCATTTACTGAGGTATGTCAGTCTTAAGAGCTGTTGTATGTCTTTCGTGCAATAGTACCGGGAATAGTATCGTCTTTGACAAATGCTTATGCGCGCCGTCTACTTTAGATGTAACATGTTTACTTGTATAGCTAGTAAGCTTATATACACTTAGTATTTAAATTTAAATCAAATTCTAGGCACAAGTATTCTCATGATATCGCGAACATTTCATCTGAGTGTGTGCTTACCATACATCGACAGACAGACAGACCAGGACATTTAAGCAAAAGTCGCGGATTGTAGTTGTTTTGTTTTTCGCTATATCGTTTTTGGGCTATTGATACTGTTATATTTATGATACTGCTATATTTATGGAAAATGGAACAGTTCGTTCTGCTCGGAATTTTTAGAATAATGGTAATGTGGCAGAAACTTTAAGAGAACGAAATCTTATTATCTGAACTTATGAGCTGTTGTTTCCTTTGGTTTTACACTTCTTCCGAAAAGATATTCCACCGTTCCCTTGGGTGTCCCTGATGTTTTGCTACGAAATTTACGTCTTGAAGTCTCAAGGGTGGAATTCTGTGAGCGACTTTCGTGCTTCATTTCTATGATTTCCAATCAGGTTATTCTTAGTTTAATAGCGCGCGCGAATATACGTATGTATATTTTATTTGTATGAGTTCGGCTTGAACGCGTCCCAAGCAAGGAGGCAAACAAGGTTTTATACGTAGCTTAACATTCCGTTGTTTCTACATTCACAAAGCTTGTATTAAGAAAAAGGTAACTTGGACTTCCAGGGTTACAAACGATGCAATTTTTTTTTGGCGTTTGTATTTTCGTGCAATTTTGACGTAAATACCGAAAGAACTGTATCGCGATGCAAAGCAGCGAAATTTTATCGCGTGTGCCATAGTTTCTTCAGCGGCGCGTGACGCCAGAATAACAGTTCATATTTTTAGGCTTGCCATAAGTCGACTCTTTCTTGAAGCGGAACAAGTGCAACTGCGAGAAGTCTTCTCGTTCCGCCAACACGCACGAGTTGAAATTTAATTTATTTAACATTGGCGCGAAAATATGGTTGCCCACCGATGACCAGATATGATGACCTTGCCTTGAAAAAACACTCTCTCAGGACACTCCTTCCTAAATACGAAATAACTGAAGCATGTTTGATTAACATGATACCGGGTTAACTTTCATACTAGTACGAACGAAGGGCGCTAAAAAATGCCCAAATTTTGAATTAGGGTAGGTGCTGAGGTCTTGCAAATGTTTATGAAACATATGGGTCGACTTGAGATGAAGATGAAGTTAAGATGAAGAAAAAAAAAATACTTTTAGCCTTCGAAAAGGCTCCCGGCGAGGACAGAAAAAAAAAAAGAGGCGCGAAACAGAATAATTCGGAGAGTGAAGCGATCGGGGCGGGACAGGGTAGCCCGTAGACTTATATTTTTGATGTGCCTATCCGCCGTTTGTGTTAAGCCTGCAACAAATCAATCAATGAGGTAATTAGACCTGTCAAGAAGCTACATTTTCTGTACTGGCAAACAGATCTAGTCGACTTAATCATTCAGCCAGGCCCGGCGTAAGTAACATGTTCACGGAACATTTCAAATTTTGTCCCTCCAGAGCCAATATTTAGAGAGCTTAAAACATATTTTGCAATACCGAAGTGAGCCTAAAGAAATTATTAGCAAATGATAGAGGTGTCGAACTCTGCTAAGCGACATGTAGATAACAGCGGAAAGTCCGGAAACCACGCCCTTGACCACTTGGGAAAAGTTTTCATCTTTGCCGGCTAAAAAACCACAAAAATTTGAAACCGCAACGGGAAAGGAAAACTTTTAGACAGAAACGGAGGGTCGCACTAGTGGGAGATTATTGTCAGTACCAAATTTCAAATTTATTTGCTTGGCAATGTCATCCCAAGCTTTGCGGGCTTGACTGCTGTTGATGCGATCGAAATTCTCGGCCCACAGGTTGAATAGCATTTTTTCTTCGTCATCTGACCATCTTACATAAGATCGTTTTCCAGTATCTACGGGTTCAGGATCAGGAGACGATTGGGAAGACGAAGATGACGACGTTTGTGAAGCGCTTGCTTGCATGGACCTGGTCGGTAGAGCGCTTTCCTGCGCAATGCTCGCATGTGAAGTGCTCGGTTGCGTTCCCCTTCCAGTCATATCATTGTAGACGGGAGCATACTGCGGGTATTCCATGCTGTCGCCGTAAAAAGCTTGAAAACCTCGTTTTTCATGTTACGCTGACAAGCGTTCACAGTTACCGCTGTGATTCCCATTGTTTGGCTCGACTTTTCGAAAATCTGCCTGCCCCACCCAAGCACTACGGCGTCTTTGATGTTTTGCCGATTCGCAAAGTTTTTGCCAAAGCGAAAAACCTGCGGTCGCTCTAGGCAAAGGCCCGCGATGACAGATTTCCACCGCAAAGTAAACAAATTCTGGCAAAGATTTCCCAAGTGCGACCCATACCTATAGCACAGTCAGACGGCTCCACTCTACTTAAAATTCCTCCTCATAACAGAGCATTTTGTTCTTGTTAGGCAGCACAATCAGTGTCAAACTTGCTATTAATTGCCCTTAAAATAAAGACGTTTTGATCGTAATATCAGTCTCAATGCGTTTACGTAATTTCAATGTGATGTTCTATAAAAAAGGCTTTACAGAAAAAGAGACTCTAGCTTTCCATATTTTGCGACTCCGTTTGAACTGGCCTCTTTGGAGCATTCTTTGTTTCTGTAGGGAATCATGAAATGATGCCGCCTCGAACAATCGCGGTGTTGAAGGAAACATGAGAGGCACACCATTGGCTACCGAGCTCACAGTTCACAGCACGAGGAAAAGGGTTTGCAAAAATTAATGAGCTAGTTACTTCTAACCATATCTTTGTTAACTAATAGAGAAAAAAACGTTAGAGAAAAAAACGTTTGTGAACTATTTAGTGGTTGTTTAATGCTTAAAGACCACATGCTGAATGGTATACAGGAAGTGAGTTAAACGCTTTCTCACTAACCGAAAGTGTCCCGTGACAGAGCCTCCCAACAAAAATGAGGTTACCTCTTTAACGGCTCATCGTAAGCTAATTTTAAGTGATCTCGTTGGAGGCTTCAACACATGGAAGGTTGTGCCGCGAAAGTATTTGTTATCTCTGAAGGGAGGTTTGGAAACACCAAAAGATTATTTTACTTGTAGACGACTGCTGGTAATTTTCCCAAATTATCCCAGAATCCTGATGTCTTTTCGAGAAATTCGGAGGCATTTCCACTTAGTCCCAACACGGTTATGAACGAGTGTTTGATCTCAAAAGACTTTCCTAAACTGGCGAAAACACGTCAGCTAATTAGGAGAAAAGTGTTGTCTGTCAAAATGCAATA
>NW_027670523.1:57500-59253 GCF_964199315.1 Orbicella franksi
GTTTCCTGCAAAAAGTTTTGAAAAAGTGTAAAATCCCAATTTTGCGCTCTTTAGGGTGTGGTCTTTGAGCTTCGGGTTTTCGTCAGAAAATTTCGGCAATCATCGGTCATCTTCGTGGAAATCTCTTCGTTTTCGTAACTCTGACATGGTGACGCATGTTTGGAATGCCATGGGGAGCGCTTTGGAGCAGTTTTGAAAAATCGAAATTTTCGAAATTTTTCTAAGTGTCTAAACTTGGTTGGGGGAATAGACGGTTTCGGGTTATAATGTAGGGCAGGCATCGGGAAAGACCGAAAGAGCAATTGAGCTGTATCGGTCCGTAACAGTAAGCCCTGCTCGGTAATGTGTTCTCGGGTACGAAAGGAGGGTATTTGGAGGAAAAAGGAGCAAAGTCGACTAAACTTGCTCGGTCGGTAGCATGAAATGACTGAACTTGTAGCCAAGTTGTCTCGGTGTGGACAACGAGAGAACGGATGGATGTTGTACCTGATGGCCTTTGGCCAAGAATAGCGGCTTAGATTCGGAAGAATCATTCTTCCCCAATGTATCTTGTCGGCATTCCGTGGACTTGGCTGTCTCACTGGTATGCCGGAAGCTTACTAGGGTGAAGCAGTGGAAAGACGTGGCAAAGAGAGAACGGGTTTCCCTCGGACAGGGTCGAACGCCTCGTGCGTCTTCCATGGCCGGGAGGATTCCCAGTGCAGCTTGACGGTGGAATGCCAGCCTCCTTTCAAAGGAAGCAGACGCAAAAGGGTTCCCGCCGGGTTCCCTGAGGGATAGCTACCTGGTTGATCCTGCCAGTAGTCATATGCTTGTCTCAAAGATTAAGCCATGCATGTCTAAGTATAAGCACTTGTACTGTGAAACTGCGAATGGCTCATTAAATCAGTTATCGTTTATTTGATTGTACCATTACTACTTGGATAACCGTAGTATTCTAGAGCTAATACATGCGAAAAGTCCCGACTTCTGGAAGGGATGTATTTATTAGATTAAAAACCAATGCGGGTTCTGCCCGGTTCTTTGGTGATTCATAGTAACTGATCGAATCGCACGGCCTTGAGCTGGCGATGTTTCATTCAAATTTCTGCCCTATCAACTGTCGATGGTAAGGTAGTGGCTTACCATGGTTGCAACGGGTGACGGAGAATTAGGGTTCGATTCCGGAGAGGGAGCCTGAGAAACGGCTACCACATCCAAGGAAGGCAGCAGGCGCGCAAATTACCCAATCCTGACTCAGGGAGGTAGTGACAAGAAATAACAATACAGGGCTTTTCCAAGTCTTGTAATTGGAATGAGTACAACTTAAATCCTTTAACGAGGATCCATTGGAGGGCAAGTCTGGTGCCAGCAGCCGCGGTAATTCCAGCTCCAATAGCGTATATTAAAGTTGTTGCAGTTAAAAAGCTCGTAGTTGGATTTCGGGATGGCTCGGCCGGTCTGCCGCAAGGTATGTTACTGGCCGCGCTGTTCTTCCTCGCAAAGACTGTGTGTGCTCTTAACTGAGTGTGCATAGGATCTGCGACGTTTACTTTGAAAAAATTAGAGTGTTCAAAGCAAGCCAGCGCTTGAATACATAAGCATGGAATAATGGAATAGGACTTTGGTTCTATTTTGTTGGTTTCTGGAACTGAAGTAATGATTAAGAGAGACAGTTGGGGGCATTCGTATTTCGTTGTCAGAGGTGAAATTCTTGGATTTACGAAAGACGAACTACTGCGAAAGCATTTGCCAAGAATGTTTTCATTAATCA
>NW_027670524.1:15000-17171 GCF_964199315.1 Orbicella franksi
GTTTTGAAAATGGTGAAAATCTTAAGGGTGCCTATAGAACAGGGGGACCGACGCCCAGTTTTAAGATAGTGTAGCACACCCCCCTTAACGATGATGTGACAGCGCCAAATCTTGCGCCTGCACGTAACTCGAGCTGGCCAATCGTTTCCCGCAAAAAGTTTTGAAAATGGTGAAAATCTTAAGGGTGCTTATAGAATAGGGGGACCGACGCCCAGTTTTAAGATAGTGTAGCACACCCCCCTTAACGATGATGTGACAGCGCCAAACTTGGTGCCTGCACGTAACTCGAGCTGGCCAATTGTTTCCCGCAAAAAGTTTTGAAAATGGTGAAAATCTTAAGGGTGCTTATAGAATAGGGGACCGACGCCCAGTTTTAAGATAGTGTAGCTCACCCCCCTTAACGATGATGTGACAGCGCGAAACTTGGCGCCTGCACGTAACTCGAGCTGGCCAATCGTTTCCCGCAAAAAGTTTTGAAAATGGTGAAAACCTTAAGGGTGCTTATAGAATAGGGGGACCGACGCCCAGTTTTAAGATAGTGTAGAACACCCCCTTAACGATGATGTGACAGCGCCAAACTTGGTGCCTGCACGTAACTCGAGCTGGCCAATTGTTTCCCGCAAAAAGTTTTGAAAATGGTGAAAATCTTAAGGGTGCTTATAGAATAGGGGGACCGACGCCCAGTTTTAAGATAGTGTAGCTCACCCCCCTTAACGATGATGTGACAGCGCGAAACTTGGCGCCTGCACGCAATTCGAGCTGGCCAATCGTTTCCCGCAAAAAGTTTTGAAAATGGTGAAAACCTTAAGGGTGCTTATAGAATAGGGGGACCGACGCCCAGTTTTAAGATAGTGTAGAACACCCCCTTAACGATGATGTGACAGCGCCAAACTTAGCGCCTGCACGTGACTCGAGCTGGCCAATAGTTTCCTGCAAAAAGTTTTGAAAAAGTGTAAAATCCCAATTTTGCGCTCTTTAGGGTGTGGTCTTTGAGCTTCGGGTTTTCGTCAGAAAATTTCGGCAATCATCGGTCATCTTCGTGGAAATCTCTTCGTTTTCGTAACTCTGACATGGTGACGCATGTTTGGAATGCCATGGGGAGCGCTTTGGAGCAGTTTTGAAAAATCGAAATTTTCGAAATTTTTCTAAGTGTCTAAACTTGGTTGGGGGAATAGACGGTTTCGGGTTATAATGTAGGGCAGGCATCGGGAAAGACCGAAAGAGCAATTGAGCTGTATCGGTCCGTAACAGTAAGCCCTGCTCGGTAATGTGTTCTCGGGTACGAAAGGAGGGTATTTGGAGGAAAAAGGAGCAAAGTCGACTAAACTTGCTCGGTCGGTAGCATGAAATGACTGAACTTGTAGCCAAGTTGTCTCGGTGTGGACAACGAGAGAACGGATGGATGTTGTACCTGATGGCCTTTGGCCAAGAATAGCGGCTTAGATTCGGAAGAATCATTCTTCCCCAATGTATCTTGTCGGCATTCCGTGGACTTGGCTGTCTCACTGGTATGCCGGAAGCTTACTAGGGTGAAGCAGTGGAAAGACGTGGCAAAGAGAGAACGGGTTTCCCTCGGACAGGGTCGAACGCCTCGTGCGTCTTCCATGGCCGGGAGGATTCCCAGTGCAGCTTGACGGTGGAATGCCAGCCTCCTTTCAAAGGAAGCAGACGCAAAAGGGTTCCCGCCGGGTTCCCTGAGGGATAGCTACCTGGTTGATCCTGCCAGTAGTCATATGCTTGTCTCAAAGATTAAGCCATGCATGTCTAAGTATAAGCACTTGTACTGTGAAACTGCGAATGGCTCATTAAATCAGTTATCGTTTATTTGATTGTACCATTACTACTTGGATAACCGTAGTAATTCTAGAGCTAATACATGCGAAAAGTCCCGACTTCTGGAAGGGATGTATTTATTAGATTAAAAACCAATGCGGGTTCTGCCCGGTTCTTTGGTGATTCATAGTAACTGATCGAATCGCACGGCCTTGAGCTGGCGATGTTTCATTCAAATTTCTGCCCTATCAACTGTCGATGGTAAGGTAGTGGCTTACCATGGTTGCAACGGGTGACGGAGAATTAGGGTTCGATTCCGGAGAGGGAGCCTGAGAAACGGCTACCACATCCAAGGAAGGCAGCAGGCGCGCAAATTACCCAATCCTGACTCAGGGAGG
>NW_027670528.1:0-14222 GCF_964199315.1 Orbicella franksi
GGACCACCTGGAAATCCCTTGGGTTGTTGCTAACAAATTAAGATGTGTATAGTACGTGCTGATATGCTAGTTTCCGGTTCCGCTTAGTCAAAGAGTGGGACTGTATTCTGCTAGTTATAGACCTGAGGCTAGAAACTCCAGCGTTATATATTCCTTACCGTCGTCAGCCAGAATTGCGCATTTTTCAGCCCAAATTGAGGCGTATTCGGACAGGATTCCAAACAGTTAGCAAGCCAAAAGGTAACGGTTGGAAATTTGAAAACAGACATACACTTCAAAACTAATTGTAATTGCCGAGTATCGTTGGCGAATGCTGCTTGTCATTGCGCGCTTATTCAATTCAAAGATATCGCTATGTCTGCCAAGTTAAGCGGTACCGCACAACTTAAGATTTGCTTACAGTTGGTGGACTCACTGCGAACGAGAACGGGTGTTTTCCTATGCGGTGTTTGCTACAATTTATCCATACACGATGTAGCTGAGCTGATCGGCCACTTCTCTCGAGGTCGCGTAAAGCCTTCTACATCCTCAATCAACGACATTTCAAGAAAACCAGCCAATATGTATTCTGCCTAAGCCAGAGGTTGGCCCATGTTAATTGTTTATGTCGCTATTGGCCGTGGAAAACCGAGTCATGGAATTGCTTCCCACTAACAAATCGTTTAGGCCCTGAACTGCCTCGGTCTTAAAACTCTTAAAGTTCGGGAAAAGCAAAGCTTAGACTGAAAGCAAACAAGTCTCGATAACGCAGAAAATAAATCTGTTAGATGGACGGCAATACGGGAAACGTTTACCCGAAACATCAACCACAACAGCGACAGCAAAATACAAACAAATTGGAAAAAATCCAAAAAATCCAAAAATCAGTCAATCAATTTAAGAAAAACTATTGCGGCACCGAACAGCTTGGAAAAAAAACGAAGAAGACCAAGAAATAAAAAGAAAAAGAAATTTAAAAAATCAATCAATCAATAAAAAAATTAAAAATAAACCAAAGCGGCTTAAAAAAAACCCCCAAAAAATTAGAACTAAATAAGTCAATCGATTAATTAAACCAACAAAAATGTTCGGCGTGGCTGGGATTTTCTTCCCGGCCCGAGTTCAAATCTCAATCGGGGGAGAAGTTATTCGACCCCCAAGCCGTTCGAGAATAACCCCTTTAATAACATATTGAGACTTGAACTCACGACCGCCAGATGCGACCCTGGATCAGCCGCGCGCAGCCCATCCCGCAGGACCACCTGGAAATCCCTTGGGTTGTTGCTAACAAATTAAGATGTGTATAGTACGTGCTGATATGCTAGTTTCCGGTTCCGCTTAGTCAAAGAGTGGGACTGTATTCTGCTAGTTATAGACCTGAGGCTAGAAACTCCAGCGTTATATATTCCTTACCGTCGTCAGCCAGAATTGCGCATTTTTCAGCCCAAATTGAGGCGTATTCGGACAGGATTCCAAACAGTTAGCAAGCCAAAAGGTAACGGTTGGAAATTTGAAAACAGACATACACTTCAAAACTAATTGTAATTGCCGAGTATCGTTGGCGAATGCTGCTTGTCATTGCGCGCTTATTCAATTCAAAGATATCGCTATGTCTGCCAAGTTAAGCGGTACCGCACAACTTAAGATTTGCTTACAGTTGGTGGACTCACTGCGAACGAGAACGGGTGTTTTCCTATGCGGTGTTTGCTACAATTTATCCATACACGATGTAGCTGAGCTGATCGGCCACTTCTCTCGAGGTCGCGTAAAGCCTTCTACATCCTCAATCAACGACATTTCAAGAAAACCAGCCAATATGTATTCTGCCTAAGCCAGAGGTTGGCCCATGTTAATTGTTTATGTCGCTATTGGCCGCTGGAAAACCGAGTCATGGAATTGCTTCCCACTAACAAATCGTTTAGGCCCTGAACTGCCTCGGTCTTAAAACTCTTAAAGTTCGGGAAAAGCAAAGCTTAGACTGAAAGCAAACAAGTCTCGATAACGCAGAAAATAAATCTGTTAGATGGACGGCAATACGGGAAACGTTTACCCGAAACATCAACCACAACAGCGACAGCAAAATACAAACAAATTGGAAAAAATCCAAAAAATCCAAAAATCAGTCAATCAATTTAAGAAAAACTATTGCGGCACCGAACAGCTTGGAAAAAAAACGAAGAAGACCAAGAAATAAAAAGAAAAAGAAATTTAAAAAATCAATCAATCAATAAAAAAATTAAAAATAAACCAAAGCGGCTTAAAAAAAACCCCCAAAAAATTAGAACTAAATAAGTCAATCGATTAATTAAACCAACAAAAATGTTCGGCGTGGCTGGGATTTTCTTCCCGGCCCGAGTTCAAATCTCAATCGGGGGAGAAGTTATTCGACCCCCAAGCCGTTCGAGAATAACCCCTTTAATAACATATTGAGACTTGAACTCACGACCGCCAGATGCGACCCTGGATCAGCCGCGCGCAGCCCATCCCGCAGGACCACCTGGAAATCCCTTGGGTTGTTGCTAACAAATTAAGATGTGTATAGTACGTGCTGATATGCTAGTTTCCGGTTCCGCTTAGTCAAAGAGTGGGACTGTATTCTGCTAGTTATAGACCTGAGGCTAGAAACTCCAGCGTTATATATTCCTTACCGTCGTCAGCCAGAATTGCGCATTTTTCAGCCCAAATTGAGGCGTATTCGGACAGGATTCCAAACAGTTAGCAAGCCAAAAGGTAACGGTTGGAAATTTGAAAACAGACATACACTTCAAAACTAATTGTAATTGCCGAGTATCGTTGGCGAATGCTGCTTGTCATTGCGCGCTTATTCAATTCAAAGATATCGCTATGTCTGCCAAGTTAAGCGGTACCGCACAACTTAAGATTTGCTTACAGTTGGTGGACTCACTGCGAACGAGAACGGGTGTTTTCCTATGCGGTGTTTGCTACAATTTATCCATACACGATGTAGCTGAGCTGATCGGCCACTTCTCTCGAGGTCGCGTAAAGCCTTCTACATCCTCAATCAACGACATTTCAAGAAAACCAGCCAATATGTATTCTGCCTAAGCCAGAGGTTGGCCCATGTTAATTGTTTATGTCGCTATTGGCCGCTGGAAAACCGAGTCATGGAATTGCTTCCCACTAACAAATCGTTTAGGCCCTGAACTGCCTCGGTCTTAAAACTCTTAAAGTTCGGGAAAAGCAAAGCTTAGACTGAAAGCAAACAAGTCTCGATAACGCAGAAAATAAATCTGTTAGATGGACGGCAATACGGGAAACGTTTACCCGAAACATCAACCACAACAGCGACAGCAAAATACAAACAAATTGGAAAAAATCCAAAAAATCCAAAAATCAGTCAATCAATTTAAGAAAAACTATTGCGGCACCGAACAGCTTGGAAAAAAAACGAAGAAGACCAAGAAATAAAAAGAAAAAGAAATTTAAAAAATCAATCAATCAATAAAAAAATTAAAAATAAACCAAAGCGGCTTAAAAAAAACCCCCAAAAAATTAGAACTAAATAAGTCAATCGATTAATTAAACCAACAAAAATGTTCGGCGTGGCTGGGATTTTCTTCCCGGCCCGAGTTCAAATCTCAATCGGGGGAGAAGTTATTCGACCCCCAAGCCGTTCGAGAATAACCCCTTTAATAACATATTGAGACTTGAACTCACGACCGCCAGATGCGACCCTGGATCAGCCGCGCGCAGCCCATCCCGCAGGACCACCTGGAAATCCCTTGGGTTGTTGCTAACAAATTAAGATGTGTATAGTACGTGCTGATATGCTAGTTTCCGGTTCCGCTTAGTCAAAGAGTGGGACTGTATTCTGCTAGTTATAGACCTGAGGCTAGAAACTCCAGCGTTATATATTCCTTACCGTCGTCAGCCAGAATTGCGCATTTTTCAGCCCAAATTGAGGCGTATTCGGACAGGATTCCAAACAGTTAGCAAGCCAAAAGGTAACGGTTGGAAATTTGAAAACAGACATACACTTCAAAACTAATTGTAATTGCCGAGTATCGTTGGCGAATGCTGCTTGTCATTGCGCGCTTATTCAATTCAAAGATATCGCTATGTCTGCCAAGTTAAGCGGTACCGCACAACTTAAGATTTGCTTACAGTTGGTGGACTCACTGCGAACGAGAACGGGTGTTTTCCTATGCGGTGTTTGCTACAATTTATCCATACACGATGTAGCTGAGCTGATCGGCCACTTCTCTCGAGGTCGCGTAAAGCCTTCTACATCCTCAATCAACGACATTTCAAGAAAACCAGCCAATATGTATTCTGCCTAAGCCAGAGGTTGGCCCATGTTAATTGTTTATGTCGCTATTGGCCGCTGGAAAACCGAGTCATGGAATTGCTTCCCACTAACAAATCGTTTAGGCCCTGAACTGCCTCGGTCTTAAAACTCTTAAAGTTCGGGAAAAGCAAAGCTTAGACTGAAAGCAAACAAGTCTCGATAACGCAGAAAATAAATCTGTTAGATGGACGGCAATACGGGAAACGTTTACCCGAAACATCAACCACAACAGCGACAGCAAAATACAAACAAATTGGAAAAAATCCAAAAAATCCAAAAATCAGTCAATCAATTTAAGAAAAACTATTGCGGCACCGAACAGCTTGGAAAAAAAACGAAGAAGACCAAGAAATAAAAAGAAAAAGAAATTTAAAAAATCAATCAATCAATAAAAAAATTAAAAATAAACCAAAGCGGCTTAAAAAAAACCCCCAAAAAATTAGAACTAAATAAGTCAATCGATTAATTAAACCAACAAAAATGTTCGGCGTGGCTGGGATTTTCTTCCCGGCCCGAGTTCAAATCTCAATCGGGGGAGAAGTTATTCGACCCCCAAGCCGTTCGAGAATAACCCCTTTAATAACATATTGAGACTTGAACTCACGACCGCCAGATGCGACCCTGGATCAGCCGCGCGCAGCCCATCCCGCAGGACCACCTGGAAATCCCTTGGGTTGTTGCTAACAAATTAAGATGTGTATAGTACGTGCTGATATGCTAGTTTCCGGTTCCGCTTAGTCAAAGAGTGGGACTGTATTCTGCTAGTTATAGACCTGAGGCTAGAAACTCCAGCGTTATATATTCCTTACCGTCGTCAGCCAGAATTGCGCATTTTTCAGCCCAAATTGAGGCGTATTCGGACAGGATTCCAAACAGTTAGCAAGCCAAAAGGTAACGGTTGGAAATTTGAAAACAGACATACACTTCAAAACTAATTGTAATTGCCGAGTATCGTTGGCGAATGCTGCTTGTCATTGCGCGCTTATTCAATTCAAAGATATCGCTATGTCTGCCAAGTTAAGCGGTACCGCACAACTTAAGATTTGCTTACAGTTGGTGGACTCACTGCGAACGAGAACGGGTGTTTTCCTATGCGGTGTTTGCTACAATTTATCCATACACGATGTAGCTGAGCTGATCGGCCACTTCTCTCGAGGTCGCGTAAAGCCTTCTACATCCTCAATCAACGACATTTCAAGAAAACCAGCCAATATGTATTCTGCCTAAGCCAGAGGTTGGCCCATGTTAATTGTTTATGTCGCTATTGGCCGCTGGAAAACCGAGTCATGGAATTGCTTCCCACTAACAAATCGTTTAGGCCCTGAACTGCCTCGGTCTTAAAACTCTTAAAGTTCGGGAAAAGCAAAGCTTAGACTGAAAGCAAACAAGTCTCGATAACGCAGAAAATAAATCTGTTAGATGGACGGCAATACGGGAAACGTTTACCCGAAACATCAACCACAACAGCGACAGCAAAATACAAACAAATTGGAAAAAATCCAAAAAATCCAAAAATCAGTCAATCAATTTAAGAAAAACTATTGCGGCACCGAACAGCTTGGAAAAAAAACGAAGAAGACCAAGAAATAAAAAGAAAAAGAAATTTAAAAAATCAATCAATCAATAAAAAAATTAAAAATAAACCAAAGCGGCTTAAAAAAAACCCCCAAAAAATTAGAACTAAATAAGTCAATCGATTAATTAAACCAACAAAAATGTTCGGCGTGGCTGGGATTTTCTTCCCGGCCCGAGTTCAAATCTCAATCGGGGGAGAAGTTATTCGACCCCCAAGCCGTTCGAGAATAACCCCTTTAATAACATATTGAGACTTGAACTCACGACCGCCAGATGCGACCCTGGATCAGCCGCGCGCAGCCCATCCCGCAGGACCACCTGGAAATCCCTTGGGTTGTTGCTAACAAATTAAGATGTGTATAGTACGTGCTGATATGCTAGTTTCCGGTTCCGCTTAGTCAAAGAGTGGGACTGTATTCTGCTAGTTATAGACCTGAGGCTAGAAACTCCAGCGTTATATATTCCTTACCGTCGTCAGCCAGAATTGCGCATTTTTCAGCCCAAATTGAGGCGTATTCGGACAGGATTCCAAACAGTTAGCAAGCCAAAAGGTAACGGTTGGAAATTTGAAAACAGACATACACTTCAAAACTAATTGTAATTGCCGAGTATCGTTGGCGAATGCTGCTTGTCATTGCGCGCTTATTCAATTCAAAGATATCGCTATGTCTGCCAAGTTAAGCGGTACCGCACAACTTAAGATTTGCTTACAGTTGGTGGACTCACTGCGAACGAGAACGGGTGTTTTCCTATGCGGTGTTTGCTACAATTTATCCATACACGATGTAGCTGAGCTGATCGGCCACTTCTCTCGAGGTCGCGTAAAGCCTTCTACATCCTCAATCAACGACATTTCAAGAAAACCAGCCAATATGTATTCTGCCTAAGCCAGAGGTTGGCCCATGTTAATTGTTTATGTCGCTATTGGCCGCTGGAAAACCGAGTCATGGAATTGCTTCCCACTAACAAATCGTTTAGGCCCTGAACTGCCTCGGTCTTAAAACTCTTAAAGTTCGGGAAAAGCAAAGCTTAGACTGAAAGCAAACAAGTCTCGATAACGCAGAAAATAAATCTGTTAGATGGACGGCAATACGGGAAACGTTTACCCGAAACATCAACCACAACAGCGACAGCAAAATACAAACAAATTGGAAAAAATCCAAAAAATCCAAAAATCAGTCAATCAATTTAAGAAAAACTATTGCGGCACCGAACAGCTTGGAAAAAAAACGAAGAAGACCAAGAAATAAAAAGAAAAAGAAATTTAAAAAATCAATCAATCAATAAAAAAATTAAAAATAAACCAAAGCGGCTTAAAAAAAACCCCCAAAAAATTAGAACTAAATAAGTCAATCGATTAATTAAACCAACAAAAATGTTCGGCGTGGCTGGGATTTTCTTCCCGGCCCGAGTTCAAATCTCAATCGGGGGAGAAGTTATTCGACCCCCAAGCCGTTCGAGAATAACCCCTTTAATAACATATTGAGACTTGAACTCACGACCAGCCAGATGCGACCCTGGATCAGCCGCGCGCAGCCCATCCCGCAGGACCACCTGGAAATCCCTTGGGTTGTTGCTAACAAATTAAGATGTGTATAGTACGTGCTGATATGCTAGTTTCCGGTTCCGCTTAGTCAAAGAGTGGGACTGTATTCTGCTAGTTATAGACCTGAGGCTAGAAACTCCAGCGTTATATATTCCTTACCGTCGTCAGCCAGAATTGCGCATTTTTCAGCCCAAATTGAGGCGTATTCGGACAGGATTCCAAACAGTTAGCAAGCCAAAAGGTAACGGTTGGAAATTTGAAAACAGACATACACTTCAAAACTAATTGTAATTGCCGAGTATCGTTGGCGAATGCTGCTTGTCATTGCGCGCTTATTCAATTCAAAGATATCGCTATGTCTGCCAAGTTAAGCGGTACCGCACAACTTAAGATTTGCTTACAGTTGGTGGACTCACTGCGAACGAGAACGGGTGTTTTCCTATGCGGTGTTTGCTACAATTTATCCATACACGATGTAGCTGAGCTGATCGGCCACTTCTCTCGAGGTCGCGTAAGCCTTCTACATCCTCAATCAACGACATTTCAAGAAAACCAGCCAATATGTATTCTGCCTAAGCCAGAGGTTGGCCCATGTTAATTGTTTATGTCGCTATTGGCCGCTGGAAAACCGAGTCATGGAATTGCTTCCCACTAACAAATCGTTTAGGCCCTGAACTGCCTCGGTCTTAAAACTCTTAAAGTTCGGGAAAAGCAAAGCTTAGACTGAAAGCAAACAAGTCTCGATAACGCAGAAAATAAATCTGTTAGATGGACGGCAATACGGGAAACGTTTACCCGAAACATCAACCACAACAGCGACAGCAAAATACAAACAAATTGGAAAAAATCCAAAAAATCCAAAAATCAGTCAATCAATTTAAGAAAAACTATTGCGGCACCGAACAGCTTGGAAAAAAAACGAAGAAGACCAAGAAATAAAAAGAAAAAGAAATTTAAAAAATCAATCAATCAATAAAAAAATTAAAAATAAACCAAAGCGGCTTAAAAAAAACCCCCAAAAAATTAGAACTAAATAAGTCAATCGATTAATTAAACCAACAAAAATGTTCGGCGTGGCTGGGATTTTCTTCCCGGCCCGAGTTCAAATCTCAATCGGGGGAGAAGTTATTCGACCCCCAAGCCGTTCGAGAATAACCCCTTTAATAACATATTGAGACTTGAACTCACGACCGCCAGATGCGACCCTGGATCAGCCGCGCGCAGCCCATCCCGCAGGACCACCTGGAAATCCCTTGGGTTGTTGCTAACAAATTAAGATGTGTATAGTACGTGCTGATATGCTAGTTTCCGGTTCCGCTTAGTCAAAGAGTGGGACTGTATTCTGCTAGTTATAGACCTGAGGCTAGAAACTCCAGCGTTATATATTCCTTACCGTCGTCAGCCAGAATTGCGCATTTTTCAGCCCAAATTGAGGCGTATTCGGACAGGATTCCAAACAGTTAGCAAGCCAAAAGGTAACGGTTGGAAATTTGAAAACAGACATACACTTCAAAACTAATTGTAATTGCCGAGTATCGTTGGCGAATGCTGCTTGTCATTGCGCGCTTATTCAATTCAAAGATATCGCTATGTCTGCCAAGTTAAGCGGTACCGCACAACTTAAGATTTGCTTACAGTTGGTGGACTCACTGCGAACGAGAACGGGTGTTTTCCTATGCGGTGTTTGCTACAATTTATCCATACACGATGTAGCTGAGCTGATCGGCCACTTCTCTCGAGGTCGCGTAAAGCCTTCTACATCCTCAATCAACGACATTTCAAGAAAACCAGCCAATATGTATTCTGCCTAAGCCAGAGGTTGGCCCATGTTAATTGTTTATGTCGCTATTGGCCGCTGGAAAACCGAGTCATGGAATTGCTTCCCACTAACAAATCGTTTAGGCCCTGAACTGCCTCGGTCTTAAAACTCTTAAAGTTCGGGAAAAGCAAAGCTTAGACTGAAAGCAAACAAGTCTCGATAACGCAGAAAATAAATCTGTTAGATGGACGGCAATACGGGAAACGTTTACCCGAAACATCAACCACAACAGCGACAGCAAAATACAAACAAATTGGAAAAAATCCAAAAAATCCAAAAATCAGTCAATCAATTTAAGAAAAACTATTGCGGCACCGAACAGCTTGGAAAAAAAACGAAGAAGACCAAGAAATAAAAAGAAAAAGAAATTTAAAAAATCAATCAATCAATAAAAAAATTAAAAATAAACCAAAGCGGCTTAAAAAAAACCCCCAAAAAATTAGAACTAAATAAGTCAATCGATTAATTAAACCAACAAAAATGTTCGGCGTGGCTGGGATTTTCTTCCCGGCCCGAGTTCAAATCTCAATCGGGGGAGAAGTTATTCGACCCCCAAGCCGTTCGAGAATAACCCCTTTAATAACATATTGAGACTTGAACTCACGACCGCCAGATGCGACCCTGGATCAGCCGCGCGCAGCCCATCCCGCAGGACCACCTGGAAATCCCTTGGGTTGTTGCTAACAAATTAAGATGTGTATAGTACGTGCTGATATGCTAGTTTCCGGTTCCGCTTAGTCAAAGAGTGGGACTGTATTCTGCTAGTTATAGACCTGAGGCTAGAAACTCCAGCGTTATATATTCCTTACCGTCGTCAGCCAGAATTGCGCATTTTTCAGCCCAAATTGAGGCGTATTCGGACAGGATTCCAAACAGTTAGCAAGCCAAAAGGTAACGGTTGGAAATTTGAAAACAGACATACACTTCAAAACTAATTGTAATTGCCGAGTATCGTTGGCGAATGCTGCTTGTCATTGCGCGCTTATTCAATTCAAAGATATCGCTATGTCTGCCAAGTTAAGCGGTACCGCACAACTTAAGATTTGCTTACAGTTGGTGGACTCACTGCGAACGAGAACGGGTGTTTTCCTATGCGGTGTTTGCTACAATTTATCCATACACGATGTAGCTGAGCTGATCGGCCACTTCTCTCGAGGTCGCGTAAAGCCTTCTACATCCTCAATCAACGACATTTCAAGAAAACCAGCCAATATGTATTCTGCCTAAGCCAGAGGTTGGCCCATGTTAATTGTTTATGTCGCTATTGGCCGCTGGAAAACCGAGTCATGGAATTGCTTCCCACTAACAAATCGTTTAGGCCCTGAACTGCCTCGGTCTTAAAACTCTTAAAGTTCGGGAAAAGCAAAGCTTAGACTGAAAGCAAACAAGTCTCGATAACGCAGAAAATAAATCTGTTAGATGGACGGCAATACGGGAAACGTTTACCCGAAACATCAACCACAACAGCGACAGCAAAATACAAACAAATTGGAAAAAATCCAAAAAATCCAAAAATCAGTCAATCAATTTAAGAAAAACTATTGCGGCACCGAACAGCTTGGAAAAAAAACGAAGAAGACCAAGAAATAAAAAGAAAAAGAAATTTAAAAAATCAATCAATCAATAAAAAAATTAAAAATAAACCAAAGCGGCTTAAAAAAAACCCCCAAAAAATTAGAACTAAATAAGTCAATCGATTAATTAAACCAACAAAAATGTTCGGCGTGGCTGGGATTTTCTTCCCGGCCCGAGTTCAAATCTCAATCGGGGGAGAAGTTATTCGACCCCCAAGCCGTTCGAGAATAACCCCTTTAATAACATATTGAGACTTGAACTCACGACCGCCAGATGCGACCCTGGATCAGCCGCGCGCAGCCCATCCCGCAGGACCACCTGGAAATCCCTTGGGTTGTTGCTAACAAATTAAGATGTGTATAGTACGTGCTGATATGCTAGTTTCCGGTTCCGCTTAGTCAAAGAGTGGGACTGTATTCTGCTAGTTATAGACCTGAGGCTAGAAACTCCAGCGTTATATATTCCTTACCGTCGTCAGCCAGAATTGCGCATTTTTCAGCCCAAATTGAGGCGTATTCGGACAGGATTCCAAACAGTTAGCAAGCCAAAAGGTAACGGTTGGAAATTTGAAAACAGACATACACTTCAAAACTAATTGTAATTGCCGAGTATCGTTGGCGAATGCTGCTTGTCATTGCGCGCTTATTCAATTCAAAGATATCGCTATGTCTGCCAAGTTAAGCGGTACCGCACAACTTAAGATTTGCTTACAGTTGGTGGACTCACTGCGAACGAGAACGGGTGTTTTCCTATGCGGTGTTTGCTACAATTTATCCATACACGATGTAGCTGAGCTGATCGGCCACTTCTCTCGAGGTCGCGTAAAGCCTTCTACATCCTCAATCAACGACATTTCAAGAAAACCAGCCAATATGTATTCTGCCTAAGCCAGAGGTTGGCCCATGTTAATTGTTTATGTCGCTATTGGCCGCTGGAAAACCGAGTCATGGAATTGCTTCCCACTAACAAATCGTTTAGGCCCTGAACTGCCTCGGTCTTAAAACTCTTAAAGTTCGGGAAAAGCAAAGCTTAGACTGAAAGCAAACAAGTCTCGATAACGCAGAAAATAAATCTGTTAGATGGACGGCAATACGGGAAACGTTTACCCGAAACATCAACCACAACAGCGACAGCAAAATACAAACAAATTGGAAAAAATCCAAAAAATCCAAAAATCAGTCAATCAATTTAAGAAAAACTATTGCGGCACCGAACAGCTTGGAAAAAAAACGAAGAAGACCAAGAAATAAAAAGAAAAAGAAATTTAAAAAATCAATCAATCAATAAAAAAATTAAAAATAAACCAAAGCGGCTTAAAAAAAACCCCCAAAAAATTAGAACTAAATAAGTCAATCGATTAATTAAACCAACAAAAATGTTCGGCGTGGCTGGGATTTTCTTCCCGGCCCGAGTTCAAATCTCAATCGGGGGAGAAGTTATTCGACCCCCAAGCCGTTCGAGAATAACCCCTTTAATAACATATTGAGACTTGAACTCACGACCGCCAGATGCGACCCTGGATCAGCCGCGCGCAGCCCATCCCGCAGGACCACCTGGAAATCCCTTGGGTTGTTGCTAACAAATTAAGATGTGTATAGTACGTGCTGATATGCTAGTTTCCGGTTCCGCTTAGTCAAAGAGTGGGACTGTATTCTGCTAGTTATAGACCTGAGGCTAGAAACTCCAGCGTTATATATTCCTTACCGTCGTCAGCCAGAATTGCGCATTTTTCAGCCCAAATTGAGGCGTATTCGGACAGGATTCCAAACAGTTAGCAAGCCAAAAGGTAACGGTTGGAAATTTGAAAACAGACATACACTTCAAAACTAATTGTAATTGCCGAGTATCGTTGGCGAATGCTGCTTGTCATTGCGCGCTTATTCAATTCAAAGATATCGCTATGTCTGCCAAGTTAAGCGGTACCGCACAACTTAAGATTTGCTTACAGTTGGTGGACTCACTGCGAACGAGAACGGGTGTTTTCCTATGCGGTGTTTGCTACAATTTATCCATACACGATGTAGCTGAGCTGATCGGCCACTTCTCTCGAGGTCGCGTAAAGCCTTCTACATCCTCAATCAACGACATTTCAAGAAAACCAGCCAATATGTATTCTGCCTAAGCCAGAGGTTGGCCCATGTTAATTGTTTATGTCGCTATTGGCCGCTGGAAAACCGAGTCATGGAATTGCTTCCCACTAACAAATCGTTTAGGCCCTGAACTGCCTCGGTCTTAAAACTCTTAAAGTTCGGGAAAAGCAAAGCTTAGACTGAAAGCAAACAAGTCTCGATAACGCAGAAAATAAATCTGTTAGATGGACGGCAATACGGGAAACGTTTACCCGAAACATCAACCACAACAGCGACAGCAAAATACAAACAAATTGGAAAAAATCCAAAAAATCCAAAAATCAGTCAATCAATTTAAGAAAAACTATTGCGGCACCGAACAGCTTGGAAAAAAAACGAAGAAGACCAAGAAATAAAAAGAAAAAGAAATTTAAAAAATCAATCAATCAATAAAAAAATTAAAAATAAACCAAAGCGGCTTAAAAAAAACCCCCAAAAAATTAGAACTAAATAAGTCAATCGATTAATTAAACCAACAAAAATGTTCGGCGTGGCTGGGATTTTCTTCCCGGCCCGAGTTCAAATCTCAATCGGGGGAGAAGTTATTCGACCCCCAAGCCGTTCGAGAATAACCCCTTTAATAACATATTGAGACTTGAACTCACGACCGCCAGATGCGACCCTGGATCAGCCGCGCGCAGCCCATCCCGCAGGACCACCTGGAAATCCCTTGGGTTGTTGCTAACAAATTAAGATGTGTATAGTACGTGCTGATATGCTAGTTTCCGGTTCCGCTTAGTCAAAGAGTGGGACTGTATTCTGCTAGTTATAGACCTGAGGCTAGAAACTCCAGCGTTATATATTCCTTACCGTCGTCAGCCAGAATTGCGCATTTTTCAGCCCAAATTGAGGCGTATTCGGACAGGATTCCAAACAGTTAGCAAGCCAAAAGGTAACGGTTGGAAATTTGAAAACAGACATACACTTCAAAACTAATTGTAATTGCCGAGTATCGTTGGCGAATGCTGCTTGTCATTGCGCGCTTATTCAATTCAAAGATATCGCTATGTCTGCCAAGTTAAGCGGTACCGCACAACTTAAGATTTGCTTACAGTTGGTGGACTCACTGCGAACGAGAACGGGTGTTTTCCTATGCGGTGTTTGCTACAATTTATCCATACACGATGTAGCTGAGCTGATCGGCCACTTCTCTCGAGGTCGCGTAAAGCCTTCTACATCCTCAATCAACGACATTTCAAGAAAACCAGCCAATATGTATTCTGCCTAAGCCAGAGGTTGGCCCATGTTAATTGTTTATGTCGCTATTGGCCGCTGGAAAACCGAGTCATG
>NW_027670530.1:0-34190 GCF_964199315.1 Orbicella franksi
CGCTCGTTGGCTGTTTACCGAGAAAGGATCAATTATATTGGGGTAGATTAAATAGAGCCATTACTATAAACACTTTATTGAACTAGCTTGTTCGGTATTGTTCTCGGTTGAACGTCTAAATTTCGCGCAGAAAAAGACTAGACACACGCACACAAACACTCTTGGCTCAATGTTTGTGCACGTTCCTCGCTAGGGGAATCCCCCGCTGGTTCCCAGGCTCTCTCCCGTTCCATCGTTCACAGCAACAGAGGCCCAACCGTCGATTGAAATAGCGTTTGCGAAGATCTACTTATTCCGCATGGGCCTAATCTGGCGCAAAGACCTTTCAATTTAGTAGCCACCGTACTTAACGACAAAGATATACAAAAATTGCTGTTAAAAAAAGAAAATAAAATGATATACCAATCATATGTATGCTCATTTGGAAACCGAAGGTGAAGAAGCGCAACTGAGCTTAGCGAGTATGTACATTTTGTGGAGCCTGAAAGACCAGAATATTGAGTGCATGTTATATTGCACATTATCTCGGAAGTTAATGATGTCTGTTGTATTTTTGAGATACGACCGAGTCTTGTTGCTTAGCCATAGGCTGAAGGGACATGGAAAAGCAACCCTCAACATGCAGGACACAGGCTTTTAGTCAGGTTTTGACTGAAGAAGTGAGTAATCGAAAATGGGCTTAACACCAATAAACAAACATAAAAAGTGACTATCTCATTTCTTTTGGGAATTTTAATGTAGTGCTAAAAATATCCGATCTAGCAATGTTATCAAAAGTCTCGGGAGTTGTTCTCTGTGCTGTTCTTTTCCATCAAAGTCTCACTCCCTTGGCTGGCTGCGTCATTAAGCATTTTCCTTTGAGAATTCTGCAAAAAAAAACGCAATAATAAGACACTTCTATATTATAGCCCTTTGAGGGCTAATAAAACTGACAACATCAACGACAGAATTCATTCAGAGTACTTGTGATTATGTGTAGGACAAACACAATTGTGTGTAATACATGATCTAAGCACATTTCACTCATCAAACAAAAACGTGCTAAATTTATGGACTGCATATTGTGGTTCTACTTAGTGTCTTGAATAGAATTCAACCATTTTTGCCCTGAAATTGCGTAGGGTCATTCTCATGGTGAATCCACCCTAACCGAATGAGCCAATCTTCAAATCTATCCTTCAGCCACTTCAGATTACTCAAAATCCACCCTTCAAGGGTTCAGTCCCATTTCCAAGTGGTCAGAATGGAAACTTGATTTTCTCTCATCCGACAGCCATGAATTTAACCAGTACCCTTCTGTTTTTAAGGGAACAGCTAAGCCATGTTTTTGTAAACTCCCTTGTGTGCCGAGATTACAATTATGAAGTCACGCAATGCAGGTCAAGTCACGCCAACGATATCATTCGTGAGAAATGTATTAGAAATTATCGGAAATGTACTGATTAGTCAAAATATTGTAGCCAGTTTCTTTTAAATCCATTTGATATACTTTCTTTGCTGGAAAAAAGATTTCAAAAAAACTTGTGTGAAAGGAACATTTTTTCCACTGAAAAAAGTACTGAAATCAAAAAATTAACATGAGACGTGCCCGAAAAATAACATTACTAATGGGGGTCTTTTTCTTAACTCCACTATTGGAAAATATTGTAGCTAGGTTTTTTTAAATCCATTAATGTACCTTCTTTGCTGGAAAAAAGATTTCAAAACAACTTGTGTGAAAGGAACATTTTTTCCACGGAAAAAAGTACTGAAATTAAAAAATTTAACATGAGACATGCCCAAAGATAACATAACTAACCGGGAATTTTTCTTCCCACTGGGTGACATCAGACAACATTTGACTTGTCAAAATTAAGGGATGGTTTCTTTGAATGAAGGGATGTTCTGTTAGTTGGTTTGTTGACATGGCTAGAATTTCATAAGAGAGCAAGCACTTGGGTTCATTTTAAAAGTGCACCACTTGGCACAAAGAAACAAAACCTTCAAGCCAGTTTACCAGCACATGTGTCTCTGTCACAGACATGTCACAACTGAGATCTCTTGTGGTTGCAAAATAGCAATATAAAAAAACCAACAAATCTGACATAAACTGTCACAAGAAGTGAGGAATACACACACCTTTGGAAATGTTGCTGTTCCTGCCTCATCTCTCCAGATCTCTGCCTGATCAGTAGTTGCTTATGTTCCCCGTAGTTCATATGTGAAAAGGAGCCTGCGAACATATCAAAATCATTGCACATTTGATTAGCAAACAGTTACCAAGCACTGCTGCAAATGTCCACCTAAGTCAAAGTTTAATATTAATATAAACTCCTAGGTTTGCAATAGACAATTCCTGAGTCAACAAATGATTGTCAATAGATAACATGACTAGCGAGGCTATTTTTCTTCTGACTGTGTGACATCAGACAACATTTGACTTGTCATTTGACTGTTTTTATTTTGCACATAGCCAGGGGTGAACGCTACCAACTTCATTGTCAAGATTGCTTTCAAGTACATTAATGTTACCAGTAGTAATGAGCAGATTATGAGTGAGTTATACGCCTGTGATATAACTTGAACGGGGGTCTTTTTCTTAACTCCACTATTGGAAAATATTGTAGCTAGGTTTTTTTAAATCCATTAATGTACCTTCTTTGCTGGAAAAAAGATTTCAAAACAACTTGTGTGAAAGGAACATTTTTTCCACGGAAAAAAGTACTGAAATTAAAAAATTTAACATGAGACATGCCCAAAGATAACATAACTAACCGGGGAATTTTTCTTCCCACTGGGTGACATCAGACAACATTTGACTTGTCAAAATTAAGGGATGGTTTCTTTGAATGAAGGGATGTTCTGTTAGTTGGTTTGTTGACATGGCTAGAATTTCATAAGAGAGCAAGCACTTGGGTTCATTTTAAAAGTGCACCACTTGGCACAAAGAAACAAAAACCTTCAAGCCAGTTTACCAGCACACGTGTCTCTGTCACAGACATGTCACAACTGAGATCTCTTGTGGTTGCAAAATAGCAATATAAAAAACCAACAAATCTGACATAAACTGTCACAAGAAGTGAGGAATACACACACCTTTGGAAATGTTGCTGTTCCTGCCTCATCTCTCCAGATCTCTGCCTGATCAGTAGTTGCTTATGTTCCCCGTAGTTCATATGTGAAAAGGAGCCTGCGAACATATCAAAATCATTGCACATTTGATTAGCAAACAGTTACCAAGCACTGCTGCAAATGTCCACCTAAGTCAAAGTTTAATATTAATATAAACTCCTAGGTTTGCAATAGACAATTCCTGAGTCAACAAATGATTGTCAATAGATAACATGATTAGCGAGGCTATTTTTCTTCTGACTGTGTGACATCAGACAACATTTGACTTGTCATTTGACTGTTTTTATTTTGCACATAGCCAGGGGTGAACGCTACCAACTTCATTGCCAAGATTACTTTCAAGTACATTAATGTTACCAGTAGTAATGAGCAGATTATGAGTGAGTTATACGCCTGTGATATAACTTGAACGGGGGTCTTTTTCTTAACTCCACTATTGGAAAATATTGTAGCTAGGTTTTTTTTTAAATCCATTAATGTACCTTCTTTGCTGGAAAAAAGATTTCAAAACAACTTGTGTGAAAGGAGCATTTTTTCCACTGAAAAAAGTACTGAAATTAAAAATTTAACATGAGACATGCCCAAAGATAACATAACTAACCGGGGAATTTTTCTTCCCACTGGGTGACATCAGACAACATTTGACTTGTCAAAATTAAGGGATGGTTTCTTTGAATGAAGGATGTTCTGTTAGTTGGTTTGTTGACATGGCTAGAATTTCATAAGAGAGCAAGCACTTGGGTTCATTTTAAAAGTGCACCACTTGGCACAAAGAAACAAAAACCTTCAAGCCAGTTTACCAGCACATGTGTCTCTGTCACAGACATGTCACAACTGAGATCTCTTGTGGTTGCAAAATAGCAATATAAAAAACCAACAAATCTGACATAAACTGTCACAAGAATGTGAGGAATACACACACCTTTGGAAATGTTGCTGTTCCTGCCTCATCTCTCCAGATCTCTGCCTGATCAGTAGTTGCTTATGTTCCCCGTAGTTCATATGTGAAAAGGAGCCTGCGAACATATCAAAATCATTGCACATTTGATTAGCAAACAGTTACCAAGCACTGCTGCAAATGTCCACCTAAGTCAAAGTTTAATATTAATATAAACTCCTAGGTTTGCAATAGACAATTCCTGAGTCAACAAATGATTGTCAATAGATAACATGACTAGCGAGGCTATTTTTCTTCTGACTGTGTGACATCAGACAACATTTGACTTGTCATTTGACTGTTTTTATTTTGCACATAGCCAGGGGTGAACGCTACCAACTTCATTGTCAAGATTGCTTTCAAGTACATTAATGTTACCAGTAGTAATGAGCAGATTATGAGTGAGTTATACGCCTGTGATATAACTTGAACGGGGGTCTTTTCTTAACTCCACTATTGGAAAATATTGTAGCTAGGTTTTTTTAAATCCATTAATGTACCTTCTTTGCTGGAAAAAAGATTTCAAAACAACTTGTGTGAAAGGAACATTTTTTCCACGGAAAAAAGTACTGAAATTAAAAAATTTAACATGAGACATGCCCAAAGATAACATAACTAACCGGGGAATTTTTCTTCCCACTGGGTGACATCAGACAACATTTGACTTGTCAAAATTAAGGGATGGTTTCTTTGAATGAAGGGATGTTCTGTTAGTTGGTTTGTTGACATGGCTAGAATTTCATAAGAGAGCAAGCACTTGGGTTCATTTTAAAGTGCACCACTTGGCACAAAGAAACAAAAACCTTCAAGCCAGTTTACCAGCACACGTGTCTCTGTCACAGACATGTCACAACTGAGATCTCTTGTGGTTGCAAAATAGCAATATAAAAAACCAACAAATCTGACATAAACTGTCACAAGAAGTGAGGAATACACACACCTTTGGAAATGTTGCTGTTCCTGCCTCATCTCTCCAGATCTCTGCCTGATCAGTAGTTGCTTATGTTCCCCGTAGTTCATATGTGAAAAGGAGCCTGCGAACATATCAAAATCATTGCACATTTGATTAGCAAACAGTTACCAAGCACTGCTGCAAATGTCCACCTAAGTCAAAGTTTAATATTAATATAAACTCCTAGGTTTGCAATAGACAATTCCTGAGTCAACAAATGATTGTCAATAGATAACATGATTAGCGAGGCTAAGTTTTCTTCTGACTGTGTGACATCAGACAACATTTGACTTGTCATTTGACTGTTTTTATTTTGCACATAGCCAGGGGTGAACGCTACCAACTTCATTGCCAAGATTACTTTCAAGTACATTAAGTTACCAGTAGTAATGAGCAGATTATGAGTGAGTTTATACGCCTGTGATATAACTTGAACGGGGGTCTTTTTCTTAACTCCACTATTGGAAAATATTGTAGCTAGGTTTTTTTAAATCCATTAATGTACCTTCTTTGCTGGAAAAAAGATTTCAAAACAACTTGTGTGAAAGGAGCATTTTTTCCACTGAAAAAAGTACTGAAATTAAAAAATTTAACATGAGACATGCCCAAAGATAACATAACTAACCGGGGAATTTTTCTTCCCACTGGGTGACATCAGACAACATTTGACTTGTCAAAATTAAGGGATGGTTTCTTTGAATGAAGGGATGTTCTGTTAGTTGGTTTGTTGACATGGCTAGAATTTCATAAGAGAGCAAGCACTTGGTTCATTTTAAAAGTGCACCACTTGGCACAAAGAAACAAAAACCTTCAAGCCAGTTTACCAGCACATGTGTCTCTGTCACAGACATGTCACAACTGAGATCTCTTGTGGTTGCAAAATAGCAATATAAAAAACCAACAAATCTGACATAAACTGTCACAAGAAGTGAGGAATACACACACCTTTGGAAATGTTGCTGTTCCTGCCTCATCTCTCCAGATCTCTGCCTGATCAGTAGTTGCTTATGTTCCCCGTAGTTCATATGTGAAAAGGAGCCTGCGAACATATCAAAATCATTGCACATTTGATTAGCAAACAGTTACCAAGCACTGCTGCAAATGTCCACTTACATTTTCGACAACTGACTTTGAGGCTCTGTGGGTAGATATGCAAAATGGATCTCAACGTAACATGATCTGTGGTGTTATTTACCGGCATCCTCAAGGTAACATGCAAAACTTTATGGATTTTCTGAACTCCACTATTGAAAAGATTGATAGGGAGAATAAATTTTGCATCATCTTAGGAGATTTTATTCTTGACCTTCTTAAAATGGATTCTCACCCTGATACAGGTAATTTTTTAAATACTTTGGGGTCCTTCAACTTTCAACCTCATATTTTACAACCTACTCGAATTACTGACCACTCACAAACTTTAATTGACAACATTTTCTTCAATTCTTTGGAACACCTCACCTTAAGTGGGAATATTATTTATGATCTTACTGATCATTTACCTAATCTCGTTATTATCAAAAAACTCACTTCTTTACCTAACAATGTTAAGATCTACAAAAGAGATTATTCTAATTTTGATGAATCTGCTCTAATTCAAGATATGCAGTCACGTGATTGGGGAGGTGTCTTGCATGCCGATCCTGATCCTAATGTAATGTTTGATTCTTTTTATACCAGAATTTTCAACATAATTGATGTTCATATCCCTCTCATAAAACTCTCTAAAGGTGAATTAAGAATGAAATCTAAGCCATGGATAACCACTGCTTTAAGGGTCTCAATCAACATAAGAAACAAACTTTTCAAGCAGTATGTTTCAGCTGACTCTGTATATTACCACACTAGATTCAAGCTTTATAGAAATAAAATTAATCACTTATTAAAAGTAAGTCAAAGCAATAATTATAATAATTATTTCCAGGTAAATATGTCTGATTCTAAGAAAGTCTGGAAGGGGATAAGACATCTTGTTAATCTCAAATCCAAATCTGGTTCCACCCCCACCAAATTATTTGTTGACGATGTTGAAATTATTGATCCTAAGTCTATGGCTGATGCTTTTAACAATTTCTTTGCTAATACTGGCTATAATTTGACAAAGAATATTCCTAGTGTAAATAAATCCCCCCTTCAGTATCTCACAGCTCCATCCCAAGATAGTTTCTTTCTATTTCCCACAACAAACAAACTCCGTGCGACTGGCAACTGATTCGAATATTTCTGCCGATGAGTAAAAATAGTCAGCATTTACATTGCTTAGTTCTGGCTTACTCTTATGGATCTTGGCTTCAGAGCACTCTTCCATCCGTTGAATTTTGACCTTCACTAGACACTGAAACCAGCCATGGCAAACGATGGAAAAAGCAAATCGTCTCTTCTACACTTGCTTTGCGATGATGTAATTTGTTTTTGCGCAAACAAGCAAATTTCACTCCAGTCTGCATTGGGGCTACTGCTACTAACAAAACAAATTACTGTAGTTTACCAAGGGGAAGTTCCCTTTTTTTTCAATTGCAAGTTGCCTATTTATTTGTACTATTTATTTCTACTGACTCGATGGTGTGAAATCCAGCTTGTTGTAGCTTTTTGACATCATTTGCACTTATTCCATCCTCCCTTAATGAAGTAATTTTCAGAGTTTTCAATGCCTTTGGTATAAATGATTGATCTTGCTTTTGAGCAGTTACATTACATGTATTTAACAGTGAATATGTGTTTAATTAATTGTGTCCATTTAGATGAGGTCTGACTAAATGATTGGCCAGATATCAGATGTATCTACGTACCTAAGTAGCAAGGTATCCACATGCAGTCACTTACAGTAGTCACATCCTGAGTAGTCAGTCTGATATAAAACTGTGGCACTTTTGACAATCCTTAGAGCATATCTGAAGGAAAAGGAAATAATGAATAACCTGAATGGTTAATTTTCACAACAATTTGTGTTAGCCACTAGGCATTATTATTATTATCTACCTTAGTAGCAGACTTTTGTTCTGGAACTGTGTGCGCTCATTAACAAAGCTAGCTTGCCCTTTTAATTAGCAAGGTCTCTTCAAAACTAAGTCAAGTCTATGTTTTCTGGTGAAATTTGGATCCAATGACAAGCTCTCATCCTGCTGGTTTAACAAGCCAGTAGCCAGTAGTGACACTTAACTATACATGTGCATCGCAGTTTTCTTGGTTTGGTAGACAACAGCAACAACAACAACAACAGCAAATTGCATAATGAATTCACAACCTTTCGCTGTGGTTCTACTTAGTGTCTTGAATAGAATTCAACCATTTTTGCCCTGAGATTGCGTAGGGTCATTTTCATCGTGAATCCACCCTAACTGAATGAGCCAATCTTCAAATCTATCCTTCAGCGACTTGAGATTACTCAAAATCCACCCTTCTAGGCCAGTCAGGGGTAGGGTTCAATCCCATTTCAGGTGGTCAGAATGGAAACTTGATTTTCTCTCATCCGACAGCCATGAATTTAACCAGTACCCTTCTCTTTTTAAGGGGACAGCTAAGCCATGCTTTTGTAAACTCCCCTAGTGTGCTCAGATTACACTTATGAGGTCACACAATGCAGGTCAAGTCACGCCAACGATATGATTCGTGAGAAATGTATAAGAAATTATCAGAAATGTACCGACTAGTCAAAATATCGTAGCCAGGTTTTTTAAATCCATTAATATACTTTTTTTTTGCCGGAAAGAGATTTCAAAAAATTGTGTGAAAGGGACATTTTTTCCCACTGAAAAAAATACAGCGGAACCTGGATTAAACAAACCTCTATTTAACAAAGTCCTCGATATAACGAACGATATTCTACGTCCCTGCCAAAGTTAGAGTAGAATGTATGGAATAGAACCTCGATATAACGAATTCTTTGATATAACGAACATAATCAGGAAGCCCAGACGTAAAATCTACCTTGATATAACGAATTACAATGTCAACACCCAATGGAAGATAAATGTTGAACAGATCAACAGTCAACAAATCCTTGTAATCCTTATGGTAAAGAGACATCAATCTTTCAGTCAATGGCTTATTATATGTCATAGACATTGGCACTATAGTATTGCGACATCAATTAACTTCTGCTCTATCTTCTTTGAAATCCGGATATGTTGGGTAGTGCAACATAACAACACTAAGCCCATTTCCTTGTTTACATAGACAATTTTCTGTATAACCTCTATGTTGCAACATTTTTAAATCGCTACTCTGAAAGTGTCGTTCTTTTGTACACAAAAGCTGCGCGTCTGCTCAAAAGTGAAAATAATTGATACTGAAAGCCACCATGCTCGATGAATTGCATCTCAAAACGTGGCACTTCTGGGTGACGAAAATTGCATTGAATTGTATGACAGAAGTCACCTGTGTTACAAATCAATCATTAACTATGACCTCGATATAACGAACATTTTGGTCGTTTCCCCTTCAAATTCATTACATCGAGGTTTTCAATATAACGAACCCTCGATTTAACGAACAAATTTCGTTAAATCGAGGTTCCACTGTACTGATTATTATTAAAATAGTGACTATTTTAACAACAACAACAGTTTATTTCTACTACTGTAAACAACTAAAAGAATTTACAAGATTATAATTATAAATAAATAAATAAACAGTAGTGGGACACCCAAAATAACTAAAAAACTAAACTAGTTGGGTGACCGTAATTATAATAATTAAAAATGTGAGAGTCAGGAAAGAGGCACAACAAATACATTGGTACACATAGATATCATAAACTTGGTACAAGAGTAAATATACAAAACAAAACAAGATAAATAGATATAAACCATCAAAATATCAGTAAAGATAGAGACTAATGAAATGCGAAGTTAATTCTTTTTTAAATTGATTAGAAGTACAACACTTGAATTTAAAGAGACAGAGATGTAAGGAGTACATGTATAGTTAAGTGTGTACTTGACAATACTTACTAAAAATAACAGGATGGAATGAAATATCCATAGGAATGAATTAGAACCGAATGTGATGTCAACAACATCTTGTGTTTAAAGACGATGGGTTCTAGAGTTGATATAGGTTATGGGGCCGTGTAAAAAATGTTAATAAGATAACAGAAAAGTGAAACGATGCCAAAGAGATAGGAATAAAATCAATAAAAGACGAAATCACTGTCAATTTGGGCAGCCATTTCACTAAAGTTCCAGTTTCTGAGGAGGGGATGATGACTGTTTGTTGCTAGTTTCAGTCCTGCAACAGAGTTTGTCCTATATATATTAGCATAATAATCTGTGTGCAATGAAATGGCGAGAAATAGATTTCTTAGTTTGGCCGCTTTCGGGCGCGCCGTTATAATATCGAAAGCCGTGACAACGAACGATTCCAAAGTAGCACTGAAGTCGATAAATAGCGACGGGTAGGAAAAATAGGTGTTAAAGTGTTCCAACAATGGACTTACCAATCCAGAGTTAATGAAGCAGGCTGTGTTTGGCGTGAAATGGACGGGCAGTGGGTGAATTTGAATCCTCCAGGCAGCTTTGTGTCCAAGATGGCGGCCTTCGCAGAGCGGTTTGTGACTGACATGCGTGGAAGAAACTGAGGGAAGGGAAGGGAGGGGAGGGGGGCAGAGTAAAATTTTGCGGGGGCTGTATCTTTTGATAGGAGGCGTTTGGAGGGTCGGGAAACTGTGGGTAATGTTCTGGGCCCTCCACATTCGCGTTTGACGCGTACACGAGAAGGCCATTTTGAGTGCGGAGTGTTGAAAGTGAGAGTAAAAGAGATTGATTTTGTGGGGGTCGGGGTGGGGGTCAGGCGACAAGAAGGAGTGGAGACTAGGTTCCATGTTGTTGAGTGCGCCACATTTTGGAAGGCAGAGGTGAATAATTGAAACTGCAAACAAACTGAGCATATTGGTAAGTGATGTGGTGGTTTTGTTCTAAGGTAGCCAGCGTTAGCGAGTGTGTTGTTTTGAGTGAATTCAATCTAAGAAGACACTGGGAGTCGATTATCGTAAATAGGGCGATGAAGCTTATCTCAGTTGCAACTATTTAAAAATATAGAAATGACAACTGGAGGATTTACCATGGCTAAAACCTGCTGAAAGAATGAAATGCACTTTTTATTAAATTCACTTGTGATATGTCATGAAGTTATATCTTGTCTGTTTCTTGTCAGCGATGTGGTTAATTATAAGAGATTGTTTTGGGGATATTCCGCACTAGGTTTTGATCATGTAAGCATATGTCATCATGATATGATACATACATACACACATAAACTTGATTTAAGTGTCAACAAGTATTAAGCTCCGAGCTAAGAGCTAACTGGGGCCACTTGATGAAAAGCTAAAAATGGAGCGCTCAAAAACTTGGAGAAATTTGTAATGCTGAAATTAGCAATTGTTAAATTAATCAAGTAAGAAATTTTGAACTGAATTGAGTAAGAATGTGTTCTTCCCCCTTTTTGGTGGAGTGATCATTTCTATGATTTCTAATTTCATGACATGATCAGAATATGTGATGAAGTAAGAATGTCTTCTTTTGTGAGTGTTTTAACTTGTCAACAATGCAGACCCAGGTATGATTTGGTGTGCAACCTCTTTGTACGGAACCTTGCCAAATGATATTATGGAATGAAAATTAGAGAAATGATACTATGAAATTATGAAAGGGATATTACAGAAATAAAAGCTGACCGCAACCGAACCCCGGATTCTTCAGCTTCCAATTTACTTGTTTTGATTGTTAGACTTGATCCAATGCTTTGCTTTTTACATGTTTCAGTGTATCTCGTATCTCGTATTTCTAATTGATTTCATTTCTTATCATTGTTCTCCGTACTTTTATCTCGGAGAACTTTCTTTTTAGCTCTCTGCTTGGAACACATCTGGATAGGCACTGCACAAGTAGCTATTATCATAGTTAGTGTCATCGTTATTATTATGGTTATTACGAAGACATCCACGTGAAAAACTCTCTATTCAACAAGGGCTGCAGCGGTCTTTCTTTCATTTGCAGGTTGCGGCTACGCTACAATGAAGAGACCGGCGCGCCCAATCTAAGTCGGTAGGTATGCTGTAGAGACAACAAATCATGCCGTTGGAAAAGTAGGGTGAAGGAGCTTGAGAATTCTAATTCCGCACGTAGGAATGGAAATACCGTTGTTTTTGAGCCGATGGATTTAACAATGAAAACTGGCAGAAAAATTTCTCTAGTGATTGCTGGAAGTTTTTTTTTTTTGGGGGGGGGGGTTGGTTTAAATGTTGGTTCAGGGACTTTGGGGGGTATTGTTTGAAGCACTGGGGATTTAAGGGAGGGTTTGAATTTTTTCTTCATTGAATGAAATTTCATTTCATTTCATTTCCTTCCACTTGCAGCAGCTGTCTTTGGCCGAGACGACTCGTGCCTTGTACTGGGACTTGAATGCACCAATGAATGAATGTCTGCCTAGAACTAAATCCGGAGAATAATAATAAAGGTTTTTTTTAGGATCATTTCTCTGTTTCTTTGTCTTTTGTGGATTTCTTGGAGAGGGGGGGGGGGGGGAGGATGATCTTAGGGTTAGACGGGGCCCGACGTTTAACCCGAGGTTGACCTTACTCGGTAGATACAAGACGTTGCTCGTTTTCAGACCGTGGCAAGAATCTACATTTTGTCAAGAGCAAGCAAAGGTGGCTTGAATACGGCACTGTCTAATTGCCCTCCCATTTCTTTGAAATATGACAAAGACTTTTCTCTTCTAGAACTTTTTTAATCTCAATAACGACACCCACCGAAGATAGTTACAAACAAACAAGTCCTAAAAACTGAAATAAATAACATATGGAATGGAAAATTCTAGCGGGGCCAAAGCGGCCGTCAACTTTTCTGCGGCCATGCGGGAAAGCCTTTCAATGGAAATAGCTATCGTCTTCCGAGCTCAGCAGGGCCTGCTGTCGTGCACTGCTTTGTGGATGGTCCGCAGGCTGGTACAGAGTCTGTAGCAGTTGCTTCTTCCCTTGGCCGGCCGGACTTTCACTGGCACCAGGGAGGAAACTGACTCCACCCACTGGCTTCCGTCCACCTCCAGGCAGTACAGACCTGCACCGACCGGCTTGTACCACAGCAGGGAGGCTTGACCGTCGGCGAGGAAGGAATGGAGGCGTCCCAACAAGACTCTCGGTTGCTGCAGGCTGCTCTCTTCCTCCACCAGACCCACAAAGTCTCCAGCCTGGTGCTGGCCTGCCGTCTCGTCGTCCTGGGTGGGGTCAACCTGCCCTCCCCCCTCCTGCTGCTCGGCCCTGCTCCGGGCCAGCTCCAACGCAAGGGCCTTCTTCTGGTTGGCTGTCCTGCGATCGTAGGTAGACTGGGCCTGCTCACGAGAGTGCCTCAGTGCAGCCGCGAGACTCTCTTTCATCCGGTCGTTGCACTCGCTGTGTGGAAGAAACAGTACAGGGTCAAGTCGATGTTTTGTTTTGGTCTTTTAACTTGTAACCTGCACAGAGCGGTTAAGTCACATAATTGTGACCTCATTTTCATCATTAAGTAACATCTAGACCTCAAGAAGGCTGCTCTGGCTAGCCAAAATATCGCTTTTAATAAACTACGGGGTGTCAGCCTTTGCAGTATTGTCAGTCTTGGACGTTCGATCATTATTTACTTTTTTTTCAAACATCGCTCACCGGCGAGAATACACCCACCTTTGGCCGTAAGCCCAGGTCAGGAAGGCCGAACGCAGTCCGTTGATGCTCACCGCACGTCCAGTCAACCTCATCAGGAGGCCTTTGATGTGGCGAGAGAAGGCACTGCTGGAGAATGGCTGGCCATTGGCATTCTGAAAGTGGCAAAAGCGTGCAGTTATGACCTGACCGGAACGCAGCTACAGTACTACGCCGTATTTACCCGTGTATAATGCGCACTTTTTTTTTTTCGCGAAATTAGTATAGGTAATGGTACGGTTTCGAGTTCAATTTGGAATTAATTTGCTCGAGTGCAAATTAATTCCAAATTGAACGAGAAAAACCGTATGATTACTTATTAATAATATAAACAGGAAAATAGGTCGTTTGTGAATAAGTTCAATTAATTAATAGATCAAGAACTGTTGTACCTTAGCGAATGATTCTAGATGTTATTGCAAATTCACTTCTTATTTTCCAGTTGTAGTTAACTCAATAAATATAAGTTTGCAAAGATAAACCTTCGGTTTTCTTTGTGATTTTTTCTTCTTTTTTTTTCAAATTATGGTCAAAAATGAGGGTGCGTATTATACACGCGGCGCGCATCATACAGGGGTAAAAACGGTGAGTCGCTACAGCACCACAAGTCACTTTAAGTGGCGAAAAACAATGAGTGTAATACTTATACTTATACTCTGCTGGGTAAAGTATACGTATGGAAAGGGAGAACCCACCAGAAACAGGTGACTTCCTGGGCCCATCTCCGGCCTGAATTCCTGCACGCACTGTCGGAGGAGACGGCAGAGCTCGCTGCCCGCCTGGAAAGGATGCAAAGAACAAACGGAGTTCGCAAGCGAAACAAGGAGAAACAGTAATAATAATAATAATAATAATAATAAAGTTTTTTGGGCGCATTTAAGAAAACTCAATGCGATTACATTGCTATAAAAAATAAATTAGTTAAATCCTATAAAATATTTGTAATAACAGTAAGTAACTAAAGTAAATGAAATAATTAAAATACAGTTTCTCATAAAATGAAATAAATCAGAAGTAGGATATCCAAAACAAGAATGTTTTGAGGGCAGATTTAAAGTAAGTAAGGGTGGGGGGAAGATCGTTACCGTGAAAAAGTGCAGGAGAAGAACACCGACAAGTGACTGGATGGCTTTTAAGGTCAAATCACCTGACTCACCTCGAGATCTATCTGTTCGTGGCCCGTGAAACGTCGGGTCTTATACAGCTGCACGTGGATGGCGACCTCGCCGGAACATTTCACGAGGACGATGTTGCGATGGCGGAATTGCCCGGCAGAGAAGGGGTTGTCGAGTTCCCCCTCCTGGACGACCTCGAGGGTTC
The DNA here is from genome assembly GCF_964199315.1 of Orbicella franksi. Classification (NCBI taxonomy): domain Eukaryota; kingdom Metazoa; phylum Cnidaria; class Anthozoa; order Scleractinia; family Merulinidae; genus Orbicella; species Orbicella franksi. The sequence goes on from NW_027670530.1 coordinate 14,995, forward strand.
TGATTTCCAGGCCCCTTGAGGGCGGGATGTGGCAATACAGCGAAAGCAGCAGGAGGTCTGAGGCTTCTCGGGCCCTGTGCTTCTTGGACCTGGCCGCCTCGAATCGCAACCTCTGCGTTGCCAAGGCACTAAGCACTTCGTCCCTGAGAGGAAAGACCATGAACGAATTGACGTGGCTTGTTATGCATCTGTCCTCTTGTCGACGATAAATTGCGGCATGACATTGTCAAAGTTTAGGGCCCAAGCCCTTTGACAAAGTCAGGAGGCAATTTATCATGGACAAGAGTACAGACGCGTAAGAAACTGACGCCAATTTGTTTTTCGCAACAACAAGACCCCAAGACGGTCAAATGTCGGAAATAAATGAGGGAAAGGACGCGGTAACATTGTCGATACGTTTTCTCGCTTTTTGATTGGCTACTTAAAAAAAGGCCATCGTGATAATAGACAATAAAAAGTTGACAGTTGGACAGCTGTCGGTTGAACTGTTGAAGGCTGGCGTCAATTAAAACGTTATCCGTCTGTACTCTTAGTGATGATAGCAAAGAGCCATCCCCACCCAGAAATTGCCAAAGTACCCCCCCCCCTCCCCGGGTCGCAAGCTCGGTAACTTGGAAGTACTTTAACCAGGCGAGGTTTTTTCAATTGTGCAAAGTACTCATGACCACGAATTGAAAAGAGTCCGGCCGAAATTTGTCATTACACATCCAAATCGGTCCACTGGGTAAATTGCATCATTACTAATTCCATTGCCCACTCACCAATCAAGCCAGCGATTGAGGGCTTGCAGTTCCTCGATGGTCTTCGGCCTGTCGATCTCCCCTTGTCTTTGCAATAGGGTGGCGGTCCGGCGCAGTTGGCCGATGATGGGCACGCCGTGAAATCGGGGCGAGTCCTTGCGGTGAAGATACTTCAGGGGATACAGCAGCGAACTGGCGTGGTTGGATATGGTGGCAGGCGACAGCTGTCGTTCCTCCTGCAAGACGAAATCCCGAGATTCATGCATGGATCTTTTATCACACATACACACACACACACACACACACACACACACGGACACACATACAAAATATAATATATACCAGAAAGTAAAGAAGAAAAGAAGCTGAAATTACACGCGTAATCTATTACCTCAAATAAAAAAAATTCTATTTGAACTGAACAATGAAGAATATCAGATAAATGATGGTAAGGCGTTGCAAAAACAGAGATAATATCTTAATGTGAAAAAACAAAAAGAGAATTGACTAGTAGCTTTGGAGAAAGCTCTGTTTCAGTTTAACTTTGAATGATGAAATTGGCAAGTGCTTTATATGATGATCAATAGCATTCCATATCTTAGGGCCCTGAAATCGAATATTAAATTTTCCATAATTTGTTCTTGCTTTGGGAAGATAGTAAGACTGTTTTGCAGAATGCCTGGTATTGTAACTGTGGACGGTATCTAACTAAGTGAAGAAGGACTGGAAGACAGAGGGTAACAATTGATTATGAAATCTATACATGAAAGTGGCAATGACGAAGGCAACGGGATCAGAAAATTTAATGATCTCCAGAGACCTGAATAGCTGACTAGAGTGATGATCAAAGCTAGACAATGTCATCACCCGTACTGCTTTTTTTTGTGAGATAAAAATTGGATTTAGAGTAGACTCATAAGTATTACCCCAGGCAATCAGTCCATAAATCAGACAAGGATATACTAAGCCATAATATAAAGTCACTAAAATTTCTTGACTTACATAATGACGGATTTTGCAAAGAATTGCAATACTTCTCCCGAACTTCTTAACGGTGCAATCAACATGTTTTTTCCAACTAAGATTAGCGTCTATCATAATGCCCAAGTATTTGATACAGTATTCTGTTTTTAATTGCTTATCATTAATTTTGAGACAAAAATTAAGGCTTTGTACATTCTTTTGTGGTGGATGGAATATTACGAAGTTCGACTTATCAATGTTAAGAGATAATCTATTAGCACAGAGCCAGGTGTGAACATTACTTAGCTCATTGTTCATGGATTCTTCAAATTCAGAGGTAATTTTATGTTCACAAAATAAGTTAGAATCATCTGCGAATAGATGAAAATCAAATAGGCTTGAGCTATTTTGAAAGTCATTTATATATACCAAAAAACAAGGCATGGCAAACTCCACCGCCACAGTAGGAAATACGGGTACCAAACAAGAGACTAAAAACGAGACGAACTTAAGAAATGACATTCTTACAAGCTGAGCTCACTTAGATTCGATTTCCCGCAATCTCTGACGGGAATAGTTGTCTTCCCTTTGCCCCAGTCCAACATCAATGACTGAAACACGGCCGCCGCATGTTTCGTTAATTCCCAGGACTTCCCCTCCCTTCTCGAAGCCATCCTTGCCTCGTGTTTTTCACACCTAGCTCGACCAGAAATGTGTGAAACCTTCGGCCGCTCACCAGTTTTCGAATAGTGCGCAGGCAAAATCTAGCGCTAATAAATGAGAACAGACTCACCCGCAGAAAATCCAGATAATTCTCGATTAGTCGGGAGTCAGCGAATGTCTGCGGCGTCAATAGGCAGGCTCCATCTTTTCCTTTCGCGTGACCGAGGAAACCTTGAAAGGGAAGAGAGAAAGAGAGACTCAAAAACCAGGTCGCCCGCGAACGCGCAATATTCTCGGAATGATAATAATAATAATAATAGACTTGTATAGCGCTAGAACTAGACAAACATACTCAAAAGCGCTTTACATTAAGTTAAAATAAATGAATAAATGGAAATCACTAAACTTTAAAACTATTACAACAACTATGCTAAACTTTAAAACTATTTCCACAAGTCAAAAGCTTTCTTAAAAAGAAATGTTTTCAGTTGCTTTTTGAATGCACAGATACTTACATAGCAGTCTTTCCTCGGCTTTTTCGTAGGTCGAAGTCGCCACTCCCGCTGTCGAACGCTCCAGTGAGTGCGCTCTTGTGTGGAAAGAGCGGCTGGCGGACAGGAAAGCGCGCATTTCGGCGGGCAATTCTGCCATTTTTAAAGCGTAGGCTCTCCTCTTGTTGCCGGCAACTTCCTTTGCCGCCGGTTCTTCCTCCGCCTCAGAAGAAGAAGAAGACGACGACGACGACGACGAAGAAGAAGAAGAAGAAGAAGAAGATATCTCCACGACTTCGGTCTTGATCCTCTTTGCCGAAGGAGCGGCGCTTTGGCTTTCTTCCTCGGATATGCTGCTTTCGAAACTTCGGTGAGCTGCGCGCAGCGACTGATCAAGTCTCTCCTGGGGTTTTTCGAGCGGCATGCTAGCCGCTAAAGGCAGGGAAGGGCTTGCTGCTGGTTCGGTAATATCCGGAGCCGTTTCCACGTCTTCTCCACTGTCGCTTTGCGTTGCGCTGTCGCTTTGCGAGCACGGACCCAAGAATTCTGGTGGTAAGCGCGCTGCTGGTAACTGGCGTGAAGCGTACACGTTTGCTGATTCGATCTCGCTCAGGTCGTCGTCGCTGGACGTGACATCGTAGTTTACAACGCTCACCGACGGCTGGAAGGCTGTTCTCTCGGCCATTTTGTCTGCTGTGAAGTGCTTGCGAGCGCGCGATCAGGCGGTATATCAAAAACCAGACCTCGCGTCGCTCTCTTGATTTGAATGACAATGGAGAGATGAAAAACTCACCAATCCATGTCCCAAGAGTCTTCAGTACAGCCAATAGGGTGACCGACAATAATTCTCTCGAGCCAAGATTGGCCGCTTTTCTGACAGCTGCGGCTAGTCCCAGACTCGTGGGGGTGAATTTTTCTGCGTAAACCCGCTAGCAAGCAGTTCGCCGCGGTGAATTTTCCGGGGCATTTTGTCCTCCTGCATGCTTTCCAAAGCGAGCTTGGCAAGCACGGTTTAAAACGAGATCTGACAAGGGCCCAAGACACATTTATACCCAAGAAAATAAACTCTTTTTATGATTAACACTTTGGAGGGCGTCGAAAAACCGAAACAAAAAAAAATTGCCAAGAAGACAAACGAGCGTTTACAAGTGGAATGGCTTCTATTTTCCCTCGATGAAAACACTCAATGCATCAACAACGACTTTGTTGGTATTCAGTTAGAAATTAGAAATTAGATGAACAGAAATAAGTTCAAATAAACAGAGTACGTGGCTGGCCGAAATAACCTTGATGGGCTAATAAAGCTAGTCATTTATTTTGCTTTTCGCGAATTCATACAGTGAGTAGCGCAGCAGAGCGCATCTGTCTGTAAAATGACAAGTGCAATACAATACAATAACCTCCATTTCACCTCGAATTCAGAGTAGCCAAATGGCTAATATCTGCGAGAAAACAAATCAATGAATAGTTTAGAAAAAGATGTATATGGAATAATAATAAAAAATATATATAAAATTACGATAGGTACAGTTACGCGGTAATAACAACGGCAGCGTCAAACTATTTACAGAAGGTGCAGCATTCAGTGTCAAATTCTAAATTACCAACAGTCGATTTGAAAGATGCAGCTGTAGGCAGCGACCTGGTGGTATTGGGGAGAACCAATAAGTTCACTAAATTCTCTGCACTCGCTGTCATTGATAATAGTGTGGTACAGCCGCTTGCGGCGTTTCAAGTTAGTTATTTTGGAGAGGTGGAAGGTGTAAGGTATAACGATTTTTCCTCATTGAAAGAAAAATGCTTACGGTTCTGCCTTACTGATTCGATTCGGGGAAAAGTCTCCGTGAATTTTTCTTGAGAAACCCGCTAGCAAACGGCAGGTGGCGGTGAATTTTCCGTGAAACTTTGTCCCCGTTGCGCGTTACTGTCAGCTCCAAAACAATCGATTTTGAGGAATCAGTAAAGGCTACAGAGGATTTTTTTTAACCCAAGCAACGGAAAGACAAACGCCACCTTTCGATAAATGGTTTCTTGACAGAAAAAGAAAAAGAATGAGCAATGTAGAAGAAAAGGGAAAAATTCTCGACGGTCGGCGCGGGGCTCCGAACTCCTGGATGTCTCGCACGGCGAACCCAACACTTATCGACTTGAGCCACTTCTACATGAGTCAGGGAAGGGAGAAAGTGTTAATGTTTTATTTTCGCTCAAGTGTTTTGACCAAACAAAATGATCTTGCCGTGAGTAACAAACGGTTTCTTAACGTTGAACGTTTTCATTTTGCAAATGTCACAACAAACCCCGGAATGGAGAAAGGCTTTATGGGCTTGTTAGAAAGCCAGTCGACCCTCTAAGTTACCAAGGTTCTACAGTCTATTGTTTCCGCGCAGAATTCTGCGCCGTAACAATGGAACGAGGTGGTCTGGGAGTTAGCGAGATTCCCCTCGTGAAAACCTCGCTCGGTGAACGGTACTTTGACAAACGCAAATTTTGCACATAATGAGCTCTATAGAGAGAAATGATCTTTCGAAATTATGTGACTCGATAAATTACATATATAACCGAACAAAAAGTTCGCGGCTTAATAATAGTTTTTGGTTCTTTCTGTCACATAGAGGTAATATTTCGCAGTTATTAAACGGCGAAGTTTATGGTCCTTTCTATTATGCAGAGAGAATATTTCGCGGTTATTAAACGGCGAAGTTTATGGTCCTTTCTATTATACAGAGGGAATATTTCGCAGCTATTAAATTGCGAAGTTTATGGTCCTTTCTATTATACAGAGATAACATTTCGCAGTTATTAAACGGCGAAGTTTTTGGTCTCTCCACTTATCGAGAGAAAATAATTCGCAGTTAATTAATGGCGAAGTTTTTGATCGGTAATAAAGGTAATCAATTAAAAGAAATGATTTAGTATTACAGAGAAAACTAACTGCAAATTTAAAAATTTATTCTGTAGATGTAATTAAAGCGTTTCGATTTAGTTGTTTTGGAGAGGTGGAAGGTGTAAGGTATAACGATTTTTCCTCATTGAAAGAAAAATGCTTACGGTTCTGCCTTACTGATTCGATTCGGGGAAAAGTCTCCGTGAATTTTTCTTGAGAAACCCGCTAGCAAACGGCAGGTGGCGGTGAATTTTCCGTGAAACTTTGTCCCCGTTGCGCGTTACTGTCAGCTCCAAAACAATCGATTTTGAGGAATCAGTAAAGGCTACAGAGGATTTTTTTTAACCCAAGCAACGGAAAGACAAACGCCACCTTTCGATAAATGGTTTCTTGACAGAAAAAGAAAAAGAATGAGCAATGTAGAAGAAAAGGGAAAAATTCTCGACGGTCGGCGCGGGGCTCCGAACTCCTGGATGTCTCGCACGGCGAACCCAACACTTATCGACTTGAGCCACTTCTACATGAGTCAGGGAGGGGAGAAAGTGTTAATGTTTTATTTTCGCTCAAGTGTTTTGACCAAACAAAATGATCTTGCCGTGAGCAACAAACGGTTTCTTAACGTTGAACGTTTTCATTTTGCAAATGTCACAACAAACCCCGGAATGGAAAAAGGCTTTATGGGCTTGTTAGAAAGCCAGTCGACCCTTTAAGTTACCAAGGTTTTACAATCTATAGATCGTTTTCACGTGACGTCATCACCTTTTAAAATCCAAAACTAGAGAGCCAGCAAAGTTTTTATGCTCGTCAGGCAAAGATGCGGTGTATTTATATCTGTTTACAATTTTACAGCTCAATAGCGCGCTTCGTTTGGAATCCAGAGCATTTTGAATTTCAGGATTATGGAGGTGCGTGACAGGGCTTACGATCGAGCTTGTCGAAAAATATTTACTTATCTCATGATTTTCAGCCTTTTTAGAAGTTAGAGCATTTTGAAAAGTGCTTATGTAAATGCTTGTTTGGTCAGTGCTGATAATCAGTCACCTAGACAGCCAAAGTAAGTTCCAGATGTTTACACTATTTTCCGGCCGCCATATTGGTGTTCCACGGAGGTACACCAACATGGCGTTTTCATACTAGGCTCTGTAAATATCTGCGAAACATTTCGACGAATATCTGAGGTTTGGGGAAACGCACATGTCTGAAACTTGGAGAAGTGTCTTACTTAGTTATCTTCTATAACATCATAATTTCATAGCTTTTTCCACTGGATGGTTTTCGATTTATTTTTTTGTTGCGTGACAGTGCAAACGAGCTATTGTTTCCGCGCAGAATTCTGCGCCGTAACAATGGGACGAGAAGGCCTGGGAGTCAGCGAGGAGATTCCCCTAGTGAGCTCAAGTATTCAGGCAAGAATTGTTTTTGTGCGTGTGTCTGTGTGTGGAGAGTATCTAGAAGCATCATAGCCGGTATATCTCATGCACAACAATAATAAACGCAACAATAACACTGCGCAACGATAGTAAACCATATCAGCTGAGTTGAAATGAAACGGAAACATAGTTTCGAAACTTCCGGCTCCAAAGTTTGCGACCTTTCGAAACCTTTCGATACCTTTCGAAACCTTTCGATACCTTTCGAAACCTTTGAAAAGCTTTCGAAACCTTTCGAAACCGGATTTTCTTCAATTTTTGACCGTATTTGGACTTTCCCGGGGAAGAAACAGTACAGTACAGTACAGGTGGCTTTCGCAGTGAATGTCCAGTTTAGATCAGATCTCTGTCGCGTCTGGAAATGGCCAAAGGCAACAAGAGCAAAAAGCGCAAGACTGAGACTTCAGGGAAGTCGACGCGAAAGCGCAAACAGTCGGAACCGGGGCAATTCGTAGCAGAAGAAGCTGACGACGAAGGAACACAACAAGAGGAAGAGGAAGAGGAACAGAGCGAGTTATCCCAAGCAGCCGGGTAAGAAATATACTTCTGTTCACCTCACATTGCCTGTCCATGTTTAACCGGCCCAGGCTGAATATTTTCACGTAATGTTCTTCCGAGGACTTTGGGCTCAGACTATTCTGAATACGTTCCCAGATTACATACCGGACTTTGCAATGGTGTAATGAGGTTCATATACAAACAGTGTGTGATTTTATTGTATTTGATTTTTTCATAAACATGCAACCCCCATAAATGATCTTAACTACCAATGTTAGGGTTAGCAGAGGCCAGAGTGAATTCTGTGGAGTTGGAAAATAGAGAATGCTCAAAACACTGCAAATACTGTTTCACATCAAATGATTGTTTAAATGAGGAAGTTTTATTTTGTTGATGTACAGCACTCGAAAAAAAAGCCATACTCCTGCCCCATGAAACCCCTCCCCCCCCACCCTAACTCCTTAAGACCTGTATTTTAAGTCACTACCACATTTTCAGGCCTTATAGATTGAAGTGCATAATGACTGCCACTCAAATGTGGGATTTAACTATTTTTCTTAATTTATTGGGTCAGGGCTTCAATGAGCTCAGAGATTTGCCACACAAAGAGGCAGTGTTCCCAAAAAAAATCCATGTAACAACCTAATTAAAGAAAGTCCTCAATGCATTACAATATGACGAAAGGTTTATTGTGATAAAGGGAGCAGACAAGGCAAACATGATTACATCAGCGACAACAGAAAAAAAGTAAAAATAATATCTGACCAGCATAATTATTCTAAAAGGATCTCTGAAAGGAAGTTGAGAGGTAATTGGCCATATGTGAAAACACTCTGGAAATGACAAAATCTTGGTGAGGTGCAAGCTGGAGTTGAGCTTACAAAATGAAACTCACGTGAATACAGACCAAACAAAACCAATGTGTACAGGGAAATGCCAAAATTTACTACACCTAACTTGAAATTTTAGATTTAACTAACATCTACAAGTTGAAGATTGCATTCTTGGCTCATAACATTCCAAATGATGAAAAGAGTGAAAAAAGTGATAAAAACATCAGCATTCCAATATTGTGCATAAAAAATTGGGGAATCAGTTCCCCTTAGCCTAAAACACTCAGGACATAATTCCTTCAGGCAGTATAAGAAGCACCTCTTAAATACTTAACATGTAATTGATATGTAATGTATTTTCAGTAATGAAATCTTGTTCTCTGCATCTGGTGTTAACCAGCTGCAAAGCTAATGGCTACTCTGGTTTCCATGCACACACATATTTTTTTTGATTTTCTCTATAGCGAAATACAACAGTTATTCCTCTTCCCATGTTTACTTTATAGTACTGATGTAAATTTTTAAATTCTGTAAATGGTGCACGATTAAAAAAGTTGAAAGCAGTTGCAAAATTTAATTATCCTGTTAAAAACAAAGAAAATTATATGGCTTGACATTTCCTCCTTGAGAGCAAGTTTAAAATTATAACAAGCCATTAGTGATAGATATTCTCTAAGTAAAGCTAGGAAGAAAGTTCAAGAGTTTACATATCTGTTTTTTATATTTGCTGTTTTTCTTCTGGCATACAGTTCATTCCTTGATGATGGTCCCGTCAATGAGGGCGATTCCCCTGGCATGCATGCGGCTCTGGATCGCACAAGGGAGGAAGAAGAAAGCCAAAGCTATGCACAGCTGATGCGGAATCTCGGCGCGAGAAGTGCGAGAGGAACCCAGTCCACCGAGTCAAGGGAGGTTGAATCCGCTGGCCACGATACTGTTACTTCCAACTCAGAGCAGCTGGTAGACACCCACGAACCTGGAAGGGCCCACACACACAGCGTCCAGCCGTTTTTTCCAACTGGCCTGGCTAGAAGCCAGGAGCAACCCACCCAGTTCAACTTTGATCTGTTTGTGTTAGACAACCTGACTCTGCCTCGAGGACTATTTGCCGACGATGAACGCGAGGAGGTGCATTTCGAGGATGCCGAAGAGTGCAGAGAATACTGTGAGCGTTATGTCCTCGAGCGTTTGCAGCAACTAACACACTCCAGGGAAGAAGATAACTTAGAGGAGTTTAGGGCACAGCTCTGCAAGGAAGACATGTTTCACCATTCAGGAGAAGCCATTCAAAACATGGCCACAGGCAATGCAAGCTATGACGCCAATTTAAACAGCCTTCGAGTTGACATCTATGGAAATGTAATGCTTCTCAATGCACCTCAATGGAGTGACCTGAGCCCCCAGTTTACACACGGATTTCCTCGGCGCCTGGTCAAAGAGAGTCATCGGGGTCTGATTCCTGGAAACCTAACAGTCGCTGCACGCATTTCTAATCAGGGCATTCGCAGTCTTGCAGTTGGTGATGTGGCGTGTTTCCTGTCCCGCAAAATGGTTAAGGGTCTTGGTTTGACCACTTCAGAATTGGTGCTGGCTAGATCGAGCGCTCTCAAGTATGCAGGCAGAAAACACAAACCTTCACGACTGATAGACACGATGCTCCGTTTCGGCGTGGACTTCCTGACAATGAAACCATTAAGCCATCAACAAGTGCGTGATCTGAGAGGAACCAGTACAGTTCACTGGGATCAGATCCTTAATCAGGAGAATGAAGACCAAAGCGAGTCAGACAGTGGTTCTTCCGACTCTAACAGTGAGCTGGAGGTGCCAGCCAGTTGGGATATCCGGCAAGAGTGCGGCGATTTTATGCCCGGGCCTTCGAGCGCCAATCACTCCGAGTCGGTGAGAGTGCATATTCGCCACCTGCTGTCCAGTTATTTGTCTAGCAGTGTGCAGCCAGGACAGGTGACTCTTCCAGCTGCGGAGAGGGCACCACGAGCAAAAGCCCGAAGCTCTGGCCAGCGCAGGAAACGGAAACGAAACACCACAGGACCAACGATGCCAGCCATTCCCTCCACCCAGACGACAACCCAGGAGGAGACGCCCAGAGCTGACTCCCGATCGGCTCTCTTGACACTTGAAGGCATTGTGGCAGCCCGCATTCCCAAAGACGATTCCCTGCAAAGACTCAGCGAATTCCTCCGCAACCACCAGCCACTGGCTTCTGAGGTAACTTAATCAATGTGTTTTAATGCAGAAATAAATTTGTCGTGGGTTAATTTGTGCCAAATAATAATAATAATAATAATAACAATGTTTCGGATGAAACGTCATCCATTGTCAGTTATACAAGAATAGCAATGGCACATGAGCAATAAATAGTTTAACAATGTGTGATGAAAATAGGAATAATTAAGGATTAAAAACATGAAAAAACATGAAAATATTACACTAAAAAAAACCAGACTAATTAGTGTCAAATGATTTAATTCAAGATGGCTAACATAATAACCACCAGCCACTGGCTTCTGAGGTAACTTAATCAATGTGTTTTAACGCAGAAATAAATTTGTCGAGGGTTAATTTGTGCCAAATAATAATAATAATAATAAAAATGTTTCGGATGAAACATCATCCATTGTCAGTTATACAAGAATAGCAATGGCACATGAGCAATAAATAGTTTAACAATGTGTGATGAAAATAGGAATAATTAAGGATTAAAAACATGAAAAAACATGAAAATATTACACTAAAAAAACATAGACTAATTAGTGTGAAAGGATTAAATCAAGATGGTTAACATAATAATAGTAATTCTTGTTACTAGACACATTGGTTTAAGTCCTAAACATTAAGAACTGATTTTTAATGTCATCAGGAAGTGACTGTCCGTCCACCTGGGCCTGAATCAGCAGCAGCGGAGGAAGGTGATGCTGGACTGTGCCATTTTCAACGCTTCTACCAAACCAGCCGTCTGCAACTGGTCCAGCAAGCTAAAGCAGACCTTTGGTTAGCAGTTCAAGCCGACTGTCTCTGCTTGGGTGAACCACTCAGGGGATCTTCGCAGAGAGACAGCGCCGGGGAAAACTGTCCCTACCGCCAGAGCACAGAAGAGGGTGCCGAGTTACACACAGTAAGCCGGAAGTGTGGGAGTGGAGAATGTCGTGTATGCCTGTTGATAGACCATTGTGAAGTGGACACCCTAGTCCAAGTGGGCGTGACCAAAAATGCACTATTGACAACCCGACTCCGACTGTCCAAGTTCATCTCTCATATTCTGAATTCTGGTGACATTGAGCACGAACGCATGGCCGCAATAACCAAAGCACTTTGTTCATTACTGGGCTGTCAGCAGACGAAACTGAGAAATGTGGCCAACACTGGTTACCTTACTCTACTCTGCCCTCGTCTCGGGCGCCTGCAACTTCAGCGGGGCTGGGGTGATCTGTTTTCCAACTTATCCAAGATTGGGTCTGCTGTCGGCCATCACCAGACCCGCCGCTGTCAGCTAGCTGCTCTCATATTCTTGCGCAAGAAGTGCATCCCAGATGCAGAAAGCAATTGGCACTACTACCTGCAAACAGAAGATGAAAACGAAGAGTCAGAAATTTTGCGTAGCGTCTTTGCAGGATGTTTTGAGGACGAGGCTTGAACTGTTAGGAACTTGACAATCTAAAGTCATGAACTGTTTTGAGTAAGTGTCATTGTGAAAGTAATGAACTGTGTCAGTGTAGGGTAAGAACAGTAAGGATGATTTTAGCTTGAAGATTGCACATTGAAAGGACAGACTCTCTTTTGTATTTTTTCAGTTGTTTCTTTCTGCCAAACCGTCTCGGCGACTAGGACTTTTAAAATCCCGAAAGTGAATGTACAGACATGTAGAAATGAATAAGTGATATCTAAGCCAATTACATAAGCATAGCTTAGGCACTAAGCTTAAGCGTTTTTGTTGCTGGTCGAGCGATTTCATTTTGGACATCAGCGGAGCCTTGTGTTTATAATTATTTTAATAATTTTAGCTTGAAGATTGCACATTGAAAGGACACAGATTGTCTTTTGTATTTTTTCAGTTGTTTCTTTCTGCCAAACCGTCTCGGCGACTAGGACTTTTAAAATCCCGAAAGTGAATGTACAGACATGTAGAAATGAATAAGTGATATCTAAGCCAATTACATAAGCATAGCTTAGGCACTAAGCTTAAGCGTTTTTGTTGCTGGTCGAGCGATTTCATTTTGGACATCAGCGGAGCCTTGTGTTTATAATTATTTTAATAATTTTAGCTTGAAGAATGCACATTGAAAGGACACAGACTGTCTTTTGTATTTTTTCAGTTGTTTCTTTCTGCCAAACCCTCTCGGCGACTAGGACTTTTAAAATCCCGAAAGTGAATGTACAGACATGTAGAAATGAACAAGTGGTGTTAAGTGGCTTGACAATGAAAGGTCTCCATGACTGAGTTCTTAGATTGGAGCCGAAAATAAATGCCGTAAAGTGGTTTTTGCTTAAACTTACTTGTTGGTTGTGTGTTTTTTTGCCGCATTTTTCCGGCCAACAAAGTGCCAGCTGCCTTTGGGAAACTGTGGAAAATGTTCCTCGGGTCTGGCTTTCGCGTTTGGCGCGTATTCGGTGGAGTCTTGAGCTGGTCAATGAGGTGCAAATGTTGCTAGAAAAGCAAGGAACCGGGCGTAACTGTGTTTTCATGGCGGCATTTTGTGGGAGGGGGAAGACGACCGCTGACCTAAGCAAGCGTTGGCCTGGAACCCGTTTCTCTAAGGTCCCGAAAAGTTTTCGCACCCGGAAACCCGTAGCAAAAATTTAATCTCAAACCTGATGATCACAGAGCTGTGTTATGGACATATTTTTAATATGAACAGAAGTTCTGTTCATGCAAGAAGTTTCAGGCGTAGACACCCCTCTGTTTTTAGAAAAAGATAAACTAAAAATGGCTTCGCGAGCCCTAAAAGTTTCCGGGCCTTTCGAGAAACAGAGCCCCGGGACAAATAATTTACATTTTTCGCGCGCCTACCTGTAGGAATTTTTAAAACAGCTACGGTTTGGTTAATTGAAAATAGCTCGCAAATCCGTTCGAGCAAATTGTGCATCGCGTACGTACCCAGGATCTCTTCAATTCCTGCTGCATCATTCTGGTGGAATTTCTGGAAGTCGCGTTTGCTATAGTTTTCTTTATTTTTCGCCTAGCTTCCTTGACTTACATTATTGTTGTATTCACTTGCTATTTGCTTGTCATTTTTCCTAGTCAAACTCGTAATCGCGTAAAGAAATAAAGTCGTGCGATGTTTGAAGTTCAGTGCCAGTTTGGTTTCCACTCGATTAATACTATGGCGAACCTTTTGCGCGCTCGTTGGCTGTTTACCGAGAAAGGATCAATTATATTGGGGTAGATTAAATAGAGCCATTACTATAAACACTTTATTGAACTAGCTTGTTCGGTATTGTTCTCGTTGAACGTCTAAATTTCGCGCAGAAAAAGACTAGACACACGCACACAAACAACTCTTGGCTCAATGTTTGTGCACGTTCCTCGCTAGGGGAATCCCCCCGCTGGTTCCCAGGCTCTCTCCCGTTCCATCGTTCACAGCAACAGAGGCCCAACCGTCGATTGAAATAGCGTTTGCGAAGATCTACTTTTTCCGCATGGGCCTAATCTGGCGCAAAGACCTTTCAATTTAGTAGCCACCGTACTTAACGACAAAGATATACAAAAATTGCTGTTAAAAAAAGAAAATAAAATGATATACCAATCATATGTATGCTCATTTGGAAACCGAAGGTGAAGAAGCGCAACTGAGCTTAGCGAGTATGTACATTTTGTGGAGCCTGAAAGACCAGAATATTGAGTGCATGTTATATTGCACATTATCTCGGAAGTTAATGATGTCTGTTGTATTTTTGAGATACGACCGAGTCTTGTTGCTTAGCCATAGGCTGAAGGGACATGGAAAAGCAACCCTCAACATGCAGGACACAGGCTTTTAGTCAGGTTTTGACTGAAGAAGTGAGTAATCGAAAATGGGCTTAACACCAATAAACAAACATAAAAAGTGACTATCTCATTTCTTTTGGGAATTTTAATGTAGTGCTAAAAATATCCGATCTAGCAATGTTATCAAAAGTCTCGGGAGTTGTTCTCTGTGCTGTTCTTTTCCATCAAAGTCTCACTCCCTTGGCTGGCTGCGTCATTAAGCATTTTCCTTTGAGAATTCTGCAAAAAAAACGCAATAATAAGACACTTCTATATTATAGCCCTTTGAGGGCTAATAAAACTGACAACATCAACGACAGAATTCATTCAGAGTACTTGTGATTATGTGTAGGACAAACACAATTGTGTGTAATACATGATCTAAGCACATTTCACTCATCAAACAAAAACGTGCTAAATTTATGGACTGCATATTGTGGTTCTACTTAGTGTCTTGAATAGAATTCAACCATTTTTGCCCTGAAATTGCGTAGGGTCATTCTCATGGTGAATCCACCCTAACCGAATGAGCCAATCTTCAAATCTATCCTTCAGCCACTTCAGATTACTCAAAATCCACCCTTCAAGGGTTCAGTCCCATTTCCAAGTGGTCAGAATGGAAACTTGATTTTCTCTCATCCGACAGCCATGAATTTAACCAGTACCCTTCTGTTTTTAAGGGAACAGCTAAGCCATGTTTTTGTAAACTCCCCTTGTGTGCCGAGATTACAATTATGAAGTCACGCAATGCAGGTCAAGTCACGCCAACGATATCATTCGTGAGAAATGTATTAGAAATTATCGGAAATGTACTGATTAGTCAAAATATTGTAGCCAGTTTCTTTTAAATCCATTTGATATACTTTCTTTGCTGGAAAAAAGATTTCAAAAAAACTTGTGTGAAAGGAACATTTTTTCCACTGAAAAAAGTACTGAAATCAAAAAATTTAACATGAGACGTGCCCGAAAAATAACATTACTAATGGGGGTCTTTTTCTTAACTCCACTATTGGAAAATATTGTAGCTAGGTTTTTTTAAATCCATTAATGTACCTTCTTTGCTGGAAAAAAGATTTCAAAACAACTTGTGTGAAAGGAACATTTTTTCCACGGAAAAAAGTACTGAAATTAAAAAATTTAACATGAGACATGCCCAAAGATAACATAACTAACCGGGGAATTTTTCTTCCCACTGGGTGACATCAGACAACATTTGACTTGTCAAAATTAAGGGATGGTTTCTTTGAATGAAGGGATGTTCTGTTAGTTGGTTTGTTGACATGGCTAGAATTTCATAAGAGAGCAAGCACTTGGGTTCATTTTAAAAGTGCACCACTTGGCACAAAGAAACAAAAACCTTCAAGCCAGTTTACCAGCACATGTGTCTCTGTCACAGACATGTCACAACTGAGATCTCTTGTGGTTGCAAAATAGCAATATAAAAAACCAACAAATCTGACATAAACTGTCACAAGAAGTGAGGAATACACACACCTTTGGAAATGTTGCTGTTCCTGCCTCATCTCTCCAGATCTCTGCCTGATCAGTAGTTGCTTATGTTCCCCGTAGTTCATATGTGAAAAGGAGCCTGCGAACATATCAAAATCATTGCACATTTGATTAGCAAACAGTTACCAAGCACTGCTGCAAATGTCCACCTAAGTCAAAGTTTAATATTAATATAAACTCCTAGGTTTGCAATAGACAATTCCTGAGTCAACAAATGATTGTCAATAGATAACATGACTAGCGAGGCTATTTTTCTTCTGACTGTGTGACATCAGACAACATTTGACTTGTCATTTGACTGTTTTTATTTTGCACATAGCCAGGGGTGAACGCTACCAACTTCATTGTCAAGATTGCTTTCAAGTACATTAATGTTACCAGTAGTAATGAGCAGATTATGAGTGAGTTATACGCCTGTGATATAACTTGAACGGGGGTCTTTTTCTTAACTCCACTATTGGAAAATATTGTAGCTAGGTTTTTTTTAAATCCATTAATGTACCTTCTTTGCTGGAAAAAAGATTTCAAAACAACTTGTGTGAAAGGAACATTTTTTCCACGGAAAAAAGTACTGAAATTAAAAAATTTAACATGAGACATGCCCAAAGATAACATAACTAACCGGGGAATTTTTCTTCCCACTGGGTGACATCAGACAACATTTGACTTGTCAAAATTAAGGGATGGTTTCTTTGAATGAAGGGATGTTCTGTTAGTTGGTTTGTTGACATGGCTAGAATTTCATAAGAGAGCAAGCACTTGGGTTCATTTTAAAAGTGCACCACTTGGCACAAAGAAACAAAAACCTTCAAGCCAGTTTACCAGCACACGTGTCTCTGTCACAGACATGTCACAACTGAGATCTCTTGTGGTTGCAAAATAGCAATATAAAAAACCAACAAATCTGACATAAACTGTCACAAGAAGTGAGGAATACACACACCTTTGGAAATGTTGCTGTTCCTGCCTCATCTCTCCAGATCTCTGCCTGATCAGTAGTTGCTTATGTTCCCCGTAGTTCATATGTGAAAAGGAGCCTGCGAACATATCAAAATCATTGCACATTTGATTAGCAAACAGTTACCAAGCACTGCTGCAAATGTCCACCTAAGTCAAAGTTTAATATTAATATAAACTCCTAGGTTTGCAATAGACAATTCCTGAGTCAACAAATGATTGTCAATAGATAACATGATTAGCGAGGCTATTTTTCTTCTGACTGTGTGACATCAGACAACATTTGACTTGTCATTTGACTGTTTTTATTTTGCACATAGCCAGGGGTGAACGCTACCAACTTCATTGCCAAGATTACTTTCAAGTACATTAATGTTACCAGTAGTAATGAGCAGATTATGAGTGAGTTATACGCCTGTGATATAACTTGAACGGGGGTCTTTTTCTTAACTCCACTATTGGAAAATATTGTAGCTAGGTTTTTTTTAAATCCATTAATGTACCTTCTTTGCTGGAAAAAAGATTTCAAAACAACTTGTGTGAAAGGAGCATTTTTTCCACTGAAAAAAGTACTGAAATTAAAAAATTTAACATGAGACATGCCCAAAGATAACATAACTAACCGGGGAATTTTTCTTCCCACTGGGTGACATCAGACAACATTTGACTTGTCAAAATTAAGGGATGGTTTCTTTGAATGAAGGGATGTTCTGTTAGTTGGTTTGTTGACATGGCTAGAATTTCATAAGAGAGCAAGCACTTGGGTTCATTTTAAAAGTGCACCACTTGGCACAAAGAAACAAAAACCTTCAAGCCAGTTTACCAGCACATGTGTCTCTGTCACAGACATGTCACAACTGAGATCTCTTGTGGTTGCAAAATAGCAATATAAAAAACCAACAAATCTGACATAAACTGTCACAAGAAGTGAGGAATACACACACCTTTGGAAATGTTGCTGTTCCTGCCTCATCTCTCCAGATCTCTGCCTGATCAGTAGTTGCTTATGTTCCCCGTAGTTCATATGTGAAAAGGAGCCTGCGAACATATCAAAATCATTGCACATTTGATTAGCAAACAGTTACCAAGCACTGCTGCAAATGTCCACCTAAGTCAAAGTTTAATATTAATATAAACTCCTAGGTTTGCAATAGACAATTCCTGAGTCAACAAATGATTGTCAATAGATAACATGACTAGCGAGGCTATTTTTCTTCTGACTGTGTGACATCAGACAACATTTGACTTGTCATTTGACTGTTTTTATTTTGCACATAGCCAGGGGTGAACGCTACCAACTTCATTGTCAAGATTGCTTTCAAGTACATTAATGTTACCAGTAGTAATGAGCAGATTATGAGTGAGTTATACGCCTGTGATATAACTTGAACGGGGGTCTTTTTCTTAACTCCACTATTGGAAAATATTGTAGCTAGGTTTTTTTTAAATCCATTAATGTACCTTCTTTGCTGGAAAAAAGATTTCAAAACAACTTGTGTGAAAGGAACATTTTTTCCACGGAAAAAAGTACTGAAATTAAAAAATTTAACATGAGACATGCCCAAAGATAACATAACTAACCGGGGAATTTTTCTTCCCACTGGGTGACATCAGACAACATTTGACTTGTCAAAATTAAGGGATGGTTTCTTTGAATGAAGGGATGTTCTGTTAGTTGGTTTGTTGACATGGCTAGAATTTCATAAGAGAGCAAGCACTTGGGTTCATTTTAAAAGTGCACCACTTGGCACAAAGAAACAAAAACCTTCAAGCCAGTTTACCAGCACACGTGTCTCTGTCACAGACATGTCACAACTGAGATCTCTTGTGGTTGCAAAATAGCAATATAAAAAACCAACAAATCTGACATAAACTGTCACAAGAAGTGAGGAATACACACACCTTTGGAAATGTTGCTGTTCCTGCCTCATCTCTCCAGATCTCTGCCTGATCAGTAGTTGCTTATGTTCCCCGTAGTTCATATGTGAAAAGGAGCCTGCGAACATATCAAAATCATTGCACATTTGATTAGCAAACAGTTACCAAGCACTGCTGCAAATGTCCACCTAAGTCAAAGTTTAATATTAATATAAACTCCTAGGTTTGCAATAGACAATTCCTGAGTCAACAAATGATTGTCAATAGATACATGATTAGCGAGGCTATTTTTCTTCTGACTGTGTGACATCAGACAACATTTGACTTGTCATTTGACTGTTTTTATTTTGCACATAGCCAGGGGTGA
>NW_027670531.1:15000-17718 GCF_964199315.1 Orbicella franksi
CCCTTAACGATGATGTGACAGCGCCAAATCTTGCGCCTGCACGTAACTCGAGCTGGCCAATCGTTTCCCGCAAAAAGTTTTGAAAATGGTGAAAATCTTAAGGGTGCTTATAGAATAGGGGGACCGACGCCCAGTTTTAAGATAGTGTAGCACACCCCCCTTAACGATGATGTGACAGCGCCAAACTTGGTGCCTGCACGTAACTCGAGCTGGCCAATTGTTTCCCGCAAAAAGTTTTGAAAATGGTGAAAATCTTAAGGGTGCTTATAGAATAGGGGACCGACGCCCAGTTTTAAGATAGTGTAGCTCACCCCCCTTAACGATGATGTGACAGCGCGAAACTTGGCGCCTGCACGTAACTCGAGCTGGCCAATCGTTTCCCGCAAAAAGTTTTGAAAATGGTGAAAACCTTAAGGGTGCTTATAGAATAGGGGGACCGACGCCCAGTTTTAAGATAGTGTAGAACACCCCCTTAACGATGATGTGACAGCGCCAAACTTGGTGCCTGCACGTAACTCGAGCTGGCCAATTGTTTCCCGCAAAAAGTTTTGAAAATGGTGAAAATCTTAAGGGTGCTTATAGAATAGGGGGACCGACGCCCAGTTTTAAGATAGTGTAGCTCACCCCCCTTAACGATGATGTGACAGCGCGAAACTTGGCGCCTGCACGCAATTCGAGCTGGCCAATCGTTTCCCGCAAAAAGTTTTGAAAATGGTGAAAACCTTAAGGGTGCTTATAGAATAGGGGGACCGACGCCCAGTTTTAAGATAGTGTAGAACACCCCCTTAACGATGATGTGACAGCGCCAAACTTAGCGCCTGCACGTGACTCGAGCTGGCCAATAGTTTCCTGCAAAAAGTTTTGAAAAAGTGTAAAATCCCAATTTTGCGCTCTTTAGGGTGTGGTCTTTGAGCTTCGGGTTTTCGTCAGAAAATTTCGGCAATCATCGGTCATCTTCGTGGAAATCTCTTCGTTTTCGTAACTCTGACATGGTGACGCATGTTTGGAATGCCATGGGGAGCGCTTTGGAGCAGTTTTGAAAAATCGAAATTTTCGAAATTTTTCTAAGTGTCTAAACTTGGTTGGGGGAATAGACGGTTTCGGGTTATAATGTAGGGCAGGCATCGGGAAAGACCGAAAGAGCAATTGAGCTGTATCGGTCCGTAACAGTAAGCCCTGCTCGGTAATGTGTTCTCGGGTACGAAAGGAGGGTATTTGGAGGAAAAAGGAGCAAAGTCGACTAAACTTGCTCGGTCGGTAGCATGAAATGACTGAACTTGTAGCCAAGTTGTCTCGGTGTGGACAACGAGAGAACGGATGGATGTTGTACCTGATGGCCTTTGGCCAAGAATAGCGGCTTAGATTCGGAAGAATCATTCTTCCCCAATGTATCTTGTCGGCATTCCGTGGACTTGGCTGTCTCACTGGTATGCCGGAAGCTTACTAGGGTGAAGCAGTGGAAAGACGTGGCAAAGAGAGAACGGGTTTCCCTCGGACAGGGTCGAACGCCTCGTGCGTCTTCCATGGCCGGGAGGATTCCCAGTGCAGCTTGACGGTGGAATGCCAGCCTCCTTTCAAAGGAAGCAGACGCAAAAGGGTTCCCGCCGGGTTCCCTGAGGGATAGCTACCTGGTTGATCCTGCCAGTAGTCATATGCTTGTCTCAAAGATTAAGCCATGCATGTCTAAGTATAAGCACTTGTACTGTGAAACTGCGAATGGCTCATTAAATCAGTTATCGTTTATTTGATTGTACCATTACTACTTGGATAACCGTAGTAATTCTAGAGCTAATACATGCGAAAAGTCCCGACTTCTGGAAGGGATGTATTTATTAGATTAAAAACCAATGCGGGTTCTGCCCGGTTCTTTGGTGATTCATAGTAACTGATCGAATCGCACGGCCTTGAGCTGGCGATGTTTCATTCAAATTTCTGCCCTATCAACTGTCGATGGTAAGGTAGTGGCTTACCATGGTTGCAACGGGTGACGGAGAATTAGGGTTCGATTCCGGAGAGGGAGCCTGAGAAACGGCTACCACATCCAAGGAAGGCAGCAGGCGCGCAAATTACCCAATCCTGACTCAGGGAGGTAGTGACAAGAAATAACAATACAGGGCTTTTCCAAGTCTTGTAATTGGAATGAGTACAACTTAAATCCTTTAACGAGGATCCATTGGAGGGCAAGTCTGGTGCCAGCAGCCGCGGTAATTCCAGCTCCAATAGCGTATATTAAAGTTGTTGCAGTTAAAAAGCTCGTAGTTGGATTTCGGGATGGCTCGGCCGGTCTGCCGCAAGGTATGTTACTGGCCGCGCTGTTCTTCCTCGCAAAGACTGTGTGTGCTCTTAACTGAGTGTGCATAGGATCTGCGACGTTTACTTTGAAAAAATTAGAGTGTTCAAAGCAAGCCAGCGCTTGAATACATAAGCATGGAATAATGGAATAGGACTTTGGTTCTATTTTGTTGGTTTCTGGAACTGAAGTAATGATTAAGAGAGACAGTTGGGGGCATTCGTATTTCGTTGTCAGAGGTGAAATTCTTGGATTTACGAAAGACGAACTACTGCGAAAGCATTTGCCAAGAATGTTTTCATTAATCAAGAACGAAAGTTAGAGGATCGAAGACGATCAGATACCGTCCTAGTTCTAACCATAAACGATGCCAACTAGGGATCAGAGGGTGTTATTGGATGACCCCTTTGGCACCTTATGGGAAACCA
>NW_027670532.1:0-2500 GCF_964199315.1 Orbicella franksi
AGCGTTCATAGCGACGTTGCTTTTTGATCCTTCGATGTCGGCTCTTCCTATCATTGCGAAGCAGAATTCGCCAAGTGATGGATTGTTCACCCACCAATAGGGAACGTGAGCTGGGTTTAGACCGTCGTGAGACAGGTTAGTTTTACCCTACTGATGAAGTGTTGTTGCAATAGTAATTCTGCTCAGTACGAGAGGAACCGCAGATTCAGACAATTGGCATTTGCACTTGGCTGAAAAGCCAATGGTGCGAAGCTACCATCTGTTGGATTATGACTGAACGCCTCTAAGTCAGAATCCGTGCTAGAAAGCAACGATGATTACCTCCAGAGAACTTTAGGCGAACCAGAATAGAGGACTTCGGTCCTCATGCGTCCCAAGGTGCCAAGGAGGACAAGAACCTCCAAGGCACTACCGATAGCAAATTCTAATGTTTCTGGAGATAAATCCTTTGCAGACGACTTAAATAAAGAACGGGGTATTGTAAGTTGTAGAGTAGCCTTGTTGCTACGATCTTCTGAGATTAAGCCTTTGTTCTAAGATTTGTTAAAAACATGTCTTTTTTTTTCTTGAAGTCCAAGAAGGCTCCCCTCGTCTGCCACTGGCCGGAGGGTGCCAAGGAAGAAGTGGTGCCTGCAGGCTTGGGCTAGCTTGTGGCAGCCGAGTGATGTAAAGGAGGCCACGTCTGGTCTGGGACGTGACTGTGAATTTTTTTTTTAAAGTCCAAAAGGCTCCCCTCGCTTGGGAGCTGGCAGTGGAAATTTTTTCTAAGTCCGAAAGGCTCCTCTCGTTTGAAATGGTTTGACTCGGGGAGCCTTTTGGAGTGCTTGAAATTTTTGGGCCAGGTCCCTTTCGGACGGTTTACTTTGTGGACTTGTCGTAATTTGATTGGAAAGATGTTTGGGCAATTGGGCTTTGGTTTTTTGGTTTTTGTTTTATTGGCTTTTGAGTGGGGGAGCCTTTTGGACTTAGGGTTAGCGTTAGGGTAAGCCTAGGGTTAGAGTTTAGGGTTAGGGTTAGCGTTAGGGTAACCCTAGGGTTAGAGTTTAGGGTTAGGGTAAGAGTTAGGGTGAAGGTTAGGGTTAAACTTGGCTAAACTTGGCGCCTGCACGTAACTTAAGCTGGCCAATAGTTTCCCGCAAAAAGTTTTGAAAATGGTGAAAATCTTAAGGGTGCTTATACTATAGGGGACCGACACCCTGTTTTAATTTAGTAGAACACACGCCCTCTTAATGATGATGTGACAGCGCCAAACCTGGCACCTGCACGTAACTCGAGCTGGCCAATCGTTTCCCGCAAAAAGTTTTGAAAATGGTGAAAATCTTAAGGGTGCCTATAGAACAGGGGGACCGACGCCCAGTTTTAAGATAGTGTAGCACACCCCCCTTAACGATGATGTGACAGCGCCAAATCTTGCGCCTGCACGTAACTCGAGCTGGCCAATCGTTTCCCGCAAAAAGTTTTGAAAATGGTGAAAATCTTAAGGGTGCTTATAGAATAGGGGGACCGACGCCCAGTTTTAAGATAGTGTAGCACACCCCCCTTAACGATGATGTGACAGCGCCAAACTTGGTGCCTGCACGTAACTCGAGCTGGCCAATTGTTTCCCGCAAAAAGTTTTGAAAATGGTGAAAATCTTAAGGGTGCTTATAGAATAGGGGACCGACGCCCAGTTTTAAGATAGTGTAGCTCACCCCCCTTAACGATGATGTGACAGCGCGAAACTTGGCGCCTGCACGTAACTCGAGCTGGCCAATCGTTTCCCGCAAAAAGTTTTGAAAATGGTGAAAACCTTAAGGGTGCTTATAGAATAGGGGGACCGACGCCCAGTTTTAAGATAGTGTAGAACACCCCCTTAACGATGATGTGACAGCGCCAAACTTGGTGCCTGCACGTAACTCGAGCTGGCCAATTGTTTCCCGCAAAAAGTTTTGAAAATGGTGAAAATCTTAAGGGTGCTTATAGAATAGGGGGACCGACGCCCAGTTTTAAGATAGTGTAGCTCACCCCCCTTAACGATGATGTGACAGCGCGAAACTTGGCGCCTGCACGCAATTCGAGCTGGCCAATCGTTTCCCGCAAAAAGTTTTGAAAATGGTGAAAACCTTAAGGGTGCTTATAGAATAGGGGGACCGACGCCCAGTTTTAAGATAGTGTAGAACACCCCCTTAACGATGATGTGACAGCGCCAAACTTAGCGCCTGCACGTGACTCGAGCTGGCCAATAGTTTCCTGCAAAAAGTTTTGAAAAAGTGTAAAATCCCAATTTTGCGCTCTTTAGGGTGTGGTCTTTGAGCTTCGGGTTTTCGTCAGAAAATTTCGGCAATCATCGGTCATCTTCGTGGAAATCTCTTCGTTTTCGTAACTCTGACATGGTGACGCATGTTTGGAATGCCATGGGGAGCGCTTTGGAGCAGTTTTGAAAAATCGAAATTTTCGAAATTTTTCTAAGTGTCTAAACTTGGTTGGGGGAATAGACGGTTTCGGGTTATAATGTAGGGCA
>NW_027670534.1:0-25668 GCF_964199315.1 Orbicella franksi
TATGTCTGCCAAGTTAAGCGGTACCGCACAACTTAAGATTTGCTTACAGTTGGTGGACTCACTGCGAACGAGAACGGGTGTTTTCCTATGCGGTGTTTGCTACAATTTATCCATACACGATGTAGCTGAGCTGATCGGCCACTTCTCTCGAGGTCGCGTAAAGCCTTCTACATCCTCAATCAACGACATTTCAAGAAAACCAGCCAATATGTATTCTGCCTAAGCCAGAGGTTGGCCCATGTTAATTGTTTATGTCGCTATTGGCCGCTGGAAAACCGAGTCATGGAATTGCTTCCCACTAACAAATCGTTTAGGCCCTGAACTGCCTCGGTCTTAAAACTCTTAAAGTTCGGGAAAAGCAAAGCTTAGACTGAAAGCAAACAAGTCTCGATAACGCAGAAAATAAATCTGTTAGATGGACGGCAATACGGGAAACGTTTACCCGAAACATCAACCACAACAGCGACAGCAAAATACAAACAAATTGGAAAAAATCCAAAAAATCCAAAAATCAGTCAATCAATTTAAGAAAAACTATTGCGGCACCGAACAGCTTGGAAAAAAAACGAAGAAGACCAAGAAATAAAAAGAAAAAGAAATTTAAAAAATCAATCAATCAATAAAAAAATTAAAAATAAACCAAAGCGGCTTAAAAAAAACCCCCAAAAAATTAGAACTAAATAAGTCAATCGATTAATTAAACCAACAAAAATGTTCGGCGTGGCTGGGATTTTCTTCCCGGCCCGAGTTCAAATCTCAATCGGGGGAGAAGTTATTCGACCCCCAAGCCGTTCGAGAATAACCCCTTTAATAACATATTGAGACTTGAACTCACGACCGCCAGATGCGACCCTGGATCAGCCGCGCGCAGCCCATCCCGCAGGACCACCTGGAAATCCCTTGGGTTGTTGCTAACAAATTAAGATGTGTATAGTACGTGCTGATATGCTAGTTTCCGGTTCCGCTTAGTCAAAGAGTGGGACTGTATTCTGCTAGTTATAGACCTGAGGCTAGAAACTCCAGCGTTATATATTCCTTACCGTCGTCAGCCAGAATTGCGCATTTTTCAGCCCAAATTGAGGCGTATTCGGACAGGATTCCAAACAGTTAGCAAGCCAAAAGGTAACGGTTGGAAATTTGAAAACAGACATACACTTCAAAACTAATTGTAATTGCCGAGTATCGTTGGCGAATGCTGCTTGTCATTGCGCGCTTATTCAATTCAAAGATATCGCTATGTCTGCCAAGTTAAGCGGTACCGCACAACTTAAGATTTGCTTACAGTTGGTGGACTCACTGCGAACGAGAACGGGTGTTTTCCTATGCGGTGTTTGCTACAATTTATCCATACACGATGTAGCTGAGCTGATCGGCCACTTCTCTCGAGGTCGCGTAAAGCCTTCTACATCCTCAATCAACGACATTTCAAGAAAACCAGCCAATATGTATTCTGCCTAAGCCAGAGGTTGGCCCATGTTAATTGTTTATGTCGCTATTGGCCGCTGGAAAACCGAGTCATGGAATTGCTTCCCACTAACAAATCGTTTAGGCCCTGAACTGCCTCGGTCTTAAAACTCTTAAAGTTCGGGAAAAGCAAAGCTTAGACTGAAAGCAAACAAGTCTCGATAACGCAGAAAATAAATCTGTTAGATGGACGGCAATACGGGAAACGTTTACCCGAAACATCAACCACAACAGCGACAGCAAAATACAAACAAATTGGAAAAAATCCAAAAAATCCAAAAATCAGTCAATCAATTTAAGAAAAACTATTGCGGCACCGAACAGCTTGGAAAAAAAACGAAGAAGACCAAGAAATAAAAAGAAAAAGAAATTTAAAAAATCAATCAATCAATAAAAAAATTAAAAATAAACCAAAGCGGCTTAAAAAAAACCCCCAAAAAATTAGAACTAAATAAGTCAATCGATTAATTAAACCAACAAAAATGTTCGGCGTGGCTGGGATTTTCTTCCCGGCCCGAGTTCAAATCTCAATCGGGGGAGAAGTTATTCGACCCCCAAGCCGTTCGAGAATAACCCCTTTAATAACATATTGAGACTTGAACTCACGACCGCCAGATGCGACCCTGGATCAGCCGCGCGCAGCCCATCCCGCAGGACCACCTGGAAATCCCTTGGGTTGTTGCTAACAAATTAAGATGTGTATAGTACGTGCTGATATGCTAGTTTCCGGTTCCGCTTAGTCAAAGAGTGGGACTGTATTCTGCTAGTTATAGACCTGAGGCTAGAAACTCCAGCGTTATATATTCCTTACCGTCGTCAGCCAGAATTGCGCATTTTTCAGCCCAAATTGAGGCGTATTCGGACAGGATTCCAAACAGTTAGCAAGCCAAAAGGTAACGGTTGGAAATTTGAAAACAGACATACACTTCAAAACTAATTGTAATTGCCGAGTATCGTTGGCGAATGCTGCTTGTCATTGCGCGCTTATTCAATTCAAAGATATCGCTATGTCTGCCAAGTTAAGCGGTACCGCACAACTTAAGATTTGCTTACAGTTGGTGGACTCACTGCGAACGAGAACGGGTGTTTTCCTATGCGGTGTTTGCTACAATTTATCCATACACGATGTAGCTGAGCTGATCGGCCACTTCTCTCGAGGTCGCGTAAAGCCTTCTACATCCTCAATCAACGACATTTCAAGAAAACCAGCCAATATGTATTCTGCCTAAGCCAGAGGTTGGCCCATGTTAATTGTTTATGTCGCTATTGGCCGCTGGAAAACCGAGTCATGGAATTGCTTCCCACTAACAAATCGTTTAGGCCCTGAACTGCCTCGGTCTTAAAACTCTTAAA
The DNA here is from genome assembly GCF_964199315.1 of Orbicella franksi. NCBI lineage: Eukaryota > Metazoa > Cnidaria > Anthozoa > Scleractinia > Merulinidae > Orbicella > Orbicella franksi. The sequence continues at coordinate 2,818 of NW_027670534.1, forward strand.
GTTCGGGAAAAGCAAAGCTTAGACTGAAAGCAAACAAGTCTCGATAACGCAGAAAATAAATCTGTTAGATGGACGGCAATACGGGAAACGTTTACCCGAAACATCAACCACAACAGCGACAGCAAAATACAAACAAATTGGAAAAAATCCAAAAAATCCAAAAATCAGTCAATCAATTTAAGAAAAACTATTGCGGCACCGAACAGCTTGGAAAAAAAACGAAGAAGACCAAGAAATAAAAAGAAAAAGAAATTTAAAAAATCAATCAATCAATAAAAAAATTAAAAATAAACCAAAGCGGCTTAAAAAAAACCCCCAAAAAATTAGAACTAAATAAGTCAATCGATTAATTAAACCAACAAAAATGTTCGGCGTGGCTGGGATTTTCTTCCCGGCCCGAGTTCAAATCTCAATCGGGGGAGAAGTTATTCGACCCCCAAGCCGTTCGAGAATAACCCCTTTAATAACATATTGAGACTTGAACTCACGACCGCCAGATGCGACCCTGGATCAGCCGCGCGCAGCCCATCCCGCAGGACCACCTGGAAATCCCTTGGGTTGTTGCTAACAAATTAAGATGTGTATAGTACGTGCTGATATGCTAGTTTCCGGTTCCGCTTAGTCAAAGAGTGGGACTGTATTCTGCTAGTTATAGACCTGAGGCTAGAAACTCCAGCGTTATATATTCCTTACCGTCGTCAGCCAGAATTGCGCATTTTTCAGCCCAAATTGAGGCGTATTCGGACAGGATTCCAAACAGTTAGCAAGCCAAAAGGTAACGGTTGGAAATTTGAAAACAGACATACACTTCAAAACTAATTGTAATTGCCGAGTATCGTTGGCGAATGCTGCTTGTCATTGCGCGCTTATTCAATTCAAAGATATCGCTATGTCTGCCAAGTTAAGCGGTACCGCACAACTTAAGATTTGCTTACAGTTGGTGGACTCACTGCGAACGAGAACGGGTGTTTTCCTATGCGGTGTTTGCTACAATTTATCCATACACGATGTAGCTGAGCTGATCGGCCACTTCTCTCGAGGTCGCGTAAAGCCTTCTACATCCTCAATCAACGACATTTCAAGAAAACCAGCCAATATGTATTCTGCCTAAGCCAGAGGTTGGCCCATGTTAATTGTTTATGTCGCTATTGGCCGCTGGAAAACCGAGTCATGGAATTGCTTCCCACTAACAAATCGTTTAGGCCCTGAACTGCCTCGGTCTTAAAACTCTTAAAGTTCGGGAAAAGCAAAGCTTAGACTGAAAGCAAACAAGTCTCGATAACGCAGAAAATAAATCTGTTAGATGGACGGCAATACGGGAAACGTTTACCCGAAACATCAACCACAACAGCGACAGCAAAATACAAACAAATTGGAAAAAATCCAAAAAATCCAAAAATCAGTCAATCAATTTAAGAAAAACTATTGCGGCACCGAACAGCTTGGAAAAAAAACGAAGAAGACCAAGAAATAAAAAGAAAAAGAAATTTAAAAAATCAATCAATCAATAAAAAAATTAAAAATAAACCAAAGCGGCTTAAAAAAAACCCCCAAAAAATTAGAACTAAATAAGTCAATCGATTAATTAAACCAACAAAAATGTTCGGCGTGGCTGGGATTTTCTTCCCGGCCCGAGTTCAAATCTCAATCGGGGGAGAAGTTATTCGACCCCCAAGCCGTTCGAGAATAACCCCTTTAATAACATATTGAGACTTGAACTCACGACCGCCAGATGCGACCCTGGATCAGCCGCGCGCAGCCCATCCCGCAGGACCACCTGGAAATCCCTTGGGTTGTTGCTAACAAATTAAGATGTGTATAGTACGTGCTGATATGCTAGTTTCCGGTTCCGCTTAGTCAAAGAGTGGGACTGTATTCTGCTAATTATAGACCTGAGGCTAGAAACTCCAGCGTTATATATTCCTTACCGTCGTCAGCCAGAATTGCGCATTTTTCAGCCCAAATTGAGGCGTATTCGGACAGGATTCCAAACAGTTAGCAAGCCAAAAGGTAACGGTTGGAAATTTGAAAACAGACATACACTTCAAAACTAATTGTAATTGCCGAGTATCGTTGGCGAATGCTGCTTGTCATTGCGCGCTTATTCAATTCAAAGATATCGCTATGTCTGCCAAGTTAAGCGGTACCGCACAACTTAAGATTTGCTTACAGTTGGTGGACTCACTGCGAACGAGAACGGGTGTTTTCCTATGCGGTGTTTGCTACAATTTATCCATACACGATGTAGCTGAGCTGATCGGCCACTTCTCTCGAGGTCGCGTAAAGCCTTCTACATCCTCAATCAACGACATTTCAAGAAAACCAGCCAATATGTATTCTGCCTAAGCCAGAGGTTGGCCCATGTTAATTGTTTATGTCGCTATTGGCCGCTGGAAAACCGAGTCATGGAATTGCTTCCCACTAACAAATCGTTTAGGCCCTGAACTGCCTCGGTCTTAAAACTCTTAAAGTTCGGGAAAAGCAAAGCTTAGACTGAAAGCAAACAAGTCTCGATAACGCAGAAAATAAATCTGTTAGATGGACGGCAATACGGGAAACGTTTACCCGAAACATCAACCACAACAGCGACAGCAAAATACAAACAAATTGGAAAAAATCCAAAAAATCCAAAAATCAGTCAATCAATTTAAGAAAAACTATTGCGGCACCGAACAGCTTGGAAAAAAAACGAAGAAGACCAAGAAATAAAAAGAAAAAGAAATTTAAAAAATCAATCAATCAATAAAAAAATTAAAAATAAACCAAAGCGGCTTAAAAAAAACCCCCAAAAAATTAGAACTAAATAAGTCAATCGATTAATTAAACCAACAAAAATGTTCGGCGTGGCTGGGATTTTCTTCCCGGCCCGAGTTCAAATCTCAATCGGGGGAGAAGTTATTCGACCCCCAAGCCGTTCGAGAATAACCCCTTTAATAACATATTGAGACTTGAACTCACGACCGCCAGATGCGACCCTGGATCAGCCGCGCGCAGCCCATCCCGCAGGACCACCTGGAAATCCCTTGGGTTGTTGCTAACAAATTAAGATGTGTATAGTACGTGCTGATATGCTAGTTTCCGGTTCCGCTTAGTCAAAGAGTGGGACTGTATTCTGCTAGTTATAGACCTGAGGCTAGAAACTCCAGCGTTATATATTCCTTACCGTCGTCAGCCAGAATTGCGCATTTTTCAGCCCAAATTGAGGCGTATTCGGACAGGATTCCAAACAGTTAGCAAGCCAAAAGGTAACGGTTGGAAATTTGAAAACAGACATACACTTCAAAACTAATTGTAATTGCCGAGTATCGTTGGCGAATGCTGCTTGTCATTGCGCGCTTATTCAATTCAAAGATATCGCTATGTCTGCCAAGTTAAGCGGTACCGCACAACTTAAGATTTGCTTACAGTTGGTGGACTCACTGCGAACGAGAACGGGTGTTTTCCTATGCGGTGTTTGCTACAATTTATCCATACACGATGTAGCTGAGCTGATCGGCCACTTCTCTCGAGGTCGCGTAAAGCCTTCTACATCCTCAATCAACGACATTTCAAGAAAACCAGCCAATATGTATTCTGCCTAAGCCAGAGGTTGGCCCATGTTAATTGTTTATGTCGCTATTGGCCGCTGGAAAACCGAGTCATGGAATTGCTTCCCACTAACAAATCGTTTAGGCCCTGAACTGCCTCGGTCTTAAAACTCTTAAAGTTCGGGAAAAGCAAAGCTTAGACTGAAAGCAAACAAGTCTCGATAACGCAGAAAATAAATCTGTTAGATGGACGGCAATACGGGAAACGTTTACCCGAAACATCAACCACAACAGCGACAGCAAAATACAAACAAATTGGAAAAAATCCAAAAAATCCAAAAATCAGTCAATCAATTTAAGAAAAACTATTGCGGCACCGAACAGCTTGGAAAAAAAACGAAGAAGACCAAGAAATAAAAAGAAAAAGAAATTTAAAAAATCAATCAATCAATAAAAAAATTAAAAATAAACCAAAGCGGCTTAAAAAAAACCCCCAAAAAATTAGAACTAAATAAGTCAATCGATTAATTAAACCAACAAAAATGTTCGGCGTGGCTGGGATTTTCTTCCCGGCCCGAGTTCAAATCTCAATCGGGGGAGAAGTTATTCGACCCCCAAGCCGTTCGAGAATAACCCCTTTAATAACATATTGAGACTTGAACTCACGACCGCCAGATGCGACCCTGGATCAGCCGCGCGCAGCCCATCCCGCAGGACCACCTGGAAATCCCTTGGGTTGTTGCTAACAAATTAAGATGTGTATAGTACGTGCTGATATGCTAGTTTCCGGTTCCGCTTAGTCAAAGAGTGGGACTGTATTCTGCTAGTTATAGACCTGAGGCTAGAAACTCCAGCGTTATATATTCCTTACCGTCGTCAGCCAGAATTGCGCATTTTTCAGCCCAAATTGAGGCGTATTCGGACAGGATTCCAAACAGTTAGCAAGCCAAAAGGTAACGGTTGGAAATTTGAAAACAGACATACACTTCAAAACTAATTGTAATTGCCGAGTATCGTTGGCGAATGCTGCTTGTCATTGCGCGCTTATTCAATTCAAAGATATCGCTATGTCTGCCAAGTTAAGCGGTACCGCACAACTTAAGATTTGCTTACAGTTGGTGGACTCACTGCGAACGAGAACGGGTGTTTTCCTATGCGGTGTTTGCTACAATTTATCCATACACGATGTAGCTGAGCTGATCGGCCACTTCTCTCGAGGTCGCGTAAAGCCTTCTACATCCTCAATCAACGACATTTCAAGAAAACCAGCCAATATGTATTCTGCCTAAGCCAGAGGTTGGCCCATGTTAATTGTTTATGTCGCTATTGGCCGCTGGAAAACCGAGTCATGGAATTGCTTCCCACTAACAAATCGTTTAGGCCCTGAACTGCCTCGGTCTTAAAACTCTTAAAGTTCGGGAAAAGCAAAGCTTAGACTGAAAGCAAACAAGTCTCGATAACGCAGAAAATAAATCTGTTAGATGGACGGCAATACGGGAAACGTTTACCCGAAACATCAACCACAACAGCGACAGCAAAATACAAACAAATTGGAAAAAATCCAAAAAATCCAAAAATCAGTCAATCAATTTAAGAAAAACTATTGCGGCACCGAACAGCTTGGAAAAAAAACGAAGAAGACCAAGAAATAAAAAGAAAAAGAAATTTAAAAAATCAATCAATCAATAAAAAAATTAAAAATAAACCAAAGCGGCTTAAAAAAAACCCCCAAAAAATTAGAACTAAATAAGTCAATCGATTAATTAAACCAACAAAAATGTTCGGCGTGGCTGGGATTTTCTTCCCGGCCCGAGTTCAAATCTCAATCGGGGGAGAAGTTATTCGACCCCCAAGCCGTTCGAGAATAACCCCTTTAATAACATATTGAGACTTGAACTCACGACCGCCAGATGCGACCCTGGATCAGCCGCGCGCAGCCCATCCCGCAGGACCACCTGGAAATCCCTTGGGTTGTTGCTAACAAATTAAGATGTGTATAGTACGTGCTGATATGCTAGTTTCCGGTTCCGCTTAGTCAAAGAGTGGGACTGTATTCTGCTAGTTATAGACCTGAGGCTAGAAACTCCAGCGTTATATATTCCTTACCGTCGTCAGCCAGAATTGCGCATTTTTCAGCCCAAATTGAGGCGTATTCGGACAGGATTCCAAACAGTTAGCAAGCCAAAAGGTAACGGTTGGAAATTTGAAAACAGACATACACTTCAAAACTAATTGTAATTGCCGAGTATCGTTGGCGAATGCTGCTTGTCATTGCGCGCTTATTCAATTCAAAGATATCGCTATGTCTGCCAAGTTAAGCGGTACCGCACAACTTAAGATTTGCTTACAGTTGGTGGACTCACTGCGAACGAGAACGGGTGTTTTCCTATGCGGTGTTTGCTACAATTTATCCATACACGATGTAGCTGAGCTGATCGGCCACTTCTCTCGAGGTCGCGTAAAGCCTTCTACATCCTCAATCAACGACATTTCAAGAAAACCAGCCAATATGTATTCTGCCTAAGCCAGAGGTTGGCCCATGTTAATTGTTTATGTCGCTATTGGCCGCTGGAAAACCGAGTCATGGAATTGCTTCCCACTAACAAATCGTTTAGGCCCTGAACTGCCTCGGTCTTAAAACTCTTAAAGTTCGGGAAAAGCAAAGCTTAGACTGAAAGCAAACAAGTCTCGATAACGCAGAAAATAAATCTGTTAGATGGACGGCAATACGGGAAACGTTTACCCGAAACATCAACCACAACAGCGACAGCAAAATACAAACAAATTGGAAAAAATCCAAAAAATCCAAAAATCAGTCAATCAATTTAAGAAAAACTATTGCGGCACCGAACAGCTTGGAAAAAAAACGAAGAAGACCAAGAAATAAAAAGAAAAAGAAATTTAAAAAATCAATCAATCAATAAAAAAATTAAAAATAAACCAAAGCGGCTTAAAAAAAACCCCCAAAAAATTAGAACTAAATAAGTCAATCGATTAATTAAACCAACAAAAATGTTCGGCGTGGCTGGGATTTTCTTCCCGGCCCGAGTTCAAATCTCAATCGGGGGAGAAGTTATTCGACCCCCAAGCCGTTCGAGAATAACCCCTTTAATAACATATTGAGACTTGAACTCACGACCGCCAGATGCGACCCTGGATCAGCCGCGCGCAGCCCATCCCGCAGGACCACCTGGAAATCCCTTGGGTTGTTGCTAACAAATTAAGATGTGTATAGTACGTGCTGATATGCTAGTTTCCGGTTCCGCTTAGTCAAAGAGTGGGACTGTATTCTGCTAGTTATAGACCTGAGGCTAGAAACTCCAGCGTTATATATTCCTTACCGTCGTCAGCCAGAATTGCGCATTTTTCAGCCCAAATTGAGGCGTATTCGGACAGGATTCCAAACAGTTAGCAAGCCAAAAGGTAACGGTTGGAAATTTGAAAACAGACATACACTTCAAAACTAATTGTAATTGCCGAGTATCGTTGGCGAATGCTGCTTGTCATTGCGCGCTTATTCAATTCAAAGATATCGCTATGTCTGCCAAGTTAAGCGGTACCGCACAACTTAAGATTTGCTTACAGTTTGGACTCACTGCGAACGAGAACGGGTGTTTTCCTATGCGGTGTTTGCTACAATTTATCCATACACGATGTAGCTGAGCTGATCGGCCACTTCTCTCGAGGTCGCGTAAAGCCTTCTACATCCTCAATCAACGACATTTCAAGAAAACCAGCCAATATGTATTCTGCCTAAGCCAGAGGTTGGCCCATGTTAATTGTTTATGTCGCTATTGGCCGCTGGAAAACCGAGTCATGGAATTGCTTCCCACTAACAAATCGTTTAGGCCCTGAACTGCCTCGGTCTTAAAACTCTTAAAGTTCGGGAAAAGCAAAGCTTAGACTGAAAGCAAACAAGTCTCGATAACGCAGAAAATAAATCTGTTAGATGGACGGCAATACGGGAAACGTTTACCCGAAACATCAACCACAACAGCGACAGCAAAATACAAACAAATTGGAAAAAATCCAAAAAATCCAAAAATCAGTCAATCAATTTAAGAAAAACTATTGCGGCACCGAACAGCTTGGAAAAAAAACGAAGAAGACCAAGAAATAAAAAGAAAAAGAAATTTAAAAAATCAATCAATCAATAAAAAAATTAAAAATAAACCAAAGCGGCTTAAAAAAAACCCCCAAAAAATTAGAACTAAATAAGTCAATCGATTAATTAAACCAACAAAAATGTTCGGCGTGGCTGGGATTTTCTTCCCGGCCCGAGTTCAAATCTCAATCGGGGGAGAAGTTATTCGACCCCCAAGCCGTTCGAGAATAACCCCTTTAATAACATATTGAGACTTGAACTCACGACCGCCAGATGCGACCCTGGATCAGCCGCGCGCAGCCCATCCCGCAGGACCACCTGGAAATCCCTTGGGTTGTTGCTAACAAATTAAGATGTGTATAGTACGTGCTGATATGCTAGTTTCCGGTTCCGCTTAGTCAAAGAGTGGGACTGTATTCTGCTAGTTATAGACCTGAGGCTAGAAACTCCAGCGTTATATATTCCTTACCGTCGTCAGCCAGAATTGCGCATTTTTCAGCCCAAATTGAGGCGTATTCGGACAGGATTCCAAACAGTTAGCAAGCCAAAAGGTAACGGTTGGAAATTTGAAAACAGACATACACTTCAAAACTAATTGTAATTGCCGAGTATCGTTGGCGAATGCTGCTTGTCATTGCGCGCTTATTCAATTCAAAGATATCGCTATGTCTGCCAAGTTAAGCGGTACCGCACAACTTAAGATTTGCTTACAGTTGGTGGACTCACTGCGAACGAGAACGGGTGTTTTCCTATGCGGTGTTTGCTACAATTTATCCATACACGATGTAGCTGAGCTGATCGGCCACTTCTCTCGAGGTCGCGTAAAGCCTTCTACATCCTCAATCAACGACATTTCAAGAAAACCAGCCAATATGTATTCTGCCTAAGCCAGAGGTTGGCCCATGTTAATTGTTTATGTCGCTATTGGCCGCTGGAAAACCGAGTCATGGAATTGCTTCCCACTAACAAATCGTTTAGGCCCTGAACTGCCTCGGTCTTAAAACTCTTAAAGTTCGGGAAAAGCAAAGCTTAGACTGAAAGCAAACAAGTCTCGATAACGCAGAAAATAAATCTGTTAGATGGACGGCAATACGGGAAACGTTTACCCGAAACATCAACCACAACAGCGACAGCAAAATACAAACAAATTGGAAAAAATCCAAAAAATCCAAAAATCAGTCAATCAATTTAAGAAAAACTATTGCGGCACCGAACAGCTTGGAAAAAAAACGAAGAAGACCAAGAAATAAAAAGAAAAAGAAATTTAAAAAATCAATCAATCAATAAAAAAATTAAAAATAAACCAAAGCGGCTTAAAAAAAACCCCCAAAAAATTAGAACTAAATAAGTCAATCGATTAATTAAACCAACAAAAATGTTCGGCGTGGCTGGGATTTTCTTCCCGGCCCGAGTTCAAATCTCAATCGGGGGAGAAGTTATTCGACCCCCAAGCCGTTCGAGAATAACCCCTTTAATAACATATTGAGACTTGAACTCACGACCGCCAGATGCGACCCTGGATCAGCCGCGCGCAGCCCATCCCGCAGGACCACCTGGAAATCCCTTGGGTTGTTGCTAACAAATTAAGATGTGTATAGTACGTGCTGATATGCTAGTTTCCGGTTCCGCTTAGTCAAAGAGTGGGACTGTATTCTGCTAGTTATAGACCTGAGGCTAGAAACTCCAGCGTTATATATTCCTTACCGTCGTCAGCCAGAATTGCGCATTTTTCAGCCCAAATTGAGGCGTATTCGGACAGGATTCCAAACAGTTAGCAAGCCAAAAGGTAACGGTTGGAAATTTGAAAACAGACATACACTTCAAAACTAATTGTAATTGCCGAGTATCGTTGGCGAATGCTGCTTGTCATTGCGCGCTTATTCAATTCAAAGATATCGCTATGTCTGCCAAGTTAAGCGGTACCGCACAACTTAAGATTTGCTTACAGTTGGTGGACTCACTGCGAACGAGAACGGGTGTTTTCCTATGCGGTGTTTGCTACAATTTATCCATACACGATGTAGCTGAGCTGATCGGCCACTTCTCTCGAGGTCGCGTAAAGCCTTCTACATCCTCAATCAACGACATTTCAAGAAAACCAGCCAATATGTATTCTGCCTAAGCCAGAGGTTGGCCCATGTTAATTGTTTATGTCGCTATTGGCCGCTGGAAAACCGAGTCATGGAATTGCTTCCCACTAACAAATCGTTTAGGCCCTGAACTGCCTCGGTCTTAAAACTCTTAAAGTTCGGGAAAAGCAAAGCTTAGACTGAAAGCAAACAAGTCTCGATAACGCAGAAAATAAATCTGTTAGATGGACGGCAATACGGGAAACGTTTACCCGAAACATCAACCACAACAGCGACAGCAAAATACAAACAAATTGGAAAAAATCCAAAAAATCCAAAAATCAGTCAATCAATTTAAGAAAAACTATTGCGGCACCGAACAGCTTGGAAAAAAAACGAAGAAGACCAAGAAATAAAAAGAAAAAGAAATTTAAAAAATCAATCAATCAATAAAAAAATTAAAAATAAACCAAAGCGGCTTAAAAAAAACCCCCAAAAAATTAGAACTAAATAAGTCAATCGATTAATTAAACCAACAAAAATGTTCGGCGTGGCTGGGATTTTCTTCCCGGCCCGAGTTCAAATCTCAATCGGGGGAGAAGTTATTCGACCCCCAAGCCGTTCGAGAATAACCCCTTTAATAACATATTGAGACTTGAACTCACGACCGCCAGATGCGACCCTGGATCAGCCGCGCGCAGCCCATCCCGCAGGACCACCTGGAAATCCCTTGGGTTGTTGCTAACAAATTAAGATGTGTATAGTACGTGCTGATATGCTAGTTTCCGGTTCCGCTTAGTCAAAGAGTGGGACTGTATTCTGCTAGTTATAGACCTGAGGCTAGAAACTCCAGCGTTATATATTCCTTACCGTCGTCAGCCAGAATTGCGCATTTTTCAGCCCAAATTGAGGCGTATTCGGACAGGATTCCAAACAGTTAGCAAGCCAAAAGGTAACGGTTGGAAATTTGAAAACAGACATACACTTCAAAACTAATTGTAATTGCCGAGTATCGTTGGCGAATGCTGCTTGTCATTGCGCGCTTATTCAATTCAAAGATATCGCTATGTCTGCCAAGTTAAGCGGTACCGCACAACTTAAGATTTGCTTACAGTTGGTGGACTCACTGCGAACGAGAACGGGTGTTTTCCTATGCGGTGTTTGCTACAATTTATCCATACACGATGTAGCTGAGCTGATCGGCCACTTCTCTCGAGGTCGCGTAAAGCCTTCTACATCCTCAATCAACGACATTTCAAGAAAACCAGCCAATATGTATTCTGCCTAAGCCAGAGGTTGGCCCATGTTAATTGTTTATGTCGCTATTGGCCGCTGGAAAACCGAGTCATGGAATTGCTTCCCACTAACAAATCGTTTAGGCCCTGAACTGCCTCGGTCTTAAAACTCTTAAAGTTCGGGAAAAGCAAAGCTTAGACTGAAAGCAAACAAGTCTCGATAACGCAGAAAATAAATCTGTTAGATGGACGGCAATACGGGAAACGTTTACCCGAAACATCAACCACAACAGCGACAGCAAAATACAAACAAATTGGAAAAAATCCAAAAAATCCAAAAATCAGTCAATCAATTTAAGAAAAAACTATTGCGGCACCGAACAGCTTGGAAAAAAAACGAAGAAGACCAAGAAATAAAAAGAAAAAGAAATTTAAAAAATCAATCAATCAATAAAAAAATTAAAAATAAACCAAAGCGGCTTAAAAAAAACCCCCAAAAAATTAGAACTAAATAAGTCAATCGATTAATTAAACCAACAAAAATGTTCGGCGTGGCTGGGATTTTCTTCCCGGCCCGAGTTCAAATCTCAATCGGGGGAGAAGTTATTCGACCCCCAAGCCGTTCGAGAATAACCCCTTTAATAACATATTGAGACTTGAACTCACGACCGCCAGATGCGACCCTGGATCAGCCGCGCGCAGCCCATCCCGCAGGACCACCTGGAAATCCCTTGGGTTGTTGCTAACAAATTAAGATGTGTATAGTACGTGCTGATATGCTAGTTTCCGGTTCCGCTTAGTCAAAGAGTGGGACTGTATTCTGCTAGTTATAGACCTGAGGCTAGAAACTCCAGCGTTATATATTCCTTACCGTCGTCAGCCAGAATTGCGCATTTTTCAGCCCAAATTGAGGCGTATTCGGACAGGATTCCAAACAGTTAGCAAGCCAAAAGGTAACGGTTGGAAATTTGAAAACAGACATACACTTCAAAACTAATTGTAATTGCCGAGTATCGTTGGCGAATGCTGCTTGTCATTGCGCGCTTATTCAATTCAAAGATATCGCTATGTCTGCCAAGTTAAGCGGTACCGCACAACTTAAGATTTGCTTACAGTTGGTGGACTCACTGCGAACGAGAACGGGTGTTTTCCTATGCGGTGTTTGCTACAATTTATCCATACACGATGTAGCTGAGCTGATCGGCCACTTCTCTCGAGGTCGCGTAAAGCCTTCTACATCCTCAATCAACGACATTTCAAGAAAACCAGCCAATATGTATTCTGCCTAAGCCAGAGGTTGGCCCATGTTAATTGTTTATGTCGCTATTGGCCGCTGGAAAACCGAGTCATGGAATTGCTTCCCACTAACAAATCGTTTAGGCCCTGAACTGCCTCGGTCTTAAAACTCTTAAAGTTCGGGAAAAGCAAAGCTTAGACTGAAAGCAAACAAGTCTCGATAACGCAGAAAATAAATCTGTTAGATGGACGGCAATACGGGAAACGTTTACCCGAAACATCAACCACAACAGCGACAGCAAAATACAAACAAATTGGAAAAAATCCAAAAAATCCAAAAATCAGTCAATCAATTTAAGAAAAACTATTGCGGCACCGAACAGCTTGGAAAAAAAACGAAGAAGACCAAGAAATAAAAAGAAAAAGAAATTTAAAAAATCAATCAATCAATAAAAAAATTAAAAATAAACCAAAGCGGCTTAAAAAAAACCCCCAAAAAATTAGAACTAAATAAGTCAATCGATTAATTAAACCAACAAAAATGTTCGGCGTGGCTGGGATTTTCTTCCCGGCCCGAGTTCAAATCTCAATCGGGGGAGAAGTTATTTGACCCCCAAGCCGTTCGAGAATAACCCCTTTAATAACATATTGAGACTTGAACTCACGACCGCCAGATGCGACCCTGGATCAGCCGCGCGCAGCCCATCCCGCAGGACCACCTGGAAATCCCTTGGGTTGTTGCTAACAAATTAAGATGTGTATAGTACGTGCTGATATGCTAGTTTCCGGTTCCGCTTAGTCAAAGAGTGGGACTGTATTCTGCTAGTTATAGACCTGAGGCTAGAAACTCCAGCGTTATATATTCCTTACCGTCGTCAGCCAGAATTGCGCATTTTTCAGCCCAAATTGAGGCGTATTCGGACAGGATTCCAAACAGTTAGCAAGCCAAAAGGTAACGGTTGGAAATTTGAAAACAGACATACACTTCAAAACTAATTGTAATTGCCGAGTATCGTTGGCGAATGCTGCTTGTCATTGCGCGCTTATTCAATTCAAAGATATCGCTATGTCTGCCAAGTTAAGCGGTACCGCACAACTTAAGATTTGCTTACAGTTGGTGGACTCACTGCGAACGAGAACGGGTGTTTTCCTATGCGGTGTTTGCTACAATTTATCCATACACGATGTAGCTGAGCTGATCGGCCACTTCTCTCGAGGTCGCGTAAAGCCTTCTACATCCTCAATCAACGACATTTCAAGAAAACCAGCCAATATGTATTCTGCCTAAGCCAGAGGTTGGCCCATGTTAATTGTTTATGTCGCTATTGGCCGCTGGAAAACCGAGTCATGGAATTGCTTCCCACTAACAAATCGTTTAGGCCCTGAACTGCCTCGGTCTTAAAACTCTTAAAGTTCGGGAAAAGCAAAGCTTAGACTGAAAGCAAACAAGTCTCGATAACGCAGAAAATAAATCTGTTAGATGGACGGCAATACGGGAAACGTTTACCCGAAACATCAACCACAACAGCGACAGCAAAATACAAACAAATTGGAAAAAATCCAAAAAATCCAAAAATCAGTCAATCAATTTAAGAAAAACTATTGCGGCACCGAACAGCTTGGAAAAAAAACGAAGAAGACCAAGAAATAAAAAGAAAAAGAAATTTAAAAAATCAATCAATCAATAAAAAAATTAAAAATAAACCAAAGCGGCTTAAAAAAAACCCCAAAAAATTAGAACTAAATAAGTCAATCGATTAATTAAACCAACAAAAATGTTCGGCGTGGCTGGGATTTTCTTCCCGGCCCGAGTTCAAATCTCAATCGGGGGAGAAGTTATTCGACCCCCAAGCCGTTCGAGAATAACCCCTTTAATAACATATTGAGACTTGAACTCACGACCGCCAGATGCGACCCTGGATCAGCCGCGCGCAGCCCATCCCGCAGGACCACCTGGAAATCCCTTGGGTTGTTGCTAACAAATTAAGATGTGTATAGTACGTGCTGATATGCTAGTTTCCGGTTCCGCTTAGTCAAAGAGTGGGACTGTATTCTGCTAGTTATAGACCTGAGGCTAGAAACTCCAGCGTTATATATTCCTTACCGTCGTCAGCCAGAATTGCGCATTTTTCAGCCCAAATTGAGGCGTATTCGGACAGGATTCCAAACAGTTAGCAAGCCAAAAGGTAACGGTTGGAAATTTGAAAACAGACATACACTTCAAAACTAATTGTAATTGCCGAGTATCGTTGGCGAATGCTGCTTGTCATTGCGCGCTTATTCAATTCAAAGATATCGCTATGTCTGCCAAGTTAAGCGGTACCGCACAACTTAAGATTTGCTTACAGTTGGTGGACTCACTGCGAACGAGAACGGGTGTTTTCCTATGCGGTGTTTGCTACAATTTATCCATACACGATGTAGCTGAGCTGATCGGCCACTTCTCTCGAGGTCGCGTAAAGCCTTCTACATCCTCAATCAACGACATTTCAAGAAAACCAGCCAATATGTATTCTGCCTAAGCCAGAGGTTGGCCCATGTTAATTGTTTATGTCGCTATTGGCCGCTGGAAAACCGAGTCATGGAATTGCTTCCCACTAACAAATCGTTTAGGCCCTGAACTGCCTCGGTCTTAAAACTCTTAAAGTTCGGGAAAAGCAAAGCTTAGACTGAAAGCAAACAAGTCTCGATAACGCAGAAAATAAATCTGTTAGATGGACGGCAATACGGGAAACGTTTACCCGAAACATCAACCACAACAGCGACAGCAAAATACAAACAAATTGGAAAAAATCCAAAAAATCCAAAAATCAGTCAATCAATTTAAGAAAAACTATTGCGGCACCGAACAGCTTGGAAAAAAAACGAAGAAGACCAAGAAATAAAAAGAAAAAGAAATTTAAAAAATCAATCAATCAATAAAAAATTAAAAATAAACCAAAGCGGCTTAAAAAAAACCCCCAAAAAATTAGAACTAAATAAGTCAATCGATTAATTAAACCAACAAAAATGTTCGGCGTGGCTGGGATTTTCTTCCCGGCCCGAGTTCAAATCTCAATCGGGGGAGAAGTTATTCGACCCCCAAGCCGTTCGAGAATAACCCCTTTAATAACATATTGAGACTTGAACTCACGACCGCCAGATGCGACCCTGGATCAGCCGCGCGCAGCCCATCCCGCAGGACCACCTGGAAATCCCTTGGGTTGTTGCTAACAAATTAAGATGTGTATAGTACGTGCTGATATGCTAGTTTCCGGTTCCGCTTAGTCAAAGAGTGGGACTGTATTCTGCTAGTTATAGACCTGAGGCTAGAAACTCCAGCGTTATATATTCCTTACCGTCGTCAGCCAGAATTGCGCATTTTTCAGCCCAAATTGAGGCGTATTCGGACAGGATTCCAAACAGTTAGCAAGCCAAAAGGTAACGGTTGGAAATTTGAAAACAGACATACACTTCAAACTAATTGTAATTGCCGAGTATCGTTGGCGAATGCTGCTTGTCATTGCGCGCTTATTCAATTCAAAGATATCGCTATGTCTGCCAAGTTAAGCGGTACCGCACAACTTAAGATTTGCTTACAGTTGGTGGACTCACTGCGAACGAGAACGGGTGTTTTCCTATGCGGTGTTTGCTACAATTTATCCATACACGATGTAGCTGAGCTGATCGGCCACTTCTCTCGAGGTCGCGTAAAGCCTTCTACATCCTCAATCAACGACATTTCAAGAAAACCAGCAATATGTATTCTGCTAAGCCAGAGGTTGGCCCATGTTAATTGTTTATGTCGCTATTGGCCGCTGAAAACCGAGTCATGGAATTGCTTCCCACTAACAAATCGTTTAGGCCCTGAACTGCCTCGGTCTTAAAACTCTTAAAGTTCGGGAAAAGCAAAGCTTAGACTGAAAGCAAACAAGTCTCGATAACGCAGAAAATAAATCTGTTAGATGGACGGCAATACGGGAAACGTTTACCCGAAACATCAACCACAACAGCGACAGCAAAATACAAACAAATTGGAAAAAATCCAAAAAATCCAAAAATCAGTCAATCAATTTAAGAAAAACTATTGCGGCACCGAACAGCTTGGAAAAAAAACGAAGAAGACCAAGAAATAAAAGAAAAAGAAATTTAAAAAATCAATCAATCAATAAAAAAATTAAAAATAAACCAAAGCGGCTTAAAAAAAACCCCCAAAAAATTAGAACTAAATAAGTCAATCGATTAATTAAACCAACAAAAATGTTCGGCGTGGCTGGGATTTTCTTCCCGGCCCGAGTTCAAATCTCAATCGGGGGAGAAGTTATTCGACCCCCAAGCCGTTCGAGAATAACCCCTTTAATAACATATTGAGACTTGAACTCACGACCGCCAGATGCGACCCTGGATCAGCCGCGCGCAGCCCATCCCGCAGGACCACCTGGAAATCCCTTGGGTTGTTGCTAACAAATTAAGATGTGTATAGTACGTGCTGATATGCTAGTTTCCGGTTCCGCTTAGTCAAAGAGTGGGACTGTATTCTGCTAGTTATAGACCTGAGGCTAGAAACTCCAGCGTTATATATTCCTTACCGTCGTCAGCCAGAATTGCGCATTTTTCAGCCCAAATTGAGGCGTATTCGGACAGGATTCCAAACAGTTAGCAAGCCAAAAGGTAACGGTTGGAAATTTGAAAACAGACATACACTTCAAAACTAATTGTAATTGCCGAGTATCGTTGGCGAATGCTGCTTGTCATTGCGCGCTTATTCAATTCAAAGATATCGCTATGTCTGCCAAGTTAAGCGGTACCGCACAACTTAAGATTTGCTTACAGTTGGTGACTCACTGCGAACGAGAACGGGTGTTTTCCTATGCGGTGTTTGCTACAATTTATCCATACACGATGTAGCTGAGCTGATCGGCCACTTCTCTCGAGGTCGCGTAAAGCCTTCTACATCCTCAATCAACGACATTTCAAGAAAACCAGCCAATATGTATTCTGCCTAAGCCAGAGGTTGGCCCATGTTAATTGTTTATGTCGCTATTGGCCGCTGGAAAACCGAGTCATGGAATTGCTTCCCACTAACAAATCGTTTAGGCCCTGAACTGCCTCGGTCTTAAAACTCTTAAAGTTCGGGAAAAGCAAAGCTTAGACTGAAAGCAAACAAGTCTCGATAACGCAGAAAATAAATCTGTTAGATGGACGGCAATACGGAAACGTTTACCCGAAACATCAACCACAACAGCGACAGCAAAATACAAACAAATTGGAAAAAATCCAAAAAATCCAAAAATCAGTCAATCAATTTAGAAAAACTATTGCGGCACCGAACAGCTTGGAAAAAAAAACGAAGAAGACCAAGAAATAAAAAGAAAAAGAAATTTAAAAAATCAATCAATCAATAAAAAAATTAAAAATAAACCAAAGCGGCTTAAAAAAAACCCCCAAAAAATTAGAACTAAATAAGTCAATCGATTAATTAAACCAACAAAAATGTTCGGCGTGGCTGGGATTTTCTTCCCGGCCCGAGTTCAAATCTCAATCGGGGGAGAAGTTATTCGACCCCCAAGCCGTTCGAGAATAACCCCTTTAATAACATATTGAGACTTGAACTCACGACCGCCAGATGCGACCCTGGATCAGCGCGCGCAGCCCATCCCGCAGGACCACCTGGAAATCCCTTGGGTTGTTGCTAACAAATTAAGATGTGTATAGTACGTGCTGATATGCTAGTTTCCGGTTCCGCTTAGTCAAAGAGTGGGACTGTATTCTGCTAGTTATAGACCTGAGGCTAGAAACTCCAGCGTTATATATTCCTTACCGTCGTCAGCCAGAATTGCGCATTTTTCAGCCCAAATTGAGGCGTATTCGGACAGGATTCCAAACAGTTAGCCAAGCCAAAAGGTAACGGTTGGAAAATTTGAAAACAGACATACACTTCAAAACTAATTGTAATTGCCGAGTATCGTTGGCGAATGCTGCTTGTCATTGCGCGCTTATTCAATTCAAAGATATCGCTATGTCTGCCAAGTTAAGCGGTACCGCACAACTTAAGATTTGCTTACAGTTGGTGGACTCACTGCGAACGAGAACGGGTGTTTTCCTATGCGGTGTTTGCTACAATTTATCCATACACGATGTAGCTGAGCTGATCGGCCACTTCTCTCGAGGTCGCGTAAAGCCTTCTACATCCTCAATCAACGACATTTCAAGAAAACCAGCCAATATGTATTCTGCCTAAGCCAGAGGTTGGCCCATGTTAATTGTTTATGTCGCTATTGGCCGCTGGAAAACCGAGTCATGGAATTGCTTCCCACTAACAAATCGTTTAGGCCCTGAACTGCCTCGGTCTTAAAACTCTTAAAGTTCGGGAAAAGCAAAGCTTAGACTGAAAGCAAACAAGTCTCGATAACGCAGAAAATAAATCTGTTAGATGGACGGCAATACGGGAAACGTTTACCCGAAACATCAACCACAACAGCGACAGCAAAATACAAACAAATTGGAAAAAATCCAAAAAATCCAAAAATCAGTCAATCAATTTAAGAAAAACTATTGCGGCACCGAACAGCTGGAAAAAAAACGAAGAAGACCAAGAAATAAAAAGAAAAAGAAATTTAAAAAATCAATCAATCAATAAAAAAATTAAAAATAAACCAAAGCGGCTTAAAAAAAAACCCCCAAAAAATTAGAACTAAATAAGTCAATCGATTAATTAAACCAACAAAAAATGTTCGGCGTGGCTGGGATTTTCTTCCCGGCCCGAGTTCAAATCTCAATCGGGGGAGAAGTTATTCGACCCCCAAGCCGTTCGAGAATAACCCTTTAATAACATATTGAGACTTGAACTCACGACCGCCAGATGCGACCCCTGGATCAGCCGCGCGCAGCCCATCCCGCAGGACCACCTGGAAATCCCTTGGGTTGTTGCTAACAAATTAAGATGTGTATAGTACGTGCTGATATGCTAGTTTCCGGTTCCGCTTAGTCAAAGAGTGGGACTGTATTCTGCTAGTTATAGACCTGAGGCTAGAAACTCCAGCGTTATATATTCCTTACCGTCGTCAGCCAGAATTGCGCATTTTTCAGCCCAAATTGAGGCGTATTCGGACAGGATTCCAAAACAGTTAGCAAGCCAAAAGGTAACGGTTGGAAATTTGAAAACAGACATACACTTCAAAACTAATTGTAATTGCCGAGTATCGTTGGCGAATGCTGCTTGTCATTGCGCGCTTATTCAATTCAAAGATATCGCTATGTCTGCCAAGTTAAGCGGTACCGCACAACTTAAGATTTGCTTACAGTTGGTGGACTCACTGCGAACGAGAACGGGTGTTTTCCTATGCGGTGTTTGCTACAATTTATCCATACACGATGTAGCTGAGCTGATCGGCCACTTCTCTCGAGGTCGCGTAAAGCCTTCTACATCCTCAATCAACGACATTTCAAGAAAACCAGCCAATATGTATTCTGCCTAAGCCAGAGGTTGGCCCATGTTAATTGTTTATGTCGCTATTGGCCGCTGGAAAACCGAGTCATGGAATTGCTTCCCACTAACAAATCGTTTAGGCCCTGAACTGCCTCGGTCTTAAAACTCTTAAAGTTCGGGAAAAGCAAAGCTTAGACTGAAAGCAAACAAGTCTCGATAACGCAGAAAATAAATCTGTTAGATGGACGGCAATACGGGAAACGTTTACCCGAAACATCAACCACAACAGCGACAGCAAAATACAAACAAATTGGAAAAAATCCAAAAAATCCAAAAATCAGTCAATCAATTTAAGAAAAACTATTGCGGCACCGAACAGCTTGGAAAAAAAACGAAGAAGACCAAGAAATAAAAAGAAAAAGAAATTTAAAAAATCAATCAATCAATAAAAAAATTAAAAATAAACCAAAGCGGCTTAAAAAAAACCCCCAAAAAATTAGAACTAAATAAGTCAATCGATTAATTAAACCAACAAAAATGTTCGGCGTGGCTGGGATTTTCTTCCCGGCCCGAGTTCAAATCTCAATCGGGGGAGAAGTTATTCGACCCCAAGCCGTTCGAGAATAACCCCTTTAATAACATATTGAGACTTGAACTCACGACCGCCAGATGCGACCCTGGATCAGCCGCGCGCAGCCCATCCCGCAGGACCACCTGGAAATCCCCTTGGGTTGTTGCTAACAAATTAAGATGTGTATAGTACGTGCTGATATGCTAGTTTCCGGTTCCGCTTAGTCAAAGAGTGGGACTGTATTCTGCTAGTTATAGACCTGAGGCTAGAAACTCCAGCGTTATATATTCCTTACCGTCGTCAGCCAGAATTGCGCATTTTTCAGCCCAAATTGAGGCGTATTCGGACAGGATTCCAAACAGTTAGCAAGCCAAAAGGTAACGGTTGGAAATTTGAAAACAGACATACACTTCAAAACTAATTGTAATTGCCGAGTATCGTTGGCGAATGCTGCTTGTCATTGCGCGCTTATTCAATTCAAAAGATATCGCTATGTCTGCCAAGTTAAGCGGTACCGCACAACTTAAGATTTGCTTACAGTTGGTGGACTCACTGCGAACGAGAACGGGTGTTTTCCTATGCGGTGTTTGCTACAATTTATCCATACACGATGTAGCTGAGCTGATCGGCCACTTCTCTCGAGGTCGCGTAAAGCCTTCTACATCCTCAACGACATTTCAAGAAAACCAGCCAATATGTATTCTGCCTAAGCCAGAGGTTGGCCCATGTTAATTGTTTATGTCGCTATTGGCCGCTGGAAAACCGAGTCATGGAATTGCTTCCCACTAACAAATCGTTTAGGCCCTGAACTGCCTCGGTCTTAAAACTCTTAAAGTTCGGGAAAAGCAAAGCTTAGACTGAAAGCAAACAAGTCTCGATAACGCAGAAAATAAATCTGTTAGATGGACGGCAATACGGGAAACGTTTACCCGAAACATCAACCACAACAGCGACAGCAAAATACAAACAAATTGGAAAAAATCCAAAAAATCCAAAAATCAGTCAATCAATTTAAGAAAAACTATTGCGGCACCGAACAGCTTGGAAAAAAAACGAAGAAGACCAAGAAATAAAAAGAAAAAGAAATTTAAAAAATCAATCAATCAATAAAAAAATTAAAAATAAACCAAAGCGGCTTAAAAAAAACCCCCAAAAAATTAGAACTAAATAAGTCAATCGATTAATTAAACCAACAAAAATGTTCGGCGTGGCTGGGATTTTCTTCCCGGCCCGAGTTCAAATCTCAATCGGGGGAGAAGTTATTCGACCCCCAAGCCGTTCGAGAATAACCCCTTTAATAACATATTGAGACTTGAACTCACGACCGCCAGATGCGACCCTGGATCAGCCGCGCGCAGCCCATCCCGCAGGACCACCTGGAAATCCCTTGGGTTGTTGCTAACAAATTAAGATGTGTATAGTACGTGCTGATATGCTAGTTTCCGGTTCCGCTTAGTCAAAGAGTGGGACTGTATTCTGCTAGTTATAGACCTGAGGCTAGAAACTCCAGCGTTATATATTCCTTACCGTCGTCAGCCAGAATTGCGCATTTTTCAGCCCAAATTGAGGCGTATTCGGACAGGATTCCAAACAGTTAGCAAGCCAAAAGGTAACGGTTGGAAATTTGAAAACAGACATACACTTCAAAACTAATTGTAATTGCCGAGTATCGTTGGCGAATGCTGCTTGTCATTGCGCGCTTATTCAATTCAAAGATATCGCTATGTCTGCCAAGTTAAGCGGTACCGCACAACTTAAGATTTGCTTACAGTTGGTGGACTCACTGCGAACGAGAACGGGTGTTTTCCTATGCGGTGTTTGCTACAATTTATCCATACACGATGTAGCTGAGCTGATCGGCCACTTCTCTCGAGGTCGCGTAAAGCCTTCTACATCCTCAATCAACGACATTTCAAGAAAACCAGCCAATATGTATTCTGCCTAAGCCAGAGGTTGGCCCATGTTAATTGTTTATGTCGCTATTGGCCGCTGGAAAACCGAGTCATGGAATTGCTTCCCACTAACAAATCGTTTAGGCCCTGAACTGCCTCGGTCTTAAAACTCTTAAAGTTCGGGAAAAGCAAAGCTTAGACTGAAAGCAAACAAGTCTCGATAACGCAGAAAATAAATCTGTTAGATGGACGGCAATACGGGAAACGTTTACCCGAAACATCAACCACAACAGCGACAGCAAAATACAAACAAATTGGAAAAAATCCAAAAAATCCAAAAATCAGTCAATCAATTTAAGAAAAACTATTGCGGCACCGAACAGCTTGGAAAAAAAACGAAGAAGACCAAGAAATAAAAAGAAAAAGAAATTTAAAAAATCAATCAATCAATAAAAAAATTAAAAATAAACCAAAGCGGCTTAAAAAAAACCCCCAAAAAATTAGAACTAAATAAGTCAATCGATTAATTAAACCAACAAAAATGTTCGGCGTGGCTGGGATTTTCTTCCCGGCCCGAGTTCAAATCTCAATCGGGGGAGAAGTTATTCGACCCCCAAGCCGTTCGAGAATAACCCCTTTAATAACATATTGAGACTTGAACTCACGACCGCCAGATGCGACCCTGGATCAGCCGCGCGCAGCCCATCCCGCAGGACCACCTGGAAATCCCTTGGGTTGTTGCTAACAAATTAAGATGTGTATAGTACGTGCTGATATGCTAGTTTCCGGTTCCGCTTAGTCAAAGAGT
>NW_027670537.1:0-2500 GCF_964199315.1 Orbicella franksi
GTTTCTCAGGCTCCCTCTCCGGAATCGAACCCTAATTCTCCGTCACCCGTTGCAACCATGGTAAGCCACTACCTTACCATCGACAGTTGATAGGGCAGAAATTTGAATGAAACATCGCCAGCTCAAGGCCGTGCGATTCGATCAGTTACTATGAATCACCAAAGAACCGGGCAGAACCCGCATTGGTTTTTAATCTAATAAATACATCCCTTCCAGAAGTCGGGACTTTTCGCATGTATTAGCTCTAGAATTACTACGGTTATCCAAGTAGTAATGGTACAATCAAATAAACGATAACTGATTTAATGAGCCATTCGCAGTTTCACAGTACAAGTGCTTATACTTAGACATGCATGGCTTAATCTTTGAGACAAGCATATGACTACTGGCAGGATCAACCAGGTAGCTATCCCTCAGGGAACCCGGCGGGAACCCTATTGCGTCTGCTTCCTTTGAAAGGAGGCTGGCATTTCACCGTCAAGCTGCACTGGGAATCCTCCCGGCCATGGAAGACGCACGAGGCGTTCGACCCTGTCCGAGGGAAACCCGTTCTCTCTTTGCCACGTCTTTCCACTGCTTCACCCTAGTAAGCTTCCGGCATACCAGTGAGACAGCCAAGTGCACGGAATGCCGACAAGATACATCGGGGAAGAATGATTCTTCCGAATCTAAGCCGCTATTCTTGGCCAAAGGCCATCAGGTACAACATCCATCCGTTCTCTCGTTGTCCACACCGAGACAACTTGGCTTCAAGTTCAGTCATTTCATGCTACCGACCGAGCAAGTTTGGTCGACTTTGCTCCTTTTTCCTCCAAATACCCTCCTTTCCTACCCGAGAACACATTACCGAGCAGGGCTTACTGTTACGGACCGATACAGCTCAATTGCTCTTTCGGTCTTTCCCGATGCCTGCCCTACATTATAACCCGAAACCGTCTATTCCCCCAACCAAGTTTAGACACTTAGAAAAATGTCGAAAATTTCGATTTTTCGAAACTGCTCCAAAGCGCTCCCCATGGCATTCCAAACGTGCGTCTGCATGTCAGAGTTACGAAAACGAAGAGATTTCCACGAAGATGACCGATGATTGCCGAAATTTCCCGACGAAAACCCGAAGCTCAAAGACCACACCCTAAAGAGCGCAAAATTGGGATTTTACACTTTTTCAAAACTTTGTGCGGCAAACTATTGGCCAGCTCGAGTTACGTGCAGGCGCCAAGTTTGGCGCTGTCACGTCATCGTTAAGGGGGGTGTGCTACACTATCTTAAAACTGGGCGTCGGTCCCCCTATTCTATAAGCACCCTTAAGATTTTCACCATTTTCAAAACTTTTTGTGGCAAACTATTGGCCAGCTCGAGTTACGTGCAGGCGCCAAGTTTGGCGCTGTCACATCATCGTTAAGGGGGGTGTGCTACACTATCTTAAAACTGGGCGTCGGTCCCCCTATTCTATAAGCACCCTTAAGATTTTCACCATTTTCAAAACTTTTTGCGGCAAACTATTGGCCAGCTCGAGTTACGTGCAGGCGCCAAGTTTGGCGCTGTCACATCATCGTTAAGGGGGGTGTGCTACACTATCTTAAAACTGGGCGTCGGTCCCCCTTATCTATAAGCACCCTTAAGATTTTCACCATTTTCAAAACTTTTTGCGGCAAACTATTGGCCAGCTCGAGTTACGTGCAGGCGCCCAGTTTGGCGCTGTCACATCATCGTTAAGGGGGGTGTGCTACACTATCTTAAAACTGGGCGTCGGTCCCCCTTATCTATAAGCACCCTTAAGATTTTCACCATTTTCAAACCTTTTTGCGGCAAACTATTGGCCAGCTCGAGTTACGTGCAGGCGCCAAGTTTGGCGCTGTCACATCATCGTTAAGGGGGGTGTGCTACACTATCTTAAAACTGGGCGTCGGTCCCCCTAATCTATAAGCACCCTTAAGATTTTTACCACTTTCAAAACGTTTTGCGGCAAACTATTGGCCAGCTCGAGTTACGTGCAGGCGCCAAGTTTGGCGCTGTCACATCATCGTTAAGGGGATTTGCTACACTATCTTAAAACTGGGCGTTAGTGCCCATATACCATAAGCACTCTTAAGATTTTCACCATTTTCAAAACGTTTTGCGCGAAACAATTGGCCAGCTCGAGTTACGTGCAGGCGCCAAGTTTGGCGCTCTCACATCATAATTAACGGGGGTGTGCACCACTATCTTAAAAGTGGGCGTCAGTCCCCCTATTCTATAAGCACACTTAAGATTTTCACCATTTCAAAACTTTTTGCGCCAACCTATTGGCCAGCTCGAGTTACGTGCAGGCGCCAAGTTTAGCCAAGTTTAACCCTAACCTAACGCTAAGCCTACCTAAGCCTAACCTAACGCTAAGCCTACCTAGGCCTAACCGAACGCTAAGCCTACCTAAGCCTAACCGAACGCTAAGCCTACCTAGGCCTAACGCTAAGCTAACCCTAACCCTAACCCTAAGCTAACCGTTACCCTAACTCTAAGT
>NW_027670537.1:15000-16003 GCF_964199315.1 Orbicella franksi
GGGAATCCTTGTTAGTTTCTTTTCCTCCGCTTATTAATATGCTTAAATTCAGCGGGTAGCCTTGCCTGATCTGAGGTCAAGAAGGTATGCTTCGCCTCCGCGACTCGAGCGGCGGGCACCCGACGGCACGTGAAGGACTGGCCACACTTTTAGCCTCCGCTGGTGTGCCGCGGGAAAAACCCGGCAACCGCAGTGAGTCTCTCTGCCTTTCAAGGGACACGGCCGCTCCCACTGGGTGGCCGTGACGCCTCAACGCCGCCGGCAAGTTTTTGCCTGCGATGGATGATATCCGACACTCAGACAGACATGCTCCTGGGAGAACCCAAGAGCGCCATTTGCGTTCAAAGATTCGATGATTCACTGAATTCTGCAATTCACACTACTTATCGCAGCTGGCTGCGTTCTTCATCGATGCGTGAGCCAAGAGATCCACCGTCAAAAGTTGTCTCTGGCATTTTTCTTTCCAACTTTCGGGCGAACCGCCGGTCGGCGGACGCCGTCACAGTCACATCAGACAATAGACACGTACATTGGCCACGGGAAAAACACAGGCGGGGCAGGCGAGGCGGCCGCGCGGTTGCACGTCCGATCGCCATTTAACGGCCCGGGCCGACCCCTAAATGGTTTGGTACAGTTCACAGAGCAAACAACGGAGTTGTTTTTGGATTGCATCGGTAATGATCCTTCCGCAGGTTCACCTACGGAAACCTTGTTACGACTTTTACTTCCTCTAAATGATCAAGTTTGACCAACTTTCCGGCATCCGGCGCTCTGTTGCCAGAGTATCGGCGCCAGTCAGGAGGCCTCACTAAACCATTCAATCGGTAGTAGCGACGGGCGGTGTGTACAAAGGGCAGGGACGTAATCAACGCGAGCTGATGACTCGCGCTTACTAGGAATTCCTCGTTCAAGATCAAAAATTGCAATGATCTATCCCCAGCACGACGATGTTTGCAAGATTACCCACACCTCTCGGTGAAGGAGACACTCTCTGACATCGTCA
>NW_027670538.1:0-54647 GCF_964199315.1 Orbicella franksi
AGACGGCTAACTGCATGCGTGGGGGTGAGAGAATCCTAACATTTATTTCATATCTGATTCTAAAATCTATCAGTTTTGCTAAGACTTGCAACAAATCTTTGGACTCGCAATATTTTCAATGTTTTGAATATTTGAATAGTTCTCTCTATTTCAGCCAGTATCATTTGATATTTCATATTTAAGTGTATATTATTTAATCACGTCAGAGATTAAAGAGTGACACTTCATATCGGCACTTAATGGCTTGCCAGTTAACCCGTATCAAGCTGCTTTACCAACTAAATTATGTAGTATCTGTGTAGGTAACATACTTACCGAGTGTTGTGTTCATCTCATGGGAATAAGTTGACTACTGGTTACGGGCAGCTGGGGTGTATTCCAGCACGCACGAACCGGACAACTTACATACATGTCTTCTCCAGTCTGACTCTAGGTTTTGGCAGGGGGGGGGGGAGGGGGGAAGGGAGGGGTTGAGTGAGTGCTGTTTTCATTTCCTTAGTATGTTTCGGTTGGTTCTTTCTTTGTTTTTTTGGTTTTTTTTTTCGCAGAAAACCACGTGACACTTAGATTGGCTAGTTGAAGTAGCATTCGATCCTTGACGAGATAAACCAGCGTCCGGTGAAATGACCAGGAATTGTTCTTTGCTGTACGGGTTCTGGAGTCGCTGGAGTCAAGTGCTTGCAGACGGCTAACTGCATGCGTGGGGGTGAGAGAATCCTAACATTTATTTCATATCTGATTCTAAAATCTATCAGTTTTGCTAAGACTTGCAACAAATCTTTGGACTCGCAATATTTTCAATGTTTTGAATATTTGAATAGTTCTCTCTATTTCAGCCAGTATCATTTGATATTTCATATTTAAGTGTATATTATTTAATCACGTCAGAGATTAAAGAGTGACACTTCATATCGGCACTTAATGGCTTGCCAGTTAACCCGTATCAAGCTGCTTTACCAACTAAATTATGTAGTATCTGTGTAGGTAACATACTTACCGAGTGTTGTGTTCATCTCATGGGAATAAGTTGACTACTGGTTACGGGCAGCTGGGGTGTATTCCAGCACGCACGAACCGGACAACTTACATACATGTCTTCTCCAGTCTGACTCTAGGTTTTGGCAGGGGGGGGGGGAGGGGGGAAGGGAGGGGTTGAGTGAGTGCTGTTTTCATTTCCTTAGTATGTTTCGGTTGGTTCTTTCTTTGTTTTTTTGGTTTTTTTTTTCGCAGAAAACCACGTGACACTTAGATTGGCTAGTTGAAGTAGCATTCGATCCTTGACGAGATAAACCAGCGTCCGGTGAAATGACCAGGAATTGTTCTTTGCTGTACGGGTTCTGGAGTCGCTGGAGTCAAGTGCTTGCAGACGGCTAACTGCATGCGTGGGGGTGAGAGAATCCTAACATTTATTTCATATCTGATTCTAAAATCTATCAGTTTTGCTAAGACTTGCAACAAATCTTTGGACTCGCAATATTTTCAATGTTTTGAATATTTGAATAGTTCTCTCTATTTCAGCCAGTATCATTTGATATTTCATATTTAAGTGTATATTATTTAATCACGTCAGAGATTAAAGAGTGACACTTCATATCGGCACTTAATGGCTTGCCAGTTAACCCGTATCAAGCTGCTTTACCAACTAAATTATGTAGTATCTGTGTAGGTAACATACTTACCGAGTGTTGTGTTCATCTCATGGGAATAAGTTGACTACTGGTTACGGGCAGCTGGGGTGTATTCCAGCACGCACGAACCGGACAACTTACATACATGTCTTCTCCAGTCTGACTCTAGGTTTTGGCAGGGGGGGGGGGAGGGGGGAAGGGAGGGGTTGAGTGAGTGCTGTTTTCATTTCCTTAGTATGTTTCGGTTGGTTCTTTCTTTGTTTTTTTGGTTTTTTTTTTCGCAGAAAACCACGTGACACTTAGATTGGCTAGTTGAAGTAGCATTCGATCCTTGACGAGATAAACCAGCGTCCGGTGAAATGACCAGGAATTGTTCTTTGCTGTACGGGTTCTGGAGTCGCTGGAGTCAAGTGCTTGCAGACGGCTAACTGCATGCGTGGGGGTGAGAGAATCCTAACATTTATTTCATATCTGATTCTAAAATCTATCAGTTTTGCTAAGACTTGCAACAAATCTTTGGACTCGCAATATTTTCAATGTTTTGAATATTTGAATAGTTCTCTCTATTTCAGCCAGTATCATTTGATATTTCATATTTAAGTGTATATTATTTAATCACGTCAGAGATTAAAGAGTGACACTTCATATCGGCACTTAATGGCTTGCCAGTTAACCCGTATCAAGCTGCTTTACCAACTAAATTATGTAGTATCTGTGTAGGTAACATACTTACCGAGTGTTGTGTTCATCTCATGGGAATAAGTTGACTACTGGTTACGGGCAGCTGGGGTGTATTCCAGCACGCACGAACCGGACAACTTACATACATGTCTTCTCCAGTCTGACTCTAGGTTTTGGCAGGGGGGGGGGGAGGGGGGAAGGGAGGGGTTGAGTGAGTGCTGTTTTCATTTCCTTAGTATGTTTCGGTTGGTTCTTTCTTTGTTTTTTTGGTTTTTTTTTTCGCAGAAAACCACGTGACACTTAGATTGGCTAGTTGAAGTAGCATTCGATCCTTGACGAGATAAACCAGCGTCCGGTGAAATGACCAGGAATTGTTCTTTGCTGTACGGGTTCTGGAGTCGCTGGAGTCAAGTGCTTGCAGACGGCTAACTGCATGCGTGGGGGTGAGAGAATCCTAACATTTATTTCATATCTGATTCTAAAATCTATCAGTTTTGCTAAGACTTGCAACAAATCTTTGGACTCGCAATATTTTCAATGTTTTGAATATTTGAATAGTTCTCTCTATTTCAGCCAGTATCATTTGATATTTCATATTTAAGTGTATATTATTTAATCACGTCAGAGATTAAAGAGTGACACTTCATATCGGCACTTAATGGCTTGCCAGTTAACCCGTATCAAGCTGCTTTACCAACTAAATTATGTAGTATCTGTGTAGGTAACATACTTACCGAGTGTTGTGTTCATCTCATGGGAATAAGTTGACTACTGGTTACGGGCAGCTGGGGTGTATTCCAGCACGCACGAACCGGACAACTTACATACATGTCTTCTCCAGTCTGACTCTAGGTTTTGGCAGGGGGGGGGGGAGGGGGGAAGGGAGGGGTTGAGTGAGTGCTGTTTTCATTTCCTTAGTATGTTTCGGTTGGTTCTTTCTTTGTTTTTTTGGTTTTTTTTTTCGCAGAAAACCACGTGACACTTAGATTGGCTAGTTGAAGTAGCATTCGATCCTTGACGAGATAAACCAGCGTCCGGTGAAATGACCAGGAATTGTTCTTTGCTGTACGGGTTCTGGAGTCGCTGGAGTCAAGTGCTTGCAGACGGCTAACTGCATGCGTGGGGGTGAGAGAATCCTAACATTTATTTCATATCTGATTCTAAAATCTATCAGTTTTGCTAAGACTTGCAACAAATCTTTGGACTCGCAATATTTTCAATGTTTTGAATATTTGAATAGTTCTCTCTATTTCAGCCAGTATCATTTGATATTTCATATTTAAGTGTATATTATTTAATCACGTCAGAGATTAAAGAGTGACACTTCATATCGGCACTTAATGGCTTGCCAGTTAACCCGTATCAAGCTGCTTTACCAACTAAATTATGTAGTATCTGTGTAGGTAACATACTTACCGAGTGTTGTGTTCATCTCATGGGAATAAGTTGACTACTGGTTACGGGCGCTGGGGTGTATTCCAGCACGCACGAACCGGACAACTTACATACATGTCTTCTCCAGTCTGACTCTAGGTTTTGGCAGGGGGGGGGGGAGGGGGGAAGGGAGGGGTTGAGTGAGTGCTGTTTTCATTTCCTTAGTATGTTTCGGTTGGTTCTTTCTTTGTTTTTTTGGTTTTTTTTTTCGCAGAAAACCACGTGACACTTAGATTGGCTAGTTGAAGTAGCATTCGATCCTTGACGAGATAAACCAGCGTCCGGTGAAATGACCAGGAATTGTTCTTTGCTGTACGGGTTCTGGAGTCGCTGGAGTCAAGTGCTTGCAGACGGCTAACTGCATGCGTGGGGGTGAGAGAATCCTAACATTTATTTCATATCTGATTCTAAAATCTATCAGTTTTGCTAAGACTTGCAACAAATCTTTGGACTCGCAATATTTTCAATGTTTTGAATATTTGAATAGTTCTCTCTATTTCAGCCAGTATCATTTGATATTTCATATTTAAGTGTATATTATTTAATCACGTCAGAGATTAAAGAGTGACACTTCATATCGGCACTTAATGGCTTGCCAGTTAACCCGTATCAAGCTGCTTTACCAACTAAATTATGTAGTATCTGTGTAGGTAACATACTTACCGAGTGTTGTGTTCATCTCATGGGAATAAGTTGACTACTGGTTACGGGCAGCTGGGGTGTATTCCAGCACGCACGAACCGGACAACTTACATACATGTCTTCTCCAGTCTGACTCTAGGTTTTGGCAGGGGGGGGGGGAGGGGGGAAGGGAGGGGTTGAGTGAGTGCTGTTTTCATTTCCTTAGTATGTTTCGGTTGGTTCTTTCTTTGTTTTTTTGGTTTTTTTTTTCGCAGAAAACCACGTGACACTTAGATTGGCTAGTTGAAGTAGCATTCGATCCTTGACGAGATAAACCAGCGTCCGGTGAAATGACCAGGAATTGTTCTTTGCTGTACGGGTTCTGGAGTCGCTGGAGTCAAGTGCTTGCAGACGGCTAACTGCATGCGTGGGGGTGAGAGAATCCTAACATTTATTTCATATCTGATTCTAAAATCTATCAGTTTTGCTAAGACTTGCAACAAATCTTTGGACTCGCAATATTTTCAATGTTTTGAATATTTGAATAGTTCTCTCTATTTCAGCCAGTATCATTTGATATTTCATATTTAAGTGTATATTATTTAATCACGTCAGAGATTAAAGAGTGACACTTCATATCGGCACTTAATGGCTTGCCAGTTAACCCGTATCAAGCTGCTTTACCAACTAAATTATGTAGTATCTGTGTAGGTAACATACTTACCGAGTGTTGTGTTCATCTCATGGGAATAAGTTGACTACTGGTTACGGGCAGCTGGGGTGTATTCCAGCACGCACGAACCGGACAACTTACATACATGTCTTCTCCAGTCTGACTCTAGGTTTTGGCAGGGGGGGGGGGAGGGGGGAAGGGAGGGGTTGAGTGAGTGCTGTTTTCATTTCCTTAGTATGTTTCGGTTGGTTCTTTCTTTGTTTTTTTGGTTTTTTTTTTCGCAGAAAACCACGTGACACTTAGATTGGCTAGTTGAAGTAGCATTCGATCCTTGACGAGATAAACCAGCGTCCGGTGAAATGACCAGGAATTGTTCTTTGCTGTACGGGTTCTGGAGTCGCTGGAGTCAAGTGCTTGCAGACGGCTAACTGCATGCGTGGGGGTGAGAGAATCCTAACATTTATTTCATATCTGATTCTAAAATCTATCAGTTTTGCTAAGACTTGCAACAAATCTTTGGACTCGCAATATTTTCAATGTTTTGAATATTTGAATAGTTCTCTCTATTTCAGCCAGTATCATTTGATATTTCATATTTAAGTGTATATTATTTAATCACGTCAGAGATTAAAGAGTGACACTTCATATCGGCACTTAATGGCTTGCCAGTTAACCCGTATCAAGCTGCTTTACCAACTAAATTATGTAGTATCTGTGTAGGTAACATACTTACCGAGTGTTGTGTTCATCTCATGGGAATAAGTTGACTACTGGTTACGGGCAGCTGGGGTGTATTCCAGCACGCACGAACCGGACAACTTACATACATGTCTTCTCCAGTCTGACTCTAGGTTTTGGCAGGGGGGGGGGGAGGGGGGAAGGGAGGGGTTGAGTGAGTGCTGTTTTCATTTCCTTAGTATGTTTCGGTTGGTTCTTTCTTTGTTTTTTTGGTTTTTTTTTTCGCAGAAAACCACGTGACACTTAGATTGGCTAGTTGAAGTAGCATTCGATCCTTGACGAGATAAACCAGCGTCCGGTGAAATGACCAGGAATTGTTCTTTGCTGTACGGGTTCTGGAGTCGCTGGAGTCAAGTGCTTGCAGACGGCTAACTGCATGCGTGGGGGTGAGAGAATCCTAACATTTATTTCATATCTGATTCTAAAATCTATCAGTTTTGCTAAGACTTGCAACAAATCTTTGGACTCGCAATATTTTCAATGTTTTGAATATTTGAATAGTTCTCTCTATTTCAGCCAGTATCATTTGATATTTCATATTTAAGTGTATATTATTTAATCACGTCAGAGATTAAAGAGTGACACTTCATATCGGCACTTAATGGCTTGCCAGTTAACCCGTATCAAGCTGCTTTACCAACTAAATTATGTAGTATCTGTGTAGGTAACATACTTACCGAGTGTTGTGTTCATCTCATGGGAATAAGTTGACTACTGGTTACGGGCAGCTGGGGTGTATTCCAGCACGCACGAACCGGACAACTTACATACATGTCTTCTCCAGTCTGACTCTAGGTTTTGGCAGGGGGGGGGGGAGGGGGGAAGGGAGGGGTTGAGTGAGTGCTGTTTTCATTTCCTTAGTATGTTTCGGTTGGTTCTTTCTTTGTTTTTTTGGTTTTTTTTTTCGCAGAAAACCACGTGACACTTAGATTGGCTAGTTGAAGTAGCATTCGATCCTTGACGAGATAAACCAGCGTCCGGTGAAATGACCAGGAATTGTTCTTTGCTGTACGGGTTCTGGAGTCGCTGGAGTCAAGTGCTTGCAGACGGCTAACTGCATGCGTGGGGGTGAGAGAATCCTAACATTTATTTCATATCTGATTCTAAAATCTATCAGTTTTGCTAAGACTTGCAACAAATCTTTGGACTCGCAATATTTTCAATGTTTTGAATATTTGAATAGTTCTCTCTATTTCAGCCAGTATCATTTGATATTTCATATTTAAGTGTATATTATTTAATCACGTCAGAGATTAAAGAGTGACACTTCATATCGGCACTTAATGGCTTGCCAGTTAACCCGTATCAAGCTGCTTTACCAACTAAATTATGTAGTATCTGTGTAGGTAACATACTTACCGAGTGTTGTGTTCATCTCATGGGAATAAGTTGACTACTGGTTACGGGCAGCTGGGGTGTATTCCAGCACGCACGAACCGGACAACTTACATACATGTCTTCTCCAGTCTGACTCTAGGTTTTGGCAGGGGGGGGGGGGAGGGGGGAAGGGAGGGGTTGAGTGAGTGCTGTTTTCATTTCCTTAGTATGTTTCGGTTGGTTCTTTCTTTGTTTTTTTGGTTTTTTTTTTCGCAGAAAACCACGTGACACTTAGATTGGCTAGTTGAAGTAGCATTCGATCCTTGACGAGATAAACCAGCGTCCGGTGAAATGACCAGGAATTGTTCTTTGCTGTACGGGTTCTGGAGTCGCTGGAGTCAAGTGCTTGCAGACGGCTAACTGCATGCGTGGGGGTGAGAGAATCCTAACATTTATTTCATATCTGATTCTAAAATCTATCAGTTTTGCTAAGACTTGCAACAAATCTTTGGACTCGCAATATTTTCAATGTTTTGAATATTTGAATAGTTCTCTCTATTTCAGCCAGTATCATTTGATATTTCATATTTAAGTGTATATTATTTAATCACGTCAGAGATTAAAGAGTGACACTTCATATCGGCACTTAATGGCTTGCCAGTTAACCCGTATCAAGCTGCTTTACCAACTAAATTATGTAGTATCTGTGTAGGTGGTAACATACTTACCGAGTGTTGTGTTCATCTCATGGGAATAAGTTGACTACTGGTTACGGGCAGCTGGGGTGTATTCCAGCACGCACGAACCGGACAACTTACATACATGTCTTCTCCAGTCTGACTCTAGGTTTTGGCAGGGGGGGGGGGGAGGGGGGAAGGGAGGGGTTGAGTGAGTGCTGTTTTCATTTCCTTAGTATGTTTCGGTTGGTTCTTTCTTTGTTTTTTTGGTTTTTTTTTTCGCAGAAAACCACGTGACACTTAGATTGGCTAGTTGAAGTAGCATTCGATCCTTGACGAGATAAACCAGCGTCCGGTGAAATGACCAGGAATTGTTCTTTGCTGTACGGGTTCTGGAGTCGCTGGAGTCAAGTGCTTGCAGACGGCTAACTGCATGCGTGGGGGTGAGAGAATCCTAACATTTATTTCATATCTGATTCTAAAATCTATCAGTTTTGCTAAGACTTGCAACAAATCTTTGGACTCGCAATATTTTCAATGTTTTGAATATTTGAATAGTTCTCTCTATTTCAGCCAGTATCATTTGATATTTCATATTTAAGTGTATATTATTTAATCACGTCAGAGATTAAAGAGTGACACTTCATATCGGCACTTAATGGCTTGCCAGTTAACCCGTATCAAGCTGCTTTACCAACTAAATTATGTAGTATCTGTGTAGGTAACATACTTACCGAGTGTTGTGTTCATCTCATGGGAATAAGTTGACTACTGGTTACGGGCAGCTGGGGTGTATTCCAGCACGCACGAACCGGACAACTTACATACATGTCTTCTCCAGTCTGACTCTAGGTTTTGGCAGGGGGGGGGGGAGGGGGGAAGGGAGGGGTTGAGTGAGTGCTGTTTTCATTTCCTTAGTATGTTTCGGTTGGTTCTTTCTTTGTTTTTTTGGTTTTTTTTTTCGCAGAAAACCACGTGACACTTAGATTGGCTAGTTGAAGTAGCATTCGATCCTTGACGAGATAAACCAGCGTCCGGTGAAATGACCAGGAATTGTTCTTTGCTGTACGGGTTCTGGAGTCGCTGGAGTCAAGTGCTTGCAGACGGCTAACTGCATGCGTGGGGGTGAGAGAATCCTAACATTTATTTCATATCTGATTCTAAAATCTATCAGTTTTGCTAAGACTTGCAACAAATCTTTGGACTCGCAATATTTTCAATGTTTTGAATATTTGAATAGTTCTCTCTATTTCAGCCAGTATCATTTGATATTTCATATTTAAGTGTATATTATTTAATCACGTCAGAGATTAAAGAGTGACACTTCATATCGGCACTTAATGGCTTGCCAGTTAACCCGTATCAAGCTGCTTTACCAACTAAATTATGTAGTATCTGTGTAGGTAACATACTTACCGAGTGTTGTGTTCATCTCATGGGAATAAGTTGACTACTGGTTACGGGCAGCTGGGGTGTATTCCAGCACGCACGAACCGGACAACTTACATACATGTCTTCTCCAGTCTGACTCTAGGTTTTGGCAGGGGGG
This sequence comes from Orbicella franksi, assembly GCF_964199315.1. Taxonomy (NCBI): domain Eukaryota; kingdom Metazoa; phylum Cnidaria; class Anthozoa; order Scleractinia; family Merulinidae; genus Orbicella; species Orbicella franksi. Next base: position 9,319 of record NW_027670538.1, read on the forward strand.
GGGGGAGGGGGGAAGGGAGGGGTTGAGTGAGTGCTGTTTTCATTTCCTTAGTATGTTTCGGTTGGTTCTTTCTTTGTTTTTTTGGTTTTTTTTTTCGCAGAAAACCACGTGACACTTAGATTGGCTAGTTGAAGTAGCATTCGATCCTTGACGAGATAAACCAGCGTCCGGTGAAATGACCAGGAATTGTTCTTTGCTGTACGGGTTCTGGAGTCGCTGGAGTCAAGTGCTTGCAGACGGCTAACTGCATGCGTGGGGGTGAGAGAATCCTAACATTTATTTCATATCTGATTCTAAAATCTATCAGTTTTGCTAAGACTTGCAACAAATCTTTGGACTCGCAATATTTTCAATGTTTTGAATATTTGAATAGTTCTCTCTATTTCAGCCAGTATCATTTGATATTTCATATTTAAGTGTATATTATTTAATCACGTCAGAGATTAAAGAGTGACACTTCATATCGGCACTTAATGGCTTGCCAGTTAACCCGTATCAAGCTGCTTTACCAACTAAATTATGTAGTATCTGTGTAGGTAACATACTTACCGAGTGTTGTGTTCATCTCATGGGAATAAGTTGACTACTGGTTACGGGCAGCTGGGGTGTATTCCAGCACGCACGAACCGGACAACTTACATACATGTCTTCTCCAGTCTGACTCTAGGTTTTGGCAGGGGGGGGGGGGAGGGGGGAAGGGAGGGGTTGAGTGAGTGCTGTTTTCATTTCCTTAGTATGTTTCGGTTGGTTCTTTCTTTGTTTTTTTGGTTTTTTTTTTCGCAGAAAACCACGTGACACTTAGATTGGCTAGTTGAAGTAGCATTCGATCCTTGACGAGATAAACCAGCGTCCGGTGAAATGACCAGGAATTGTTCTTTGCTGTACGGGTTCTGGAGTCGCTGGAGTCAAGTGCTTGCAGACGGCTAACTGCATGCGTGGGGGTGAGAGAATCCTAACATTTATTTCATATCTGATTCTAAAATCTATCAGTTTTGCTAAGACTTGCAACAAATCTTTGGACTCGCAATATTTTCAATGTTTTGAATATTTGAATAGTTCTCTCTATTTCAGCCAGTATCATTTGATATTTCATATTTAAGTGTATATTATTTAATCACGTCAGAGATTAAAGAGTGACACTTCATATCGGCACTTAATGGCTTGCCAGTTAACCCGTATCAAGCTGCTTTACCAACTAAATTATGTAGTATCTGTGTAGGTAACATACTTACCGAGTGTTGTGTTCATCTCATGGGAATAAGTTGACTACTGGTTACGGGCAGCTGGGGTGTATTCCAGCACGCACGAACCGGACAACTTACATACATGTCTTCTCCAGTCTGACTCTAGGTTTTGGCAGGGGGGGGGGGAGGGGGGAAGGGAGGGGTTGAGTGAGTGCTGTTTTCATTTCCTTAGTATGTTTCGGTTGGTTCTTTCTTTGTTTTTTGGTTTTTTTTTTCGCAGAAAACCACGTGACACTTAGATTGGCTAGTTGAAGTAGCATTCGATCCTTGACGAGATAAACCAGCGTCCGGTGAAATGACCAGGAATTGTTCTTTGCTGTACGGGTTCTGGAGTCGCTGGAGTCAAGTGCTTGCAGACGGCTAACTGCATGCGTGGGGGTGAGAGAATCCTAACATTTATTTCATATCTGATTCTAAAATCTATCAGTTTTGCTAAGACTTGCAACAAATCTTTGGACTCGCAATATTTTCAATGTTTTGAATATTTGAATAGTTCTCTCTATTTCAGCCAGTATCATTTGATATTTCATATTTAAGTGTATATTATTTAATCACGTCAGAGATTAAAGAGTGACACTTCATATCGGCACTTAATGGCTTGCCAGTTAACCCGTATCAAGCTGCTTTACCAACTAAATTATGTAGTATCTGTGTAGGTAACATACTTACCGAGTGTTGTGTTCATCTCATGGGAATAAGTTGACTACTGGTTACGGGCAGCTGGGGTGTATTCCAGCACGCACGAACCGGACAACTTACATACATGTCTTCTCCAGTCTGACTCTAGGTTTTGGCAGGGGGGGGGGGGAGGGGGGAAGGGAGGGGTTGAGTGAGTGCTGTTTTCATTTCCTTAGTATGTTTCGGTTGGTTCTTTCTTTGTTTTTTTGGTTTTTTTTTTCGCAGAAAACCACGTGACACTTAGATTGGCTAGTTGAAGTAGCATTCGATCCTTGACGAGATAAACCAGCGTCCGGTGAAATGACCAGGAATTGTTCTTTGCTGTACGGGTTCTGGAGTCGCTGGAGTCAAGTGCTTGCAGACGGCTAACTGCATGCGTGGGGGTGAGAGAATCCTAACATTTATTTCATATCTGATTCTAAAATCTATCAGTTTTGCTAAGACTTGCAACAAATCTTTGGACTCGCAATATTTTCAATGTTTTGAATATTTGAATAGTTCTCTCTATTTCAGCCAGTATCATTTGATATTTCATATTTAAGTGTATATTATTTAATCACGTCAGAGATTAAAGAGTGACACTTCATATCGGCACTTAATGGCTTGCCAGTTAACCCGTATCAAGCTGCTTTACCAACTAAATTATGTAGTATCTGTGTAGGTAACATACTTACCGAGTGTTGTGTTCATCTCATGGGAATAAGTTGACTACTGGTTACGGGCAGCTGGGGTGTATTCCAGCACGCACGAACCGGACAACTTACATACATGTCTTCTCCAGTCTGACTCTAGGTTTTGGCAGGGGGGGGGGGAGGGGGGAAGGGAGGGGTTGAGTGAGTGCTGTTTTCATTTCCTTAGTATGTTTCGGTTGGTTCTTTCTTTGTTTTTTTGGTTTTTTTTTTCGCAGAAAACCACGTGACACTTAGATTGGCTAGTTGAAGTAGCATTCGATCCTTGACGAGATAAACCAGCGTCCGGTGAAATGACCAGGAATTGTTCTTTGCTGTACGGGTTCTGGAGTCGCTGGAGTCAAGTGCTTGCAGACGGCTAACTGCATGCGTGGGGGTGAGAGAATCCTAACATTTATTTCATATCTGATTCTAAAATCTATCAGTTTTGCTAAGACTTGCAACAAATCTTTGGACTCGCAATATTTTCAATGTTTTGAATATTTGAATAGTTCTCTCTATTTCAGCCAGTATCATTTGATATTTCATATTTAAGTGTATATTATTTAATCACGTCAGAGATTAAAGAGTGACACTTCATATCGGCACTTAATGGCTTGCCAGTTAACCCGTATCAAGCTGCTTTACCAACTAAATTATGTAGTATCTGTGTAGGTAACATACTTACCGAGTGTTGTGTTCATCTCATGGGAATAAGTTGACTACTGGTTACGGGCAGCTGGGGTGTATTCCAGCACGCACGAACCGGACAACTTACATACATGTCTTCTCCAGTCTGACTCTAGGTTTTGGCAGGGGGGGGGGGAGGGGGGAAGGGAGGGGTTGAGTGAGTGCTGTTTTCATTTCCTTAGTATGTTTCGGTTGGTTCTTTCTTTGTTTTTTTGGTTTTTTTTTTCGCAGAAAACCACGTGACACTTAGATTGGCTAGTTGAAGTAGCATTCGATCCTTGACGAGATAAACCAGCGTCCGGTGAAATGACCAGGAATTGTTCTTTGCTGTACGGGTTCTGGAGTCGCTGGAGTCAAGTGCTTGCAGACGGCTAACTGCATGCGTGGGGGTGAGAGAATCCTAACATTTATTTCATATCTGATTCTAAAATCTATCAGTTTTGCTAAGACTTGCAACAAATCTTTGGACTCGCAATATTTTCAATGTTTTGAATATTTGAATAGTTCTCTCTATTTCAGCCAGTATCATTTGATATTTCATATTTAAGTGTATATTATTTAATCACGTCAGAGATTAAAGAGTGACACTTCATATCGGCACTTAATGGCTTGCCAGTTAACCCGTATCAAGCTGCTTTACCAACTAAATTATGTAGTATCTGTGTAGGTAACATACTTACCGAGTGTTGTGTTCATCTCATGGGAATAAGTTGACTACTGGTTACGGGCAGCTGGGGTGTATTCCAGCACGCACGAACCGGACAACTTACATACATGTCTTCTCCAGTCTGACTCTAGGTTTTGGCAGGGGGGGGGGGAGGGGGGAAGGGAGGGGTTGAGTGAGTGCTGTTTTCATTTCCTTAGTATGTTTCGGTTGGTTCTTTCTTTGTTTTTTTGGTTTTTTTTTTCGCAGAAAACCACGTGACACTTAGATTGGCTAGTTGAAGTAGCATTCGATCCTTGACGAGATAAACCAGCGTCCGGTGAAATGACCAGGAATTGTTCTTTGCTGTACGGGTTCTGGAGTCGCTGGAGTCAAGTGCTTGCAGACGGCTAACTGCATGCGTGGGGGTGAGAGAATCCTAACATTTATTTCATATCTGATTCTAAAATCTATCAGTTTTGCTAAGACTTGCAACAAATCTTTGGACTCGCAATATTTTCAATGTTTTGAATATTTGAATAGTTCTCTCTATTTCAGCCAGTATCATTTGATATTTCATATTTAAGTGTATATTATTTAATCACGTCAGAGATTAAAGAGTGACACTTCATATCGGCACTTAATGGCTTGCCAGTTAACCCGTATCAAGCTGCTTTACCAACTAAATTATGTAGTATCTGTGTAGGTAACATACTTACCGAGTGTTGTGTTCATCTCATGGGAATAAGTTGACTACTGGTTACGGGCAGCTGGGGTGTATTCCAGCACGCACGAACCGGACAACTTACATACATGTCTTCTCCAGTCTGACTCTAGGTTTTGGCAGGGGGGGGGGGAGGGGGGAAGGGAGGGGTTGAGTGAGTGCTGTTTTCATTTCCTTAGTATGTTTCGGTTGGTTCTTTCTTTGTTTTTTTGGTTTTTTTTTTCGCAGAAAACCACGTGACACTTAGATTGGCTAGTTGAAGTAGCATTCGATCCTTGACGAGATAAACCAGCGTCCGGTGAAATGACCAGGAATTGTTCTTTGCTGTACGGGTTCTGGAGTCGCTGGAGTCAAGTGCTTGCAGACGGCTAACTGCATGCGTGGGGGTGAGAGAATCCTAACATTTATTTCATATCTGATTCTAAAATCTATCAGTTTTGCTAAGACTTGCAACAAATCTTTGGACTCGCAATATTTTCAATGTTTTGAATATTTGAATAGTTCTCTCTATTTCAGCCAGTATCATTTGATATTTCATATTTAAGTGTATATTATTTAATCACGTCAGAGATTAAAGAGTGACACTTCATATCGGCACTTAATGGCTTGCCAGTTAACCCGTATCAAGCTGCTTTACCAACTAAATTATGTAGTATCTGTGTAGGTAACATACTTACCGAGTGTTGTGTTCATCTCATGGGAATAAGTTGACTACTGGTTACGGGCAGCTGGGGTGTATTCCAGCACGCACGAACCGGACAACTTACATACATGTCTTCTCCAGTCTGACTCTAGGTTTTGGCAGGGGGGGGGGGGAGGGGGGAAGGGAGGGGTTGAGTGAGTGCTGTTTTCATTTCCTTAGTATGTTTCGGTTGGTTCTTTCTTTGTTTTTTTGGTTTTTTTTTTCGCAGAAAACCACGTGACACTTAGATTGGCTAGTTGAAGTAGCATTCGATCCTTGACGAGATAAACCAGCGTCCGGTGAAATGACCAGGAATTGTTCTTTGCTGTACGGGTTCTGGAGTCGCTGGAGTCAAGTGCTTGCAGACGGCTAACTGCATGCGTGGGGGTGAGAGAATCCTAACATTTATTTCATATCTGATTCTAAAATCTATCAGTTTTGCTAAGACTTGCAACAAATCTTTGGACTCGCAATATTTTCAATGTTTTGAATATTTGAATAGTTCTCTCTATTTCAGCCAGTATCATTTGATATTTCATATTTAAGTGTATATTATTTAATCACGTCAGAGATTAAAGAGTGACACTTCATATCGGCACTTAATGGCTTGCCAGTTAACCCGTATCAAGCTGCTTTACCAACTAAATTATGTAGTATCTGTGTAGGTAACATACTTACCGAGTGTTGTGTTCATCTCATGGGAATAAGTTGACTACTGGTTACGGGCAGCTGGGGTGTATTCCAGCACGCACGAACCGGACAACTTACATACATGTCTTCTCCAGTCTGACTCTAGGTTTTGGCAGGGGGGGGGGGGAGGGGGGAAGGGAGGGGTTGAGTGAGTGCTGTTTTCATTTCCTTAGTATGTTTCGGTTGGTTCTTTCTTTGTTTTTTTGGTTTTTTTTTTCGCAGAAAACCACGTGACACTTAGATTGGCTAGTTGAAGTAGCATTCGATCCTTGACGAGATAAACCAGCGTCCGGTGAAATGACCAGGAATTGTTCTTTGCTGTACGGGTTCTGGAGTCGCTGGAGTCAAGTGCTTGCAGACGGCTAACTGCATGCGTGGGGGTGAGAGAATCCTAACATTTATTTCATATCTGATTCTAAAATCTATCAGTTTTGCTAAGACTTGCAACAAATCTTTGGACTCGCAATATTTTCAATGTTTTGAATATTTGAATAGTTCTCTCTATTTCAGCCAGTATCATTTGATATTTCATATTTAAGTGTATATTATTTAATCACGTCAGAGATTAAAGAGTGACACTTCATATCGGCACTTAATGGCTTGCCAGTTAACCCGTATCAAGCTGCTTTACCAACTAAATTATGTAGTATCTGTGTAGGTAACATACTTACCGAGTGTTGTGTTCATCTCATGGGAATAAGTTGACTACTGGTTACGGGCAGCTGGGGTGTATTCCAGCACGCACGAACCGGACAACTTACATACATGTCTTCTCCAGTCTGACTCTAGGTTTTGGCAGGGGGGGGGGGGAGGGGGGAAGGGAGGGGTTGAGTGAGTGCTGTTTTCATTTCCTTAGTATGTTTCGGTTGGTTCTTTCTTTGTTTTTTTGGTTTTTTTTTTCGCAGAAAACCACGTGACACTTAGATTGGCTAGTTGAAGTAGCATTCGATCCTTGACGAGATAAACCAGCGTCCGGTGAAATGACCAGGAATTGTTCTTTGCTGTACGGGTTCTGGAGTCGCTGGAGTCAAGTGCTTGCAGACGGCTAACTGCATGCGTGGGGGTGAGAGAATCCTAACATTTATTTCATATCTGATTCTAAAATCTATCAGTTTTGCTAAGACTTGCAACAAATCTTTGGACTCGCAATATTTTCAATGTTTTGAATATTTGAATAGTTCTCTCTATTTCAGCCAGTATCATTTGATATTTCATATTTAAGTGTATATTATTTAATCACGTCAGAGATTAAAGAGTGACACTTCATATCGGCACTTAATGGCTTGCCAGTTAACCCGTATCAAGCTGCTTTACCAACTAAATTATGTAGTATCTGTGTAGGTAACATACTTACCGAGTGTTGTGTTCATCTCATGGGAATAAGTTGACTACTGGTTACGGGCAGCTGGGGTGTATTCCAGCACGCACGAACCGGACAACTTACATACATGTCTTCTCCAGTCTGACTCTAGGTTTTGGCAGGGGGGGGGGGGAGGGGGGAAGGGAGGGGTTGAGTGAGTGCTGTTTTCATTTCCTTAGTATGTTTCGGTTGGTTCTTTCTTTGTTTTTTTGGTTTTTTTTTTCGCAGAAAACCACGTGACACTTAGATTGGCTAGTTGAAGTAGCATTCGATCCTTGACGAGATAAACCAGCGTCCGGTGAAATGACCAGGAATTGTTCTTTGCTGTACGGGTTCTGGAGTCGCTGGAGTCAAGTGCTTGCAGACGGCTAACTGCATGCGTGGGGGTGAGAGAATCCTAACATTTATTTCATATCTGATTCTAAAATCTATCAGTTTTGCTAAGACTTGCAACAAATCTTTGGACTCGCAATATTTTCAATGTTTTGAATATTTGAATAGTTCTCTCTATTTCAGCCAGTATCATTTGATATTTCATATTTAAGTGTATATTATTTAATCACGTCAGAGATTAAAGAGTGACACTTCATATCGGCACTTAATGGCTTGCCAGTTAACCCGTATCAAGCTGCTTTACCAACTAAATTATGTAGTATCTGTGTAGGTAACATACTTACCGAGTGTTGTGTTCATCTCATGGGAATAAGTTGACTACTGGTTACGGGCAGCTGGGGTGTATTCCAGCACGCACGAACCGGACAACTTACATACATGTCTTCTCCAGTCTGACTCTAGGTTTTGGCAGGGGGGGGGGGAGGGGGGAAGGGAGGGGTTGAGTGAGTGCTGTTTTCATTTCCTTAGTATGTTTCGGTTGGTTCTTTCTTTGTTTTTTTGGTTTTTTTTTTCGCAGAAAACCACGTGACACTTAGATTGGCTAGTTGAAGTAGCATTCGATCCTTGACGAGATAAACCAGCGTCCGGTGAAATGACCAGGAATTGTTCTTTGCTGTACGGGTTCTGGAGTCGCTGGAGTCAAGTGCTTGCAGACGGCTAACTGCATGCGTGGGGGTGAGAGAATCCTAACATTTATTTCATATCTGATTCTAAAATCTATCAGTTTTGCTAAGACTTGCAACAAATCTTTGGACTCGCAATATTTTCAATGTTTTGAATATTTGAATAGTTCTCTCTATTTCAGCCAGTATCATTTGATATTTCATATTTAAGTGTATATTATTTAATCACGTCAGAGATTAAAGAGTGACACTTCATATCGGCACTTAATGGCTTGCCAGTTAACCCGTATCAAGCTGCTTTACCAACTAAATTATGTAGTATCTGTGTAGGTAACATACTTACCGAGTGTTGTGTTCATCTCATGGGAATAAGTTGACTACTGGTTACGGGCAGCTGGGGTGTATTCCAGCACGCACGAACCGGACAACTTACATACATGTCTTCTCCAGTCTGACTCTAGGTTTTGGCAGGGGGGGGGGGAGGGGGGAAGGGAGGGGTTGAGTGAGTGCTGTTTTCATTTCCTTAGTATGTTTCGGTTGGTTCTTTCTTTGTTTTTTTGGTTTTTTTTTTCGCAGAAAACCACGTGACACTTAGATTGGCTAGTTGAAGTAGCATTCGATCCTTGACGAGATAAACCAGCGTCCGGTGAAATGACCAGGAATTGTTCTTTGCTGTACGGGTTCTGGAGTCGCTGGAGTCAAGTGCTTGCAGACGGCTAACTGCATGCGTGGGGGTGAGAGAATCCTAACATTTATTTCATATCTGATTCTAAAATCTATCAGTTTTGCTAAGACTTGCAACAAATCTTTGGACTCGCAATATTTTCAATGTTTTGAATATTTGAATAGTTCTCTCTATTTCAGCCAGTATCATTTGATATTTCATATTTAAGTGTATATTATTTAATCACGTCAGAGATTAAAGAGTGACACTTCATATCGGCACTTAATGGCTTGCCAGTTAACCCGTATCAAGCTGCTTTACCAACTAAATTATGTAGTATCTGTGTAGGTAACATACTTACCGAGTGTTGTGTTCATCTCATGGGAATAAGTTGACTACTGGTTACGGGCAGCTGGGGTGTATTCCAGCACGCACGAACCGGACAACTTACATACATGTCTTCTCCAGTCTGACTCTAGGTTTTGGCAGGGGGGGGGGGAGGGGGGAAGGGAGGGGTTGAGTGAGTGCTGTTTTCATTTCCTTAGTATGTTTCGGTTGGTTCTTTCTTTGTTTTTTTGGTTTTTTTTTTCGCAGAAAACCACGTGACACTTAGATTGGCTAGTTGAAGTAGCATTCGATCCTTGACGAGATAAACCAGCGTCCGGTGAAATGACCAGGAATTGTTCTTTGCTGTACGGGTTCTGGAGTCGCTGGAGTCAAGTGCTTGCAGACGGCTAACTGCATGCGTGGGGGTGAGAGAATCCTAACATTTATTTCATATCTGATTCTAAAATCTATCAGTTTTGCTAAGACTTGCAACAAATCTTTGGACTCGCAATATTTTCAATGTTTTGAATATTTGAATAGTTCTCTCTATTTCAGCCAGTATCATTTGATATTTCATATTTAAGTGTATATTATTTAATCACGTCAGAGATTAAAGAGTGACACTTCATATCGGCACTTAATGGCTTGCCAGTTAACCCGTATCAAGCTGCTTTACCAACTAAATTATGTAGTATCTGTGTAGGTAACATACTTACCGAGTGTTGTGTTCATCTCATGGGAATAAGTTGACTACTGGTTACGGGCAGCTGGGGTGTATTCCAGCACGCACGAACCGGACAACTTACATACTGTCTTCTCCAGTCTGACTCTAGGTTTTGGCAGGGGGGGGGGGAGGGGGGAAGGGAGGGGTTGAGTGAGTGCTGTTTTCATTTCCTTAGTATGTTTCGGTTGGTTCTTTCTTTGTTTTTTTGGTTTTTTTTTTCGCAGAAAACCACGTGACACTTAGATTGGCTAGTTGAAGTAGCATTCGATCCTTGACGAGATAAACCAGCGTCCGGTGAAATGACCAGGAATTGTTCTTTGCTGTACGGGTTCTGGAGTCGCTGGAGTCAAGTGCTTGCAGACGGCTAACTGCATGCGTGGGGGTGAGAGAATCCTAACATTTATTTCATATCTGATTCTAAAATCTATCAGTTTTGCTAAGACTTGCAACAAATCTTTGGACTCGCAATATTTTCAATGTTTTGAATATTTGAATAGTTCTCTCTATTTCAGCCAGTATCATTTGATATTTCATATTTAAGTGTATATTATTTAATCACGTCAGAGATTAAAGAGTGACACTTCATATCGGCACTTAATGGCTTGCCAGTTAACCCGTATCAAGCTGCTTTACCAACTAAATTATGTAGTATCTGTGTAGGTAACATACTTACCGAGTGTTGTGTTCATCTCATGGGAATAAGTTGACTACTGGTTACGGGCAGCTGGGGTGTATTCCAGCACGCACGAACCGGACAACTTACATACATGTCTTCTCCAGTCTGACTCTAGGTTTTGGCAGGGGGGGGGGGAGGGGGGAAGGGAGGGGTTGAGTGAGTGCTGTTTTCATTTCCTTAGTATGTTTCGGTTGGTTCTTTCTTTGTTTTTTTGGTTTTTTTTTTCGCAGAAAACCACGTGACACTTAGATTGGCTAGTTGAAGTAGCATTCGATCCTTGACGAGATAAACCAGCGTCCGGTGAAATGACCAGGAATTGTTCTTTGCTGTACGGGTTCTGGAGTCGCTGGAGTCAAGTGCTTGCAGACGGCTAACTGCATGCGTGGGGGTGAGAGAATCCTAACATTTATTTCATATCTGATTCTAAAATCTATCAGTTTTGCTAAGACTTGCAACAAATCTTTGGACTCGCAATATTTTCAATGTTTTGAATATTTGAATAGTTCTCTCTATTTCAGCCAGTATCATTTGATATTTCATATTTAAGTGTATATTATTTAATCACGTCAGAGATTAAAGAGTGACACTTCATATCGGCACTTAATGGCTTGCCAGTTAACCCGTATCAAGCTGCTTTACCAACTAAATTATGTAGTATCTGTGTAGGTAACATACTTACCGAGTGTTGTGTTCATCTCATGGGAATAAGTTGACTACTGGTTACGGGCAGCTGGGGTGTATTCCAGCACGCACGAACCGGACAACTTACATACATGTCTTCTCCAGTCTGACTCTAGGTTTTGGCAGGGGGGGGGGGGAGGGGGGAAGGGAGGGGTTGAGTGAGTGCTGTTTTCATTTCCTTAGTATGTTTCGGTTGGTTCTTTCTTTGTTTTTTTGGTTTTTTTTTTCGCAGAAAACCACGTGACACTTAGATTGGCTAGTTGAAGTAGCATTCGATCCTTGACGAGATAAACCAGCGTCCGGTGAAATGACCAGGAATTGTTCTTTGCTGTACGGGTTCTGGAGTCGCTGGAGTCAAGTGCTTGCAGACGGCTAACTGCATGCGTGGGGGTGAGAGAATCCTAACATTTATTTCATATCTGATTCTAAAATCTATCAGTTTTGCTAAGACTTGCAACAAATCTTTGGACTCGCAATATTTTCAATGTTTTGAATATTTGAATAGTTCTCTCTATTTCAGCCAGTATCATTTGATATTTCATATTTAAGTGTATATTATTTAATCACGTCAGAGATTAAAGAGTGACACTTCATATCGGCACTTAATGGCTTGCCAGTTAACCCGTATCAAGCTGCTTTACCAACTAAATTATGTAGTATCTGTGTAGGTAACATACTTACCGAGTGTTGTGTTCATCTCATGGGAATAAGTTGACTACTGGTTACGGGCAGCTGGGGTGTATTCCAGCACGCACGAACCGGACAACTTACATACATGTCTTCTCCAGTCTGACTCTAGGTTTTGGCAGGGGGGGGGGGAGGGGGGAAGGGAGGGGTTGAGTGAGTGCTGTTTTCATTTCCTTAGTATGTTTCGGTTGGTTCTTTCTTTGTTTTTTTGGTTTTTTTTTTCGCAGAAAACCACGTGACACTTAGATTGGCTAGTTGAAGTAGCATTCGATCCTTGACGAGATAAACCAGCGTCCGGTGAAATGACCAGGAATTGTTCTTTGCTGTACGGGTTCTGGAGTCGCTGGAGTCAAGTGCTTGCAGACGGCTAACTGCATGCGTGGGGGTGAGAGAATCCTAACATTTATTTCATATCTGATTCTAAAATCTATCAGTTTTGCTAAGACTTGCAACAAATCTTTGGACTCGCAATATTTTCAATGTTTTGAATATTTGAATAGTTCTCTCTATTTCAGCCAGTATCATTTGATATTTCATATTTAAGTGTATATTATTTAATCACGTCAGAGATTAAAGAGTGACACTTCATATCGGCACTTAATGGCTTGCCAGTTAACCCGTATCAAGCTGCTTTACCAACTAAATTATGTAGTATCTGTGTAGGTAACATACTTACCGAGTGTTGTGTTCATCTCATGGGAATAAGTTGACTACTGGTTACGGGCAGCTGGGGTGTATTCCAGCACGCACGAACCGGACAACTTACATACATGTCTTCTCCAGTCTGACTCTAGGTTTTGGCAGGGGGGGGGGGAGGGGGGAAGGGAGGGGTTGAGTGAGTGCTGTTTTCATTTCCTTAGTATGTTTCGGTTGGTTCTTTCTTTGTTTTTTTGGTTTTTTTTTTCGCAGAAAACCACGTGACACTTAGATTGGCTAGTTGAAGTAGCATTCGATCCTTGACGAGATAAACCAGCGTCCGGTGAAATGACCAGGAATTGTTCTTTGCTGTACGGGTTCTGGAGTCGCTGGAGTCAAGTGCTTGCAGACGGCTAACTGCATGCGTGGGGGTGAGAGAATCCTAACATTTATTTCATATCTGATTCTAAAATCTATCAGTTTTGCTAAGACTTGCAACAAATCTTTGGACTCGCAATATTTTCAATGTTTTGAATATTTGAATAGTTCTCTCTATTTCAGCCAGTATCATTTGATATTTCATATTTAAGTGTATATTATTTAATCACGTCAGAGATTAAAGAGTGACACTTCATATCGGCACTTAATGGCTTGCCAGTTAACCCGTATCAAGCTGCTTTACCAACTAAATTATGTAGTATCTGTGTAGGTAACATACTTACCGAGTGTTGTGTTCATCTCATGGGAATAAGTTGACTACTGGTTACGGGCAGCTGGGGTGTATTCCAGCACGCACGAACCGGACAACTTACATACATGTCTTCTCCAGTCTGACTCTAGGTTTTGGCAGGGGGGGGGGGAGGGGGGAAGGGAGGGGTTGAGTGAGTGCTGTTTTCATTTCCTTAGTATGTTTCGGTTGGTTCTTTCTTTGTTTTTTTGGTTTTTTTTTTCGCAGAAAACCACGTGACACTTAGATTGGCTAGTTGAAGTAGCATTCGACGATCCTTGACGAGATAAACCAGCGTCCGGTGAAATGACCAGGAATTGTTCTTTGCTGTACGGGTTCTGGAGTCGCTGGAGTCAAGTGCTTGCAGACGGCTAACTGCATGCGTGGGGGTGAGAGAATCCTAACATTTATTTCATATCTGATTCTAAAATCTATCAGTTTTGCTAAGACTTGCAACAAATCTTTGGACTCGCAATATTTTCAATGTTTTGAATATTTGAATAGTTCTCTCTATTTCAGCCAGTATCATTTGATATTTCATATTTAAGTGTATATTATTTAATCACGTCAGAGATTAAAGAGTGACACTTCATATCGGCACTTAATGGCTTGCCAGTTAACCCGTATCAAGCTGCTTTACCAACTAAATTATGTAGTATCTGTGTAGGTAACATACTTACCGAGTGTTGTGTTCATCTCATGGGAATAAGTTGACTACTGGTTACGGGCAGCTGGGGTGTATTCCAGCACGCACGAACCGGACAACTTACATACATGTCTTCTCCAGTCTGACTCTAGGTTTTGGCAGGGGGGGGGGGAGGGGGGAAGGGAGGGGTTGAGTGAGTGCTGTTTTCATTTCCTTAGTATGTTTCGGTTGGTTCTTTCTTTGTTTTTTTGGTTTTTTTTTTCGCAGAAAACCACGTGACACTTAGATTGGCTAGTTGAAGTAGCATTCGATCCTTGACGAGATAAACCAGCGTCCGGTGAAATGACCAGGAATTGTTCTTTGCTGTACGGGTTCTGGAGTCGCTGGAGTCAAGTGCTTGCAGACGGCTAACTGCATGCGTGGGGGTGAGAGAATCCTAACATTTATTTCATATCTGATTCTAAAATCTATCAGTTTTGCTAAGACTTGCAACAAATCTTTGGACTCGCAATATTTTCAATGTTTTGAATATTTGAATAGTTCTCTCTATTTCAGCCAGTATCATTTGATATTTCATATTTAAGTGTATATTATTTAATCACGTCAGAGATTAAAGAGTGACACTTCATATCGGCACTTAATGGCTTGCCAGTTAACCCGTATCAAGCTGCTTTACCAACTAAATTATGTAGTATCTGTGTAGGTAACATACTTACCGAGTGTTGTGTTCATCTCATGGGAATAAGTTGACTACTGGTTACGGGCAGCTGGGGTGTATTCCAGCACGCACGAACCGGACAACTTACATACATGTCTTCTCCAGTCTGACTCTAGGTTTTGGCAGGGGGGGGGGGAGGGGGGAAGGGAGGGGTTGAGTGAGTGCTGTTTTCATTTCCTTAGTATGTTTCGGTTGGTTCTTTCTTTGTTTTTTTGGTTTTTTTTTTCGCAGAAAACCACGTGACACTTAGATTGGCTAGTTGAAGTAGCATTCGATCCTTGACGAGATAAACCAGCGTCCGGTGAAATGACCAGGAATTGTTCTTTGCTGTACGGGTTCTGGAGTCGCTGGAGTCAAGTGCTTGCAGACGGCTAACTGCATGCGTGGGGGTGAGAGAATCCTAACATTTATTTCATATCTGATTCTAAAATCTATCAGTTTTGCTAAGACTTGCAACAAATCTTTGGACTCGCAATATTTTCAATGTTTTGAATATTTGAATAGTTCTCTCTATTTCAGCCAGTATCATTTGATATTTCATATTTAAGTGTATATTATTTAATCACGTCAGAGATTAAAGAGTGACACTTCATATCGGCACTTAATGGCTTGCCAGTTAACCCGTATCAAGCTGCTTTACCAACTAAATTATGTAGTATCTGTGTAGGTAACATACTTACCGAGTGTTGTGTTCATCTCATGGGAATAAGTTGACTACTGGTTACGGGCAGCTGGGGTGTATTCCAGCACGCACGAACCGGACAACTTACATACATGTCTTCTCCAGTCTGACTCTAGGTTTTGGCAGGGGGGGGGGGAGGGGGGAAGGGAGGGGTTGAGTGAGTGCTGTTTTCATTTCCTTAGTATGTTTCGGTTGGTTCTTTCTTTGTTTTTTTGGTTTTTTTTTTCGCAGAAAACCACGTGACACTTAGATTGGCTAGTTGAAGTAGCATTCGATCCTTGACGAGATAAACCAGCGTCCGGTGAAATGACCAGGAATTGTTCTTTGCTGTACGGGTTCTGGAGTCGCTGGAGTCAAGTGCTTGCAGACGGCTAACTGCATGCGTGGGGGTGAGAGAATCCTAACATTTATTTCATATCTGATTCTAAAATCTATCAGTTTTGCTAAGACTTGCAACAAATCTTTGGACTCGCAATATTTTCAATGTTTTGAATATTTGAATAGTTCTCTCTATTTCAGCCAGTATCATTTGATATTTCATATTTAAGTGTATATTATTTAATCACGTCAGAGATTAAAGAGTGACACTTCATATCGGCACTTAATGGCTTGCCAGTTAACCCGTATCAAGCTGCTTTACCAACTAAATTATGTAGTATCTGTGTAGGTAACATACTTACCGAGTGTTGTGTTCATCTCATGGGAATAAGTTGACTACTGGTTACGGGCAGCTGGGGTGTATTCCAGCACGCACGAACCGGACAACTTACATACATGTCTTCTCCAGTCTGACTCTAGGTTTTGGCAGGGGGGGGGGGAGGGGGGAAGGGAGGGGTTGAGTGAGTGCTGTTTTCATTTCCTTAGTATGTTTCGGTTGGTTCTTTCTTTGTTTTTTTGGTTTTTTTTTTCGCAGAAAACCACGTGACACTTAGATTGGCTAGTTGAAGTAGCATTCGATCCTTGACGAGATAAACCAGCGTCCGGTGAAATGACCAGGAATTGTTCTTTGCTGTACGGGTTCTGGAGTCGCTGGAGTCAAGTGCTTGCAGACGGCTAACTGCATGCGTGGGGGTGAGAGAATCCTAACATTTATTTCATATCTGATTCTAAAATCTATCAGTTTTGCTAAGACTTGCAACAAATCTTTGGACTCGCAATATTTTCAATGTTTTGAATATTTGAATAGTTCTCTCTATTTCAGCCAGTATCATTTGATATTTCATATTTAAGTGTATATTATTTAATCACGTCAGAGATTAAAGAGTGACACTTCATATCGGCACTTAATGGCTTGCCAGTTAACCCGTATCAAGCTGCTTTACCAACTAAATTATGTAGTATCTGTGTAGGTAACATACTTACCGAGTGTTGTGTTCATCTCATGGGAATAAGTTGACTACTGGTTACGGGCAGCTGGGGTGTATTCCAGCACGCACGAACCGGACAACTTACATACATGTCTTCTCCAGTCTGACTCTAGGTTTTGGCAGGGGGGGGGGGAGGGGGGAAGGGAGGGGTTGAGTGAGTGCTGTTTTCATTTCCTTAGTATGTTTCGGTTGGTTCTTTCTTTGTTTTTTTGGTTTTTTTTTTCGCAGAAAACCACGTGACACTTAGATTGGCTAGTTGAAGTAGCATTCGATCCTTGACGAGATAAACCAGCGTCCGGTGAAATGACCAGGAATTGTTCTTTGCTGTACGGGTTCTGGAGTCGCTGGAGTCAAGTGCTTGCAGACGGCTAACTGCATGCGTGGGGGTGAGAGAATCCTAACATTTATTTCATATCTGATTCTAAAATCTATCAGTTTTGCTAAGACTTGCAACAAATCTTTGGACTCGCAATATTTTCAATGTTTTGAATATTTGAATAGTTCTCTCTATTTCAGCCAGTATCATTTGATATTTCATATTTAAGTGTATATTATTTAATCACGTCAGAGATTAAAGAGTGACACTTCATATCGGCACTTAATGGCTTGCCAGTTAACCCGTATCAAGCTGCTTTACCAACTAAATTATGTAGTATCTGTGTAGGTAACATACTTACCGAGTGTTGTGTTCATCTCATGGGAATAAGTTGACTACTGGTTACGGGCAGCTGGGGTGTATTCCAGCACGCACGAACCGGACAACTTACATACATGTCTTCTCCAGTCTGACTCTAGGTTTTGGCAGGGGGGGGGGGGAGGGGGGAAGGGAGGGGTTGAGTGAGTGCTGTTTTCATTTCCTTAGTATGTTTCGGTTGGTTCTTTCTTTGTTTTTTTGGTTTTTTTTTTCGCAGAAAACCACGTGACACTTAGATTGGCTAGTTGAAGTAGCATTCGATCCTTGACGAGATAAACCAGCGTCCGGTGAAATGACCAGGAATTGTTCTTTGCTGTACGGGTTCTGGAGTCGCTGGAGTCAAGTGCTTGCAGACGGCTAACTGCATGCGTGGGGGTGAGAGAATCCTAACATTTATTTCATATCTGATTCTAAAATCTATCAGTTTTGCTAAGACTTGCAACAAATCTTTGGACTCGCAATATTTTCAATGTTTTGAATATTTGAATAGTTCTCTCTATTTCAGCCAGTATCATTTGATATTTCATATTTAAGTGTATATTATTTAATCACGTCAGAGATTAAAGAGTGACACTTCATATCGGCACTTAATGGCTTGCCAGTTAACCCGTATCAAGCTGCTTTACCAACTAAATTATGTAGTATCTGTGTAGGTAACATACTTACCGAGTGTTGTGTTCATCTCATGGGAATAAGTTGACTACTGGTTACGGGCAGCTGGGGTGTATTCCAGCACGCACGAACCGGACAACTTACATACATGTCTTCTCCAGTCTGACTCTAGGTTTTGGCAGGGGGGGGGGGAGGGGGGAAGGGAGGGGTTGAGTGAGTGCTGTTTTCATTTCCTTAGTATGTTTCGGTTGGTTCTTTCTTTGTTTTTTTGGTTTTTTTTTTCGCAGAAAACCACGTGACACTTAGATTGGCTAGTTGAAGTAGCATTCGATCCTTGACGAGATAAACCAGCGTCCGGTGAAATGACCAGGAATTGTTCTTTGCTGTACGGGTTCTGGAGTCGCTGGAGTCAAGTGCTTGGAGACGGCTAACTGCATGCGTGGGGGTGAGAGAATCCTAACATTTATTTCATATCTGATTCTAAAATCTATCAGTTTTGCTAAGACTTGCAACAAATCTTTGGACTCGCAATATTTTCAATGTTTTGAATATTTGAATAGTTCTCTCTATTTCAGCCAGTATCATTTGATATTTCATATTTAAGTGTATATTATTTAATCACGTCAGAGATTAAAGAGTGACACTTCATATCGGCACTTAATGGCTTGCCAGTTAACCCGTATCAAGCTGCTTTACCAACTAAATTATGTAGTATCTGTGTAGGTAACATACTTACCGAGTGTTGTGTTCATCTCATGGGAATAAGTTGACTACTGGTTACGGGCAGCTGGGGTGTATTCCAGCACGCACGAACCGGACAACTTACATACATGTCTTCTCCAGTCTGACTCTAGGTTTTGGCAGGGGGGGGGGGAGGGGGGAAGGGAGGGGTTGAGTGAGTGCTGTTTTCATTTCCTTAGTATGTTTCGGTTGGTTCTTTCTTTGTTTTTTTGGTTTTTTTTTTCGCAGAAAACCACGTGACACTTAGATTGGCTAGTTGAAGTAGCATTCGATCCTTGACGAGATAAACCAGCGTCCGGTGAAATGACCAGGAATTGTTCTTTGCTGTACGGGTTCTGGAGTCGCTGGAGTCAAGTGCTTGCAGACGGCTAACTGCATGCGTGGGGGTGAGAGAATCCTAACATTTATTTCATATCTGATTCTAAAATCTATCAGTTTTGCTAAGACTTGCAACAAATCTTTGGACTCGCAATATTTTCAATGTTTTGAATATTTGAATAGTTCTCTCTATTTCAGCCAGTATCATTTGATATTTCATATTTAAGTGTATATTATTTAATCACGTCAGAGATTAAAGAGTGACACTTCATATCGGCACTTAATGGCTTGCCAGTTAACCCGTATCAAGCTGCTTTACCAACTAAATTATGTAGTATCTGTGTAGGTAACATACTTACCGAGTGTTGTGTTCATCTCATGGGAATAAGTTGACTACTGGTTACGGGCAGCTGGGGTGTATTCCAGCACGCACGAACCGGACAACTTACATACATGTCTTCTCCAGTCTGACTCTAGGTTTTGGCAGGGGGGGGGGGGGGGGGGAAGGGAGGGGTTGAGTGAGTGCTGTTTTCATTTCCTTAGTATGTTTCGGTTGGTTCTTTCTTTGTTTTTTTGGTTTTTTTTTTCGCAGAAAACCACGTGACACTTAGATTGGCTAGTTGAAGTAGCATTCGATCCTTGACGAGATAAACCAGCGTCCGGTGAAATGACCAGGAATTGTTCTTTGCTGTACGGGTTCTGGAGTCGCTGGAGTCAAGTGCTTGCAGACGGCTAACTGCATGCGTGGGGGTGAGAGAATCCTAACATTTATTTCATATCTGATTCTAAAATCTATCAGTTTTGCTAAGACTTGCAACAAATCTTTGGACTCGCAATATTTTCAATGTTTTGAATATTTGAATAGTTCTCTCTATTTCAGCCAGTATCATTTGATATTTCATATTTAAGTGTATATTATTTAATCACGTCAGAGATTAAAGAGTGACACTTCATATCGGCACTTAATGGCTTGCCAGTTAACCCGTATCAAGCTGCTTTACCAACTAAATTATGTAGTATCTGTGTAGGTAACATACTTACCGAGTGTTGTGTTCATCTCATGGGAATAAGTTGACTACTGGTTACGGGCAGCTGGGGTGTATTCCAGCACGCACGAACCGGACAACTTACATACATGTCTTCTCCAGTCTGACTCTAGGTTTTGGCAGGGGGGGGGGGAGGGGGGAAGGGAGGGGTTGAGTGAGTGCTGTTTTCATTTCCTTAGTATGTTTCGGTTGGTTCTTTCTTTGTTTTTTTGGTTTTTTTTTTCGCAGAAAACCACGTGACACTTAGATTGGCTAGTTGAAGTAGCATTCGATCCTTGACGAGATAAACCAGCGTCCGGTGAAATGACCAGGAATTGTTCTTTGCTGTACGGGTTCTGGAGTCGCTGGAGTCAAGTGCTTGCAGACGGCTAACTGCATGCGTGGGGGTGAGAGAATCCTAACATTTATTTCATATCTGATTCTAAAATCTATCAGTTTTGCTAAGACTTGCAACAAATCTTTGGACTCGCAATATTTTCAATGTTTTGAATATTTGAATAGTTCTCTCTATTTCAGCCAGTATCATTTGATATTTCATATTTAAGTGTATATTATTTAATCACGTCAGAGATTAAAGAGTGACACTTCATATCGGCACTTAATGGCTTGCCAGTTAACCCGTATCAAGCTGCTTTACCAACTAAATTATGTAGTATCTGTGTAGGTAACATACTTACCGAGTGTTGTGTTCATCTCATGGGAATAAGTTGACTACTGGTTACGGGCAGCTGGGGTGTATTCCAGCACGCACGAACCGGACAACTTACATACATGTCTTCTCCAGTCTGACTCTAGGTTTTGGCAGGGGGGGGGGGAGGGGGGAAGGGAGGGGTTGAGTGAGTGCTGTTTTCATTTCCTTAGTATGTTTCGGTTGGTTCTTTCTTTGTTTTTTTGGTTTTTTTTTTCGCAGAAAACCACGTGACACTTAGATTGGCTAGTTGAAGTAGCATTCGATCCTTGACGAGATAAACCAGCGTCCGGTGAAATGACCAGGAATTGTTCTTTGCTGTACGGGTTCTGGAGTCGCTGGAGTCAAGTGCTTGCAGACGGCTAACTGCATGCGTGGGGGTGAGAGAATCCTAACATTTATTTCATATCTGATTCTAAAATCTATCAGTTTTGCTAAGACTTGCAACAAATCTTTGGACTCGCAATATTTTCAATGTTTTGAATATTTGAATAGTTCTCTCTATTTCAGCCAGTATCATTTGATATTTCATATTTAAGTGTATATTATTTAATCACGTCAGAGATTAAAGAGTGACACTTCATATCGGCACTTAATGGCTTGCCAGTTAACCCGTATCAAGCTGCTTTACCAACTAAATTATGTAGTATCTGTGTAGGTAACATACTTACCGAGTGTTGTGTTCATCTCATGGGAATAAGTTGACTACTGGTTACGGGCAGCTGGGGTGTATTCCAGCACGCACGAACCGGACAACTTACATACATGTCTTCTCCAGTCTGACTCTAGGTTTTGGCAGGGGGGGGGGGAGGGGGGAAGGGAGGGGTTGAGTGAGTGCTGTTTTCATTTCCTTAGTATGTTTCGGTTGGTTCTTTCTTTGTTTTTTTGGTTTTTTTTTTCGCAGAAAACCACGTGACACTTAGATTGGCTAGTTGAAGTAGCATTCGATCCTTGACGAGATAAACCAGCGTCCGGTGAAATGACCAGGAATTGTTCTTTGCTGTACGGGTTCTGGAGTCGCTGGAGTCAAGTGCTTGCAGACGGCTAACTGCATGCGTGGGGGTGAGAGAATCCTAACATTTATTTCATATCTGATTCTAAAATCTATCAGTTTTGCTAAGACTTGCAACAAATCTTTGGACTCGCAATATTTTCAATGTTTTGAATATTTGAATAGTTCTCTCTATTTCAGCCAGTATCATTTGATATTTCATATTTAAGTGTATATTATTTAATCACGTCAGAGATTAAAGAGTGACACTTCATATCGGCACTTAATGGCTTGCCAGTTAACCCGTATCAAGCTGCTTTACCAACTAAATTATGTAGTATCTGTGTAGGTAACATACTTACCGAGTGTTGTGTTCATCTCATGGGAATAAGTTGACTACTGGTTACGGGCAGCTGGGGTGTATTCCAGCACGCACGAACCGGACAACTTACATACATGTCTTCTCCAGTCTGACTCTAGGTTTTGGCAGGGGGGGGGGGAGGGGGGAAGGGAGGGGTTGAGTGAGTGCTGTTTTCATTTCCTTAGTATGTTTCGGTTGGTTCTTTCTTTGTTTTTTTGGTTTTTTTTTTCGCAGAAAACCACGTGACACTTAGATTGGCTAGTTGAAGTAGCATTCGATCCTTGACGAGATAAACCAGCGTCCGGTGAAATGACCAGGAATTGTTCTTTGCTGTACGGGTTCTGGAGTCGCTGGAGTCAAGTGCTTGCAGACGGCTAACTGCATGCGTGGGGGTGAGAGAATCCTAACATTTATTTCATATCTGATTCTAAAATCTATCAGTTTTGCTAAGACTTGCAACAAATCTTTGGACTCGCAATATTTTCAATGTTTTGAATATTTGAATAGTTCTCTCTATTTCAGCCAGTATCATTTGATATTTCATATTTAAGTGTATATTATTTAATCACGTCAGAGATTAAAGAGTGACACTTCATATCGGCACTTAATGGCTTGCCAGTTAACCCGTATCAAGCTGCTTTACCAACTAAATTATGTAGTATCTGTGTAGGTAACATACTTACCGAGTGTTGTGTTCATCTCATGGGAATAAGTTGACTACTGGTTACGGGCAGCTGGGGTGTATTCCAGCACGCACGAACCGGACAACTTACATACATGTCTTCTCCAGTCTGACTCTAGGTTTTGGCAGGGGGGGGGGGGAGGGGGGAAGGGAGGGGTTGAGTGAGTGCTGTTTTCATTTCCTTAGTATGTTTCGGTTGGTTCTTTCTTTGTTTTTTTGGTTTTTTTTTCGCAGAAAACCACGTGACACTTAGATTGGCTAGTTGAAGTAGCATTCGATCCTTGACGAGATAAACCAGCGTCCGGTGAAATGACCAGGAATTGTTCTTTGCTGTACGGGTTCTGGAGTCGCTGGAGTCAAGTGCTTGCAGACGGCTAACTGCATGCGTGGGGGTGAGAGAATCCTAACATTTATTTCATATCTGATTCTAAAATCTATCAGTTTTGCTAAGACTTGCAACAAATCTTTGGACTCGCAATATTTTCAATGTTTTGAATATTTGAATAGTTCTCTCTATTTCAGCCAGTATCATTTGATATTTCATATTTAAGTGTATATTATTTAATCACGTCAGAGATTAAAGAGTGATACTTCATATCGGCACTTAAAAGTCTTTAGAGTCGTTTATCGGAAGCTGAATTCTGATGGAAACGATTTTTTTATGCTACCCTATAAGGTCCTTCAGCCATAATCAGACCCCTATTCCTCTTGAGGTACCACACGCCATTTTATCATCAAAGAAATATTTTTATCTGGAAAGAACAACTTTATTCTAACAACTACAATATCCTACGAATACATGATATCAATCAATAAATCTATGTCAATCTATGAATGTAAGACCTGGAAAGGGGATTTTGGCTCAGCTAAGGGGGGTTACAAAACAAAATATACACAATAAATAAAACGGTGGACACTTTTATTAAGCTCTTCATTGTGTGTTTTTTGTTACAGAAAAGGGTTTGACATTTGACAATGTGTAACGTCCAATAGGCACTTAGACTGTAAAGACACTACATGTTCCCGTGGGAAGCGCCGAGCCCAAGTCTAAAGCTACAATAAATATTTACATAGTTGTTTCTACAGAGGTTAAAATATATACAATTTTATGTACAACAACATTTACAATAAATAAGACTTAAGTTAACATCGTGTATTTTACAATTCTATTTACAAAACTATTTACAGCAATTCAACTTTTTAGAATGCAAGATTAACAATACATCTTAACGATTTTTTTTTGGTATATATGTTTTACATTTTTTTTTATTATTATTATTACATACACTAATTTCAACGTCTATTTACAAAATTTATATAACTTATGCCCTTACCCTTAGAAATATAGCCCCCCTCTTAGCCCCCATTCCCCTCCCTATTGGCATTTTCTGTCTCTCTCCCCCCCGTTTATGTTAAATAAGAATAAATTTAAGACGAGACGGAAAATGTTGCCCCTCCCATACTGACTACCATTCTTCCCCCCCCTCTTCCCCCTCCCCTTCCCCCTCCCCTTCCTCTCCCCCACCCACGTCCCCTCCCATGGCCACCCCACTGCCTTCTCCCTCCCCCTCTTTCTGTACAATCCTTGGCCCTGTGGCCTTTTCTTTTGCAACGCCAACAGCGCACTAAAAATGAAAGAAAGACATAAAATTGTGAGATAAGTTTTTTGTTTAACACATTTCTATTTTTCCTATTTTAGGGAAATTTTCTTGCTAGCGTCACAAACAAGTATTACTCACTCCGATTTAGGACAACAGTCAATCAAACGTCAGATAATATTACAACCAATGAGCAAAAGGCATTACTGTATTTTGCAAGCTTTTTACATGACTGGCGAGTTTGTGTTTCTTTGGCTATCAAGAATTATATACAGACAAACAGAATTTGAAAACTTACTGTTTGAGAGCTTCAACTGCTCTTTTAATTCTGAAAAAGAATATTGTAAGTAAGTAAGAGACTTTATTTTATGAGGGTGACACGTAACAGTAACTAACATTACAAATCATGTTTTGGCCCTCTAAAAAATACAGATAATAAAAACTACATTAAATACTACATTAGCAATAGATATTTACAATGGAAATAGTATAACAATATTTCTAGAATTTGATAAAGCCAGGAAAGAAATTCATCTTCAATAACAGGACAGACGCATGAAAAACTAACGTCAGTTTGTTTTTTTACATAACAAATTGTCAAATTGTCCGCTCTCGCTCGTTGCCGCATCACATAAATTATAAATTCATGTGTCTGTCCGCATATTGACAATGAAAATTAGCCAATGAGCGGGCGAGAATTTCTGCAGTTATCATAAAATATAGTATTGACTGGATAGTGATGTTAGCCTAAGGTCGAAACGTCGTCGTTTTCAAAAAAGTAGTAATGACAAACTTTGGTATATTTACCGCTTATTTCTGCCCTCAGGGCTTCCACATTTTCTTTAGGATCTATAGAGAAACCAACGTGTATGTCAGTTATGTTCTCAACTTTTCCTTTTTTGCAGAAATTTTATAATGTATAACAATGATAATAGAGGTTATTGAAGCTCGTTTCTCACCTCCATCTGTCTTTTCCGGCACAACTGTAGAAAAGACAAAAAAAGTCATTTTCTTACCAATTAAACTTCGAAATCAAACTGCAATTTTCGAACTTGTACTATTAAAAGTTTCACATCCTTTGTCCCTGAAACTTTATTTTTTTGACAGGTTTTTCACATGTTACCTTCTTTCTCCTTTAACTGCACCACCTCTCTTATGTCGTCCCCTGTAGAAAACCAAACAAATGTCATTTTGCAATGAATTAAACCTCAATATCATCCTGTTATTTTAAAACTTTTACTATTCAGAGGTTTCGCACCCTTGTCCGATTCACGTAAAACCTCATTTTTGTTAGTCTGACCTAATAAGGCTATGTCTACACTATAGCGTATAGTTATTGGGCCGGCGCGAAAACCATATAGGATAGGCCTTTCGTTCACACAAAACGTAACGGAGCCAAGCTGCGCGGTCGTTTCTGCTCATACCAGGCCGGAGTATCTTTCATGTCGACATAATGAGCCGTTCGGTATAGTGTAGACAGATCCTAAAAATAAAAATTGACAGTTGTTTATATGTTACCTGCAGAAGGTTCTGTCTCTCCCTTGTTTTCTGCGGGAAAAGCAAAATACTCGTTTTTAGTGTGTATCTTTAGTGGCCTCCACAGTTAGGGCTATGCTAAATTATAACCATCTTTGGCCACCTTTATGACAAGGGAAAAATTCAGCTTCGTAAAACAAATAGAACAAAAGATGTAGCTGCCCAACCATAATTCTACTTTACATTCCTGACCCTGGCCTTAGACTGCTTGAGTAACGCAGCTCTTTTCAGGAAGCTTTGAATTGAGTTAATCTTTTTGTGTGTTTTGTTGTTGTTGTTGTTGTGCTACAAACAGGAATTTGAGAGTTTACCCGTTTGAAAAAGCCCCTAAATTTTCTTTGTGGCTCTTTTAAAAAAAGAAAGAAATGCACAAATAAAAATATCCATTCAGTAGACAAATGAGTAAAGGTGTTACCGTTGGTTTGACTTGATGACATCTTGTGTTGAATGTCTAAACGGGGAAACGTATAACACAAATGCATCGCATTACGTTAATCGTAACATCTTAAATTAACCTGAACAGTTTATTCCACGACTGTAACTGTATCATTATACATAAGTTGTTGACAATCTTTGTCGGTCAAGATGCTTGCCTGAATATTGGCCTCGTTCTTTTGCGTTGTTATTGACCAAGACAAAGGCCAGACGAGCTCTCTTGGCCAAAAAAGCTTGCTAATAAAAGGATTTATTACATGGTGGTGTTGAGAGTTTTTTAGTTTTCCGCGGGAACAATGCAAGCAATGTCGAGCGAGCAAGAGACACGCCCATCTTGCCCGCTCCGAACCGCACTGTACTAGACTACGAGTAGTCCCTCTTTCGCTTAGTCCGTCGTGCGTGACGCGAAAGAAATTTGCGAGAAAAAAATGGCCGCGCGAAATCCTGGGGGCTAGGAGCGCGCGAAAGGAGGGTAGGCGAAATTGGAGCGTTATTTTACATTTGCAGCACTTGTGAGCACTTAATTGACTTTTGAGCAGAATTTGAGCATGTTTTGGCTTTTTGGAAAACATTTCAGCACATTTTTCACAATTTTCCATATGTTAAATGCAATATTTTGTGTTTGAAACGTTTTCAGTAAAGCCGAGTACGAGTAATTTTAGCTTGTCGCCTGATCGGCTGACTGTTGTCATGGAAATGCGCGTGCTATGGTCCTTTTAACCGTGGGAACAGGCGATTTTCATTGGATCGTGACTTCGTGTTTAGTTAAAAGTTTGATAAAACTAGGAATATGTATAAACATCTGCTGGGAAATAAACGTAAACTGCGAGCAATTTTCGTGCACCATTTCTAAATTTCAAGCACTTTTTATAGAAATCGAGCACTAGTTAAGTACTTTTTTGCCATGTTTTGAGCACTTGCGATTTTTCCAGCGCAATCGGGACAGGCCTACCTATCAATGTTTCGCTCGATGTCTAGTTTAAAGATTTAAATTATCAGCGAATCTCCTCGGTTTGTTTAAAATGTTCCTGACCTAGGTCTAGTTCGCTTGCTTTAAATTTTACCGAAATAACGAACGGCGTTCAGATAAGTCTTTAAGGTAGCTCACCTTGGTCCAACTTAACGAGACGAAAGAGGCTGGTTACAAATTTCACGTCAGTTTTATATAGTGCCATATCCTCGACCCCAGGGGCCGCGCCGTTTTTGGTCAGCACCAGGACTCTTGACCTCTGGCCGGGTTCAACACCGGAAGTTCGTGAATCGCGGACTTCCCGTCACTCTGCACATACTCAGAGTCAAGTCTGACAAATCTGATTGGCTGAGAGTACGAAACAAATTCTCAGCGGATGTTCAGAAAATCGGATCCGGCCAGAGGTCGCGATTCTTGTTGCTGACCAAAAGGAGCGAGGCCTTGGGACGAGAAATGATATGGTGCTATCCAAACGGCAGCGGTCTACCTCGTTTGCATGCTGAAAGAATGTCCGTATGCTCAAGGGAAAAGTTTATTTCATGTTAGGGGGGAAATGTATGTATTGTCTATCGATTGCGGGGATTCTTCGTCCTTTTTCGACAGATCAAAAAGTGAACTCGAGGTTACGTTCATGTCTGTAAAGTAACACTCAATGTGATGACGTTTGCAAAATATTGGCGGAGCAAAAACTTTGGCAAGGTAAGGTCCTTAGCACCGGCAATTTAACCACTTACTGCACAATATGCTAAATGCGATTTTCTGAAAGAAATTACTGTTTCCTCGTTACTTTTTTATGCAATGGAGAGATTTTCTCCAGTCGCAACCCTCCTCTTTTATCCGGGCTTGGGACCGGCTCAGATGACAGTTTTCGCACATCTAAGGCAGAGTTAAAAAGCTCTGGGTCGAGTAGGCTTAATCTAGAATAACAAAACTGTATCAAGTCTTCAGGAATATGCCATTAAACGATATTCATTTTTTTTCATTTTGATTGAAACTTTTGGTTATACACCCATTACAGTTTGTTAAGTTACTAACATTTCTGAATATAATAACATCTAAACTTTCATTTTCTGAATTTCCACAAAAAACGACAAAGTAGTTTGCAAGTTAAACGAAAAAGTGTTCAACCCTTCAACCTTTAACTTTTCAACTATCACGCAATAGCAATGGAGTGCGAGCAATCTGATTGTTTTAGTATAAATCTACTCGTCCTTCAAAACTTTATCTAAATCCTCTTCCAAAACGCCAAGAAGCGGCCGTCATTTTAATTACAAGGTACAAGGGCACACTGCTACGCCACTCACTGTCTATCACAGAGTAGACAGTGAGTAGCGTAACCAATCAGAGAGTAGCATTCGTGGTAGAATGCTAGTAGATTTATACTCATAATGGTTAGATGTCACTGCAAGTAACGTTTTGTCGCTTTTAATTAGCAATGTATATGGGAAAAAGTTAACTTGCTATATCATTTGTGCTAACTTGAAACTTGACAGAAATAACTTTTTAGCAATTTTACAAGTTTAATCATATTTTTATCGATATGAAACTTCCGTTTTTTATGTTTCCTGTTACGGTTTTACTTTGGGAATCTAAAAGTCTGCACTCATTTGACCATAAATGCTACAAACGAAACTATTTTTCTGCAAACTTTTTAAACGGTATGTTAGGCCCAAAGATAAGCAGAAACGGCCTGAAACATGATAACGTAATGTACAAAGGACAGTAACGATAGAAAATCACAGGTCTAGCGAAACTCATGCTTTGTGAGCTTTCATTCTCACGAGAGAAAATGTGAGCTACACACTTGGTTAACTACTCCTAGTAAACTTAACACAATTAAAATGAAAAATTGACTATGACTTTGAACGGAGTATTAATAGCAATGTGTTCGAGTCTCTGCAGTTCTTTGCAACATATACTTAATTTCGTTAAGTAATGTAATTTACAACCACTCAAAGCAAAAACTGAATTAAATGGAAATGGAATGTGAAAAGCAGTTATCAAAATACCCCTCTTTTCAGTTCTTTCTAACAAAAGTACCACAATTAGTGTTTTCAGTCAAGTTTTAGTACATTGTCGAGGAAAAGGTTTTTGTTATTCATCCTGGTAGATGTAATAATAAAGTGTATTATCGTTTGTCTCACGATGTAGTCACTTGAGATGTAGATCGCGACGTTTCGATTGCTTACTGCTAGTCTTCAGGCGATAAGGTCGACTGATTGCACGGTATCATTTACATCACAAAGGTCGGCTGTGATTGGTGCATTTCGATCCTCCTATTGTTCCATTGTTCTGGCGAGTAGGTGTTCCCTCAGTGGTCCGCTGTTGTACCGTTCTCCTGTTGTTGTGTTTTTTGATCGTGGGCATCCATGCTTCAGGAATTTCAATTCCACTATCCTTGTTGATGTTATTAGGGTGAAGTCTTATGTGAATAGCTTCCTTGACCCTACGTGTGTACCAGTGAGGATCTCGATCAATAAACTTGACCTCATTCCAGATAGGATAGTGGCCGGTCTCGTGGGTGTGTTCAGAAACGGCGGAGGTCTGAGTACGGGCGAGTCGTATATCCCTGTCGTGCTCTTTGATCCTCTCCTGCATAGATCTCCCTGTTTCCCCGATGTAGACTTTGCCGCACTCACAGGGAATCCTGTAGTCAACACCATCTTGTTTAGCCGGGTTGACGGTGTCCTTTGGTTGCACTAAGTGTGACCGAAGTGTCGTGTCGGACTTGAAGACGGTGCGAATGCCTTGTTGTTCAAGGCAGCGGTGGAGAGACTCCGAAACTCCTTGGACATAAGGTAAAACGGCGTTGGATTTAAATTCCGCGACGGGCTCTCTTCTTGGGGTTGTTCGTGCTTTTGTGATCTTCTGTACAAAAGAGGAGGGATATCCGTTAGAAACAAGTACAGATGACAGATGTTTCTTCTCTCCAGTGATTACTGATGGTTTGGTCACGACACGTTTAGCCCGGTCGTACAAACACTTCACAATACCGCGCTTTACTGACTGAGGGTGGTGTGAATCATACGCTAGGTACTGATCAGTATGTGTTGGTTTCCTGTAGACACTGGTGGTAAGGCGGCCATCAGGTACATTGTTTTCATTTTCAAAGATTTTAAGTTGCTCGATCTGTAACATTAAAAGGCGCGTCCAGTTTTGCCAATAGGTACCGGAGGCTCCATTACGCAGATAATGCTGTACCTTTCAAGCCCCAACCCATCCTTTTGAGCAAGCCACTTGAAACTTATTACTTTTCGTCTTATTATGAAGGAGACCTCCAACTCACCGTCATCTTGGTCAATTTGTAATACTGCTTTTCACCCACAAGTTGAATCTGCTTGGAATTCTTCGTCATGAAGGTAGCTACTGCAATAACAAGAACGTTTACCTCACCAGTACTTTTTCTGCTGAGTTGCCAACCGCAGAATGAAGTTTCATCGTATTTGGAACTCCCTCGACTTCTTTGTATTTTCTCCCAAGGTATGCTTCTGCCTCACCGTACGCTTCTCATACTCTTCCCAGTTGCCTTGATAGCTCAGTTGGTAGAGAACTGCACCGGTATTGCAGAGGTCCAGGGCTCGAATCCCGTTCAGGCCTGATCTTTTCTCAGGCTTTAAATTCACAACTGCTACAGCTGTTTATATAACTGCGATGATCAATCGTGTCTTCATATCTTTCTCCGCAGTTCAAATATATGATCTTTCATATATTCACTTGCATTCTTCACCGTCTACGCGTATATAACGAACTCACAACATGATCAGCTTCCAGTTGGCTTGATAGCTCAGTTGGTAGAGCACTGCACCGGTATCGCAGAGGTCATGGGTTCAAATCCCGTTTAGGTCTGATCTTTTTTCAGGCTTTAATTTCACAGCTGCTGTGTTTATGTAAGTTGTTTATATAACTACGATGATTTCCGTGACCGGCTTCCAAATGGTTCCATACAACAGGAAACCCAAACTCAGTCTTATGATTAACTGTCACTGCGATTAGCTGTCACTGCAAAGATGCTCTTGTTCCGGTACTGTGAGTTGTGGCTGTCTGTCTATTGCCTCACCCTTCAGAAGGTGTTCTGCTAGTCGCTTTAGCTGGGAATACGGCAGAGTCGTTAGATTTGCGTGTCCTCGGAACTTGCGCACTGCATTATATACGACGTTGAAAAAATCCGCCTTTGAAACATCGTATCCGGAAGAAACAATCTTTGTCCTAATCATGAGGATAATTTTAACATATTTTTTTGTATAACTATATTACCTCCGCTGTAAACATTTAATTTACATTATTTAAACCAGTTGCCTGACATTTTTAGGTTTTTAGTTATTTCTGGGAACTGGTAACCCTTTAACTTTTCAAATCATCTTTTAAATATTTTTATACACTTCTAAATGGATAATAACATGTGTTGTTGCTTAATGTAAATTACCGTTACAGATAACGGAGAATGTGTTCAATATAAACTTATGTGAAATATGTACAAAATGAGCATGGTTTCATTGGAAAGTCCAAAGCGTTAACTGGCTTAAAGGACATTTGAAAAGAAATTTTCTGCCATGTGACAACCTATTTTCAGCAACTAGGGATAATACAAATATTTACTAAAGAGTAACCTGAAAAGCTAATTCAATGACATTTCTCTGGGTATGTCGTTTGGTATTTAAGATCTAAATAAAATACATTTCAGTGATATAGAATGTCAGATAGGAAAATAAAAGAAAGCTCAAAGCGTGTGACATCAATGGTCCCTGTTAGCTGAGAATGGGTGTATAAGGAAAATGATAAAATTAGAAAACGTATGAATTTAGAAGGATGCACTCGTCAATTCAATCGTAAAATTGGACTATATATTTTTATATTGCAAAAAATCGTGGGTCAAAAATATACATATTTGTTATATCTAGACTCCAAAGCCTTCTGTTCACCATCTCGACCCTGGTGCCAAATACTATGAAGATCTCCAGGCAAGGATAATGTCACAGAACTTCACAGCTCCTTCATATATCAAACCTATACCAGGTTTCACGAGAGGGCAAGTTATTATTAAAGGGACACTGCACTTACCACTGAGGGTGGTAAAGGGGGTCGAGATCACGTTTAACGGAAAATAAATTGGTCGTTTCACAATTCACTGGAAGCTGAACAATTATAGTTTTATTTTGCAGAGCAGTACCCGACAAATGATTAAAACCCACTAGGAAGTGAGAATGGCTAACAATAGCGAGGATGGAAACGGATTGCAATATGGATTTTTTAAAAAGCGTTAGGCTGTCAGGTTTAAAAAAATTCAAGTTTGGCTGGAAAATCGTTCAAAGTGTGCAAAAATGATGCTGCTGTGTCGATGTTCGTAACGAAATTGCTTTTAATCGTTTAGTTAGAGCTAATTAAGTTATTACATAAATGTAGGGACCATTTGGTGAATTTATAACAGCTTTTGGCAAATATATCGTGACAGTGTCCCTTTAATACAGCTCTCTCCTCGTCCTTGCCAAATCTTCATAGGATCTCCAGGCAGACTCACTGCTCTTATGTTCACTGATAGAAACAATCAGTAATGAAAGCTATTTATTCAGCATACCTGTTTCGTCTCCTGGCATTTGCATTAACTTCCATCCTGTATCGTTCCCTCCTGCAAAGAGAGGGATGAACAAACTGCTCTCCGGAGAAACCGCCTTTTCTTTGTCGGATAGCCTCCTGAAATTCTTGCCACAAATCATTCGTGACAAAATAGTGATTTGTCGGAAAAGCATATCCTGTACGCAATGCCCTTTTGGCCATCTCAAGCCTTTGTAGTGTTGGAACAGGCTCATCTTCCTCTGGCAGCGTTTCCGCGTTATAGACACCACGAATGTCCAGCAATAGCCTGTTATAGATGTCCACACCATAACAGTCACCCAGGATTCTCGCCTGATCGCAATCTATGTCTCCTTTGAGTCCCTGGAGTTCCTCCTGTAAAAATTGTCTTCCCTCGCGCCACAGAGGTTGTGGTACTTGACAGTCCCTTCTTCCGGGACCCCTTGGCGCCTCTTGTGTGTCAAAGCCTAATAGCCTGCTTCGCATTTCAACAAAATCTGCTGGGACTCCTTCGATCTGATCGAACGAACTGGGGTAGACCCGTTGGACAAAATTGATTTCCTGAACACCGTTTACTTTTTCGTCATTAACAAACACGCCATGTAGCTGTGTAACTCTAAGGTCACATAATCCATCCCCATCCCCGGGAGGTGTGTTTGGAAATTCAAGGGAAATGCGCAGGTACGGTGCGTCACATCTGGACTGCTGTGCCCTGATTACGTTGTTAGGCAAGGGCTCGTTTCTCGCGACCTTTTCATCAAAAAGATCTCGCAAAGCAGGCAGCACAATCTTTGCTTCTGACCAACTTAATTGCACTTGGCCTAGTACGGGGTAACGGTAAACAATCCAGGCAATCCGTACGATATCCCTCCATGCTGTAATTTTTAACGATACCATTCCTTCGTCAATCAGCCACTTCGCAGTATTCAAGATATGCTCATCTCGAATTTTGCTTAAGCTCTCAAGCTGTCTAGCTAATTGTAGTTGCTGCAGAAAAGGATGGGAAATATCTCCCTTCAATTTCTCAGTCATAGATACTATGTTTTGTATCATTTCTTGTTGCGGAATTCCTTCCACGCATCTTAAAACGCTTTGCGCGTGCAAGAGATTCAAATTGTCTCTGTAAGACCTGAACTCCAAGCTAGACACGTACCGCTCGAGATCTTCTTGAGTTTCACCACCGACAATTCTAGCTACTCGTTGTTTTAGTGAACCATGTGCCCTTTTTCTTCTTTTTGGCTGGCTTGGCGTCTCGCTTTCACTTTCCTCCTACAAGTAAGATACAATATTAGAATAACCATCAGGACTTTTGTGCGAATTGCAATTAAGAGAGATTCTATATCAACGCTACGAGTTTCTGGTCAACCTCTAGCCGGCATAAAGAGCTAACGCGCCAAGCGCGCAGCGTCAACAAACTAATCAGGGCGAGGTCTTAGGAAGTAAATAATTCCTGCATACATGGTGAAAATTTAGATTGAGTGTAGGAGGCGCGAACGTCTGAGGAAAGTTCCCTATTTCCTTCCAAACCACGGATCACTTGCGAAACAATATTAAGTCTAGAATCAACACCGACTTGCGCGTCATCGTGCACAGCGCAACTTGTACCTTTCTTAGTGCCCGCCGTGTCCTCGTATTCCTGGTGCGTAGGACAATGAGACAGAGATATTGTATGCATTGTTCTATTTAACAATTAGATTATGAGCTCCAGATTTCTATAAGGTGATAGTTGATGAGGCCGATGGCCGAACCAACTATCGAGAGCGCATAATCTAATTGTTTTAGTAGAACTCTTACTAAAATTTACTTCAAATAACGGTTTCCAATTATTTCTTGACGCATTATTAAACTTTGCGCCTGAAAAAGATCGCTCGGATTTAAGTGCCATTTAAAATCGAAGTTGCGCATCAGCTTTTTCAATAATTTCAACTTTTTTAAAAGTCAAGAAACCCTAAATGTCCTTCGTTTAGGCTTGTCAGAAATTCAATTATCCATTTGCATCAAAATTTTCCTCCAAAACTTTGGAAAAACGAAAAAAAGTCGCCATTTCCAAGACGATCTCCAGCCACTGCACACTAATGGCTGATAGTGTTCAATGGCTCAGTCAATCCGATTACAGCATTTGCATTAGTATACCAGTAGAACTCTACTGATCAAGAACATAGGGTCAAAAGCACTGTTAAACGTTTTTTTTTTAGCAATGCAGAACTTTCTTATATGGAGGTTTCACTGTGTAGCTTTCTATCTCAGTAACGATCTAGTGGCCCGAGAACCTCTCCTCTTTAAGTCTTAGTTTTTATTTGCTTACCTCGTCCTCTTCATCTTCTTGTTCTACTGGGTTGTCTCCTACTTTTGTAGCCGCAGGTGATTGTTCGGAGATAACTTCCTCGTCAGAAACTCCTGAATGCGGAAATTGGTCTTCCTGGGTTTCTTGAGGAGTCGCCATCTGGATTTCGTCCTCCTGGGTTTCTTGAGGACTCGCCATATGGATTTCGAGTGATTGTTCGCAGATAACTTCCTCGTCAGAAAATTGGTCTTCCTGGGTTTCGTGAGGACACGCTATCTGGGTTTCGAGCTTGCTACTGCTGGATGTAGCCTGCAACTCGCTTTCTGCCGTTGCTTTTCCCGTAGCTACAGAAGACTGTTGTGAGAATAACTTCACCCCAGAAACCTCTGTACTTTGGCTTTCTTGGCTTTCCCCGGTGCTGCTGGTTGCGAAAATGTCATTGGGCGCCATCCATGTTATCGCTGGCTGTACAGCGGCAGCATTCTTAAGGACAGGTAGAAGGAAAGTGCTTTCCAATTTGCCTTTCACCTGCTTTAAAACCCTACGTGTGCTTTCGTCACCAACATTACGTACTGCCATCAAGACCTCGCTTTCTACTTCGTAAACACCAATGATCTCAAACCCATGTGCCAGATACAGGCGTAGAGCAGGTACATTGGAGAATCCTCCTGCTAGAACAAGCCAGATGTAGGTACTAGCTCCGTGGGGATCATTCTTCGCTCTATTTCTAACCTCTTCTATGGCACAGGAAAGAAGAATGTCTCCTAAACACAAGGAACGCTTGTCAGCTCTTCTAACACAATAGCTGACCTCCCACATCAGTTTCCGGGTCGTGGCCCTCATGTCGCTGGCAACTGCATGCCCTGAAATAGATGTTAATTTGCTGGCTTCGTAACTCCGTTTTTTGAGCAAAATCAAGCCAGAGGGATCGCTGGACTCCTTCTCGAAGGCGACAATCATGATCTTGTCGTCACTTTTGCCTTCATTACAAAACTGCTGGACGGCGTTCTTGTAACTGCTGACGATCAGCCGGTTGTTCTTGGCTTCATCTGGGCTCAGGATGGATTGTAGTCTTTCTACTGAACACTTCGTCAGTACAGTAGCACCGTCATCGAAAGTCTGAAAAAAATATAGAATTGGATAAGCACATGTTGTAACTAAAGCTGTAACTGTTTGAGAGAGTTTTCTATTTGAACAGAATGACTCTAGATGCGTACAACTCCATAGCATCTGCTCTCCACCGTATTTTCGCGTAAAATGCAGACTCTGCCAAATGAAGGCCAGACCCCGGTTGTTCAAAACCCGAATAACATAACCCGAGGTTAGCGGGATAATTAATCGAGGAATAAAATTGTGTTTATTCACCGTTTAACTATCCTTCGATTAAACTCCATTAAGCTAGTAAAACCGGTCTGTAGCTGGAGTATTAGGGAAGGGAAGGGATAATTATGATGGTTATGATAATAGTGATAATAATAATAATAATAATAATAATAATAATATTAATAAACATTTTTAGGAGGGTGCTATCAAGCAAAAAAACTGGCTATCCTTAGTGCCCCAGGACCATGGTTTGGTCTCGGCCCTAAGGACTCTAAGCAAACATTACGTGAAGACTATAATAATAATAATAATAATAATAATAATAATAGACATTATATAACGAGGGTTTAAACGCTTAATAACCAAAGGCTAATAAACTTGTGGCCCTCAGAAATAAAATTATGAATGACAAATATGCAGTATAATAAAAGTTCAAATCCTAAACTTATGAGACGCGAGTATATTAATTACAATAAGATTAAAAACTTAAATTTAAAATGTCAAATCCTAAAATGGTCCAAATGTTGCTGCGCTGCGAAGATCGTTTTCCTACAAAATTGATGCGAACTTGTTGTTGAATAAAGAGAAACAGAAAGCCCGATAGTTATATCTCAACTATACTTGTCTTCTATGAAGACTAACAAAAATGATTAAATTAAAATGAGATTTGTACGCTGGGCGAAGCTTACTGAATCAGGCATCACTGAATCACTGATCTTTCATTTTTACATTACAGCATGAAACGATTTCTATTTCTGAGAGCACAAATGTTGAGACTTCTTCCTTCGCACTAGTCGTGTAAAAAACTAAAAAGTTGGCGTATCGCCGAAGAATGGTCCGTCCATATTTGGTAACTACTCAGAGCATTCCGTACCGGGCCCAGTACTTTAAGCAAAATGTCCGCCATTTTGACTTGTTTGTCCGCATTTTCATCCGATTAGCACGTTAATTCACCTCGCTAGGTGGGTTAAATTTAACCTTTAGTTTAATCCTTGGATAGTGCTAATCCAGCTTTGGAGAAACAAAATTTAAACACAGGATAAATTTATTCTTTTGATTAGGACAATTTAACCGTGAATTGAAGTAACTTAATATAAGCAAAAAAGGAGTTCTCTACGGCTGGAAAAGCCATTATTATTAGTATAGTCTTACCTCGACCAAAATGGACTGTGATCGAAACTGTTTACAAAATCTTTTGCCATTTTAGTAATCGCAAAAACAATTCAGGTCAGCTCTGAAATAACAAGTTTCCCTTTCACTCTTCAGCGATTTGATCGTGATTATCCAAATAAGCCTGGGGACGAGGTTGATCCAAATATGGGTGGTATCTTATCTTTCATATGACGTGGTCGAAAAAGACGTGCTCAATTCGCCCGACAATGGCGGCATGTCGAAAAAAGTCTGTAAAATGCTTTTTGTTCTCTGAGTCCGATGTCAAGTGCGGCACGGAATCTGGTTAGTGCTAAATTTCCCTTTTTGCCATCAGAGAGAAATGGCTTGAGTCGCAGAGAAGTGGATCGTCGATAAGCAGACAAGTGAACGCATGCGATCTCGGGACGAGAAAGGTATTCGATAGCGTTTTAATAATTGCTGTTTTAGTTGCGTTATGTTCATTCTTATCCGACTTTTTCCCTGGTAATACCATCATCACATCAATACGAATTGACCGTAAAACAAACAAAGCTGTGAGGTCAACGCATGCAATTTGTTTTCGTATTTCCTTCGAAAGACAGTTTTATAGATTAGTCACAACACTTCAATGAAAATTATTGAGAAACATTAATCCCAAATGAAGCACAAGCGTGTTTCATTTGCTCATAGTTATGCATGGGGCATGCGCATGTGTCTCCAAGGAATTTACGCTTTGGAAGACCTCGATTTCTACGGATTGTGCTGAGATAAAATCAAATTACAGACTAAATCTTCGTATTTATAGAGAGCGAATTTTAATCGTAGTAATATTGAAATTGTTGGGTGAGAAAATACAGAAAGATCTCTTACAGTGTATTGACGTTTCGAATAATTCATGATTTCACCATCCCATTATTTACCGAACAGTCAGTTCAATTTTGATCTTTGTTTGTTCTTAGATTTTTTTCTGTTTAGCTGAGTGATTGCATAGTTTAGGGCATCAAATCATGCTAGTAACCCGGTCAACTGAGATCTTTGGAATTACTTCCATCCACAGTTATTACCAGTTTTAATTCAGTATTTTTTCAAAGAGAAATAAATATTTTTCTAACAGTAAGGCAACTTTATCATTTGCCTTAAGCTGCAAAAATATCACTTTCATATATTACTGATTTGTAGTCGTTGAGCTTTTGAACTCTGAAGCCATCTGACTTGCTACTTGCAAAGCTCGAATCTTATATCAACCTCAGAGCTAATGTAACAGCAGTCCCACATATGATCAGCTCTAATTGTGCTGCTGGGCTGAGTGTTTTAAATTTATATTAATGAGACCTCTAACAGTTCAAATATATCATCTTTCATTCTCCCGGCAGATGATTGATTGAAAATTGCCAAAGTTACACCACTACTAAATCCATGCCTCACAGTTCAACTTCCAGAATTTATAGAGTTGTAACTTGGTTAACCACTCCACATCCATGAAGATGCTTTTAAATCTCACTGTATTTATTACATTATATTCCGAGTCAACGATTAACATTTATCA
Organism: Orbicella franksi; assembly: GCF_964199315.1. Classification (NCBI taxonomy): domain Eukaryota; kingdom Metazoa; phylum Cnidaria; class Anthozoa; order Scleractinia; family Merulinidae; genus Orbicella; species Orbicella franksi. The sequence continues at coordinate 48,773 of NW_027670538.1, forward strand.
TGATTTCATCCCAAGGACCATCGACTGATTGACCTGTGACTTCATTCTTCTAATACATCCTAAAAACCATACCTAAAAATATTCTTCAATGAGAGAAGTCATTGATGATTACTTCAAAATCCATTCTCTAGCTCATCCTGGGGCAGATCTTCATTGAAACTAGTTGTCAACATTGTCAAAATTAGTTGTCAACTTCAACACTAGAACAACTATTCCACACATTCTTATGTGGGACTGAGTAGAGTGCTACTGTTCAAGGGTTATATACTAGTCATTGTCCTCACTAAATTTATGACAGCATAAATTGTCTTATTGAAAAATTTTGTTTTAAGGGTGTCCATTTTATAAGGATGCACACTATAAAAGCATTTAGTAATATTTGGTGTAATGGTATTCAAAATGTAATATTCTCCAGAAAAAGACATGAACTCGTTAATAATGTAAGGTAATACAAAATGTCCTTGCAATACAACAGAACAAAAATTGAAGGGCTCCTCCAAAAAACACAACATGAACTTGTTAACAAAGTAAGGCAATAGAGAATATACTTGCAATAAAACAAAAGGTTGATGAAATTGTTTACTAATTGAAGGGTCTTTTTTATCACGATGTGTAATTACTGTTTCTATGTCATTTATAATTTTTAGGCACTGCTGTTTTCAGTGTTCATGGGAACTTGCCAACTGGCCATTATTATCTTGGGTGTTGTTATCTTGCTGGCTTTTAGCGGTTTCATCTGATGCGGTATGTTTTTTTTATACTGGTGATCGGTTTTCCTGTTTGGAGAGAGGTGAAAATCAATGTTTTCAAGCTTCAAGCTTAACATTTATCATGATTTCACCCCAAGGACCATCGACTGATTGACCTGTGACTTCATTCTTCTAATACATCCTAAAAAACATACCTAAAAATATTCTTCAATGAGAGAAGTCATTGATGATTACTTCAAAATCCATTCTCTAGCTCATCCTGTGGCAGATCTTCATTGAAACTAGTTGTCAACATTGTCAAAATTAGTTGTCAACTTCAAACACTAGAACAACTATTCCACACATTCATTATGTGGGACTGAGTAGAGTTGCTACTGTTCAAGGGTTATATACTAGTCATTGTCCTCACTAAATTTATGACAGCATAAATTGTCTTATTGAAAATTTTGTTTTAAGGGTGTCCATTTTACAAGGATGCACACTATAAAAGCATTTAGTAATACTTGGTGTAATGGTATTCAAAATGTAATATTCTCCAGAAAAAGACATGAACTCGTTAATAATGTAAGGTAATACAAAATGTCCTTGCAATACAACAGAACAAAAATTGAAGGGCTCCTCCAAAAACACAACATGAACTTGTTAACAAAGTAAGGCAATAGAGAATATCCTTGCAATAAAACAAAAGGTTGATGAAAATTGTTTACTAATTGAAGGGTCTTTTTTATCACGATGTGTAATTACTGTTTCTATGTTCATTTATAATTTTTAGGCACTGCTGTTTTCAGTGTTCATGGGAACTTGCAACTGGCCATTATTATCTTGGGTGTTGTTATCTTGCTGGCTTTTAGCGGTTTCATCTGATGCGGTATGTTTTTTTTTATACTGGTGATCGGTTTTCCTGTTTGAGAGAGGTGAAAATCAATGTTTTCAAGCTTCAAGCTTTTCAAGTTTTTCAAACTTTTGGGGTGAGGAAATTGATTTAAACACCCTACTTTGGCCCAGCCAAGATTCCTCCCTAACCCTAACATTGAGGTATAAAGCTTTTTAATCTTCTCGTTTCACCCCCATTTCGATACCAAGGGTGGTTTTCTCTCAGAAATTTATCCTTCCGAGGTTGGTCACAGTCAACTTTCACCCCCAAAAGCTCTTTCAGTATGTAAAATTCAGTGACAATTTCTACGGTGGGGTGTTTTTTTTTGGCAGATTCATCCTTGCAAATTTCAAATCGTACCCCTTGTTAGGTATTTTCATATCCAGGGTGGGTTTTCTCCACCTAATTTCACACCTTTTGGGGTGATTTCAAGTCAAACAACATTTCAGTGAGGTGTTTTGCTTTGAAAACTACATCCCTATCAAGGTTTGCGGTTGTGATTACGAACCCTACTGGGGTGTTTTAGACCGAAAGCCACATCTCTCTGGGGTGGCACGATTTGCAATATTAACCCTTGTGGGACGCAAAATCAACCCTGTTGGGGTTATTTTTTGTTATCCTGGACACTTGTGGGGTGATTTCAAGGAAAAAAAACACCTTTCTGGGGTGTCTTGTTCAACAGATTCACCCCATTGAGGGTGATTTTTCTTAAAAAATCACCCTGCTTGTTTTTTGAGTATTCCCTCCTTTTCCACTCTAATAACATATATATATACACATTATATACACACAAGTGGCATTGCCAAGGATCTCTATAAGAAAAGGTCATAAAAATGGAAAAAAAAAACAAAACAAGACAAAACCAATGCGAATGCACTACCCCTTGACCAGATAAACCAGTGTCCGGTTAAATGACCACTTTGACCATTTGAGTGTTGTTTTCTTTTCCTTAGTATGTTTTGGTTCTTTCTTTTTCTTTTTCTTTTTTTCGCAGAAAACCACGTGACGCTTAGATTGGCTAGTTGAAGTAGGATTCGATCCTTGACAAGATAAACCAGCGTCCGGTTAAATGACCAGGAATTTTCCTTTGCTGTACGGGTTCTGAAGTCGCTGGAGTCAAGTGCTTGAAGATGACTAGCTGTATAGGGTGAGAGAATCCTAACATTTATTTCCGTATTGGCATAATAGCCTTTAATGTTGGACAAAGGTCGCTCCGCTTAATTAGGAAACTGCTTGAACTAAAAAAATTCTCGAGTTCTGCTAGGGCATCCTGGTAACGTCATAGTTTATTGGTGGCTTGTATGTGAAGGTGAGTGTTTATTATTTTTTTTTATTTTTGCAGAATATTTAAAGGAAACGGTTTATAACGCAGCCAGCTAGGGAAGTGAAACTTTTATGGAAAAGAATAACGCAGAGAAGAACTCCCAAGAGTTTTGACAACATTGTTAGATCGGATATTCCTAGTACTGTATTAAAAATCACAAAAGAAATGAGATTGTCTTTTTTAAGTTTGTTATTAGGTAGTTTAAGAAGACCAAATAGCACACTTTCGATAACCCACTTTTTCAGTCAAATCCTGACCAAAATCCCGTGTCGTGGGAGTTAAGATACCCCTTCAGCCTATAGTTAAGCGACTATAGTTAAGCAACGTTATTCGTGTCATTTATTTTTTTTTGAATCCATTAAGGTTATTTCAAGCGGCCATGTACTCTTTTTATATTAACTTATTTCTGTTCATTTAATTCTATTTGTGAGCTGAGTATAAATAAACTTGTTGTCGAATCCTTTCAAGTTTTGTTTAATACTACCGCACAAGCTTGAAGCTGGAAAACTAAATTGGGGTTCCTTTTCAGCCAGCACTGATGCCATATCATCAAAAGCGCGTTTCCGCGCGCATTTTATTTTTTTTTTTGCTTTATATCTCAACACTATCATTGTGTCTGGCACTGTGGCGCGTTTTTCCGGGATAAAATGGAGAATTTGACGGGCTATTTTAGCCCGCCGATATAAACTGTCAGTTTAGCAATTGTACAGTTAATTGCATAACCTTTCTCGAATCTAACTTTCGTGTCTTCTACGAATTTAACTTTTATCGAACCTCGAATTTGACTTTCGTGTCTTTCAATAACAGCCATTCAACTTGTAAACGCTCGCATGATTGTTCAGACTGTTTTTGTCCCAGTCTTTATTTTCTCAATGCCCTCTCAAGTGTTAATCACAGTAAAAGAGGTTATGTTCCTGGGCAGAAATATGTCTGCTTGTGCGTCCCTAGCTCGCTTTAAACAACCGTTTTTTATTAGTGTTTTGTCACCTCTATTGTAACTTCATAGTTAATAGTTACTGGAGCTTTCAGTAACATGCGGACACTTAAATTCAAAGCGCAATCGACAAATGCGTTTTTCGCTACCGTCAATGAAATGTTCGACGGCGCCTCCCAGTTTCCGATTACTGCCGAGCTCGCGGTAATCAAATCGCTGAGCACAGTTCAGACAACGAAACAGTGCTCGGCAGTGGTCGGAAGCTGGGAGGCGCCGCCGAACATTTGATTGGCGGTAGCGAAAAACGCATTTTTCGGTTGAGCTTTGAATGTAAGAGTCCGCATGTAATTGAAAGGTGCGGTAATAAGTTAGTGTTCCTGTATATTTAACCGCAATTTTGCATTAACCGCCGCTTCTGAAGATGTATGCAGAAGCATACGAAACGTCAAGTAAAAGATAACAAGTGATGTGTTATATCTGATGTTTGTCACCGCTGTTTGTCTCATTTCTATATTTGGGAAACAATGCGTACACGCATGAGTGCAAACTTTATTTCAATTCCAATTTAAATAGTTGATAAACTAGTACATCCGAGAAAATCATGCAAAATAACCTTCGTACAAGATCGAGCAGAGTAACTTACATCAAGCTGTGAAGTTATGAAGTTATGCAATAATGAATAAAAAGATCACAGGAAGTGAGGCTCTTTGCACGATCCGGTCACATGGTACGGAGTTAATTACGCAAGTTACACAGTGGGATTTCCAAAACAAAGGAACTCGCACCAGTCTAGGACGACTTTCCTTTGTTTTGAAAATCCCACTGTGTAACTTGCGTCCCAGCGGAATTAATTCTGTACCATGTGACCGGATCGTACAAAGAGCCTATTTTATACCTGTGAAAATTCTCGTAGTTCGTAAAGCATCGTTCTTGCACCATTCAATCATTTTTTCCACATCATCATTGAGTACGCCAACAGACCACACGCTCGGGTATTTTCTTCGTCGTAACCACCTTTTTCGCAATGGAAGAACAAATGCCTTGCTCCTCTAGTGCTCCAGATAACTCGGCAGTACATGTAATTGAAATCGAGGATGATTGCCCGCTATCACCCGTCCCGCTCGAGCAGGAAAAGTTGGTAGAACCACTCTTCGAAAATGAAGACGGCGTCGCTGAGGGTAAAATTCACGCGTTACCTACCCTGAATTCAGCGCAGAGAGAGGCCGACAATGAAGACGACGTCGTTGCGGGTGAATTTCATGCGGAATCTACCCTGCATTCAGCGCAGAGAGGGAACAAGCGCAAAACCCCGTATTCGGTTAAATTCGGTGAGCTACCCGAGGCAGTCAGAAAGTTTTTGGCTTCCGTAAAGAGATTCTTTACCCAGAAAGTCAACTTTGAAAGAGAGAAAGCACCGGTGACCCTTTCTACTTACGAGAAGGCTCAAGAGAGAATGCTTTGTAAGTATCTTTGTTTCTTTTTTTAATTTTGGCCTTAATTTCCACGTTTGCGCCTAAGTGATGATAACCGATATTTGGGTGACGCGATTTAACATATAACCTCTCCTTTTTTATCTTCTTCGCAGGCTTTCTGGGTTACGTTAGAACTACTTTAGGCCGTGATGAAGAGCTTCTACCACATTGCTTTTTGAGAGTTCCCTTGATCGAAGCTTACGTTGAATTTTTGAAGGTGAGAGAAATTCTTTACAGGCTTTCGTATTAAGTTTTGACACCTTAGTAGAAACGCCCAAGGGAACTCACGGCCGGGGACTGAAAACCACATCAGTTAGTTTCGTAAAAAAATGTGAGCCCGTAATACCTGTGTGTAAAGAAACTGCTGAAAATGACGAATATTGGAGGATTTTCGCTATGCACGTTAACATCACAGATAAATTACGCTATGATTGGGACCTATATCTTTTGCATCTGAGGTATTGTTTTAAAGTAACTTCTCGCCATAAATTAGTGGACTTTTAACCTTACGACGTGTACTAAGTTGTGTTGATTACTCACAATGTGTTATCAGCAATGCGA
>NW_027670539.1:22500-25442 GCF_964199315.1 Orbicella franksi
ATAACCCGAAACCGTCTATTCCCCCAACCAAGTTTAGACACTTAGAAAAATTTCGAAAATTTCGATTTTTCAAAACTGCTCCAAAGCGCTCCCCATGGCATTCCAAACATGCGTCACCATGTCAGAGTTACGAAAACGAAGAGATTTCCACGAAGATGACCGATGATTGCCGAAATTTTCTGACGAAAACCCGAAGCTCAAAGACCACACCCTAAAGAGCGCAAAATTGGGATTTTACACTTTTTCAAAACTTTTTGCAGGAAACTATTGGCCAGCTCGAGTCACGTGCAGGCGCTAAGTTTGGCGCTGTCACATCATCGTTAAGGGGGTGTTCTACACTATCTTAAAACTGGGCGTCGGTCCCCCTATTCTATAAGCACCCTTAAGGTTTTCACCATTTTCAAAACTTTTTGCGGGAAACGATTGGCCAGCTCGAATTGCGTGCAGGCGCCAAGTTTCGCGCTGTCACATCATCGTTAAGGGGGGTGAGCTACACTATCTTAAAACTGGGCGTCGGTCCCCCTATTCTATAAGCACCCTTAAGATTTTCACCATTTTCAAAACTTTTTGCGGGAAACAATTGGCCAGCTCGAGTTACGTGCAGGCACCAAGTTTGGCGCTGTCACATCATCGTTAAGGGGGTGTTCTACACTATCTTAAAACTGGGCGTCGGTCCCCCTATTCTATAAGCACCCTTAAGGTTTTCACCATTTTCAAAACTTTTTGCGGGAAACGATTGGCCAGCTCGAGTTACGTGCAGGCGCCAAGTTTCGCGCTGTCACATCATCGTTAAGGGGGGTGAGCTACACTATCTTAAAACTGGGCGTCGGTCCCCTATTCTATAAGCACCCTTAAGATTTTCACCATTTTCAAAACTTTTTGCGGGAAACAATTGGCCAGCTCGAGTTACGTGCAGGCACCAAGTTTGGCGCTGTCACATCATCGTTAAGGGGGTGTGCTACACTATCTTAAAACTGGGCGTCGGTCCCCCTATTCTATAAGCACCCTTAAGATTTTCACCATTTTCAAAACTTTTTGCGGGAAACGATTGGCCAGCTCGAGTTACGTGCAGGCGCAAGATTTGGCGCTGTCACATCATCGTTAAGGGGGGTGTGCTACACTATCTTAAAACTGGGCGTCGGTCCCCCTGTTCTATAGGCACCCTTAAGATTTTCACCATTTTCAAAACTTTTTGCGGGAAACGATTGGCCAGCTCGAGTTACGTGCAGGTGCCAGGTTTGGCGCTGTCACATCATCATTAAGAGGGCGTGTGTTCTACTAAATTAAAACAGGGTGTCGGTCCCCTATAGTATAAGCACCCTTAAGATTTTCACCATTTTCAAAACTTTTTGCGGGAAACTATTGGCCAGCTTAAGTTACGTGCAGGCGCCAAGTTTAGCCAAGTTTAACCCTAACCTTCACCCTAACTCTTACCCTAACCCTAAACTCTAACCCTAGGGTTACCCTAACGCTAACCCTAACCCTAAACTCTAACCCTAGGCTTACCCTAACGCTAACCCTAAGTCCAAAAGGCTCCCCCACTCAAAAGCCAATAAAACAAAAACCAAAAAACCAAAGCCCAATTGCCCAAACATCTTTCCAATCAAATTACGACAAGTCCACAAAGTAAACCGTCCGAAAGGGACCTGGCCCAAAAATTTCAAGCACTCCAAAAGGCTCCCCGAGTCAAACCATTTCAAACGAGAGGAGCCTTTCGGACTTAGAAAAAATTTCCACTGCCAGCTCCCAAGCGAGGGGAGCCTTTTGGACTTTAAAAAAAAAATTCACAGTCACGTCCCAGACCAGACGTGGCCTCCTTTACATCACTCGGCTGCCACAAGCTAGCCCAAGCCTGCAGGCACCACTTCTTCCTTGGCACCCTCCGGCCAGTGGCAGACGAGGGGAGCCTTCTTGGACTTCAAGAAAAAAAAAGACATGTTTTTAACAAATCTTAGAACAAAGGCTTAATCTCAGAAGATCGTAGCAACAAGGCTACTCTACAACTTACAATACCCCGTTCTTTATTTAAGTCGTCTGCAAAGGATTTATCTCCAGAAACATTAGAATTTGCTATCGGTAGTGCCTTGGAGGTTCTTGTCCTCCTTGGCACCTTGGGACGCATGAGGACCGAAGTCCTCTATTCTGGTTCGCCTAAAGTTCTCTGGAGGTAATCATCGTTGCTTTCTAGCACGGATTCTGACTTAGAGGCGTTCAGTCATAATCCAACAGATGGTAGCTTCGCACCATTGGCTTTTCAGCCAAGTGCAAATGCCAATTGTCTGAATCTGCGGTTCCTCTCGTACTGAGCAGAATTACTATTGCAACAACACTTCATCAGTAGGGTAAAACTAACCTGTCTCACGACGGTCTAAACCCAGCTCACGTTCCCTATTGGTGGGTGAACAATCCATCACTTGGCGAATTCTGCTTCGCAATGATAGGAAGAGCCGACATCGAAGGATCAAAAAGCAACGTCGCTATGAACGCTTGGCTGCCACAAGCCAGTTATCCCTGTGGTAACTTTTCTGACACCTCTAGCTTAAAACTCCTAAAGACTAAAGGATCGATAGGCCACGCTTTCACGGTTTGTATTCATACTGAAAATCAAAATCAAGTGAGCTTTTACCCTTTTGTTCTACATGAGATTTCTGTTCTCATTGAGCTCACCTTAGGACACCTGCGTTATCATTTGACAGATGTGCCGCCCCAGCCAAACTCCCAACCTGACGGTGTCTTGGACTCGGATCGCCGCCCGCGAGCGGGCGGCTTAAGTCCAGAAAGTGAACCTTGCGGTTCGCCTCCGCTCCATCCAATAAGTAAAAAAACGATAAGAGTAGTGGTATTTCACCGGCGCAGCGAACTGCTCCCACTTATTCTACACCTCTCATGTCTTTTCACAAGGTCAGACTAGAGTCAAGCTCAACAGGGTCTTCTTTCCCCGC
>NW_027670540.1:0-2500 GCF_964199315.1 Orbicella franksi
AAGTTTCAGCTTTGCAACCATACTTCCCCCGGAACCCAAAAACTTTGGTTTCCCATAAGGTGCCAAAGGGGTCATCCAATAACACCCTCTGATCCCTAGTTGGCATCGTTTATGGTTAGAACTAGGACGGTATCTGATCGTCTTCGATCCTCTAACTTTCGTTCTTGATTAATGAAAACATTCTTGGCAAATGCTTTCGCAGTAGTTCGTCTTTCGTAAATCCAAGAATTTCACCTCTGACAACGAAATACGAATGCCCCCAACTGTCTCTCTTAATCATTACTTCAGTTCCAGAAACCAACAAAATAGAACCAAAGTCCTATTCCATTATTCCATGCTTATGTATTCAAGCGCTGGCTTGCTTTGAACACTCTAATTTTTTCAAAGTAAACGTCGCAGATCCTATGCACACTCAGTTAAGAGCACACACAGTCTTTGCGAGGAAGAACAGCGCGGCCAGTAACATACCTTGCGGCAGACCGGCCGAGCCATCCCGAAATCCAACTACGAGCTTTTTAACTGCAACAACTTTAATATACGCTATTGGAGCTGGAATTACCGCGGCTGCTGGCACCAGACTTGCCCTCCAATGGATCCTCGTTAAAGGATTTAAGTTGTACTCATTCCAATTACAAGACTTGGAAAAGCCCTGTATTGTTATTTCTTGTCACTACCTCCCTGAGTCAGGATTGGGTAATTTGCGCGCCTGCTGCCTTCCTTGGATGTGGTAGCCGTTTCTCAGGCTCCCTCTCCGGAATCGAACCCTAATTCTCCGTCACCCGTTGCAACCATGGTAAGCCACTACCTTACCATCGACAGTTGATAGGGCAGAAATTTGAATGAAACATCGCCAGCTCAAGGCCGTGCGATTCGATCAGTTACTATGAATCACCAAAGAACCGGGCAGAACCCGCATTGGTTTTTAATCTAATAAATACATCCCTTCCAGAAGTCGGGACTTTTCGCATGTATTAGCTCTAGAATTACTACGGTTATCCAAGTAGTAATGGTACAATCAAATAAACGATAACTGATTTAATGAGCCATTCGCAGTTTCACAGTACAAGTGCTTATACTTAGACATGCATGGCTTAATCTTTGAGACAAGCATATGACTACTGGCAGGATCAACCAGGTAGCTATCCCTCAGGGAACCCGGCGGGAACCCTTTTGCGTCTGCTTCCTTTGAAAGGAGGCTGGCATTCCACCGTCAAGCTGCACTGGGAATCCTCCCGGCCATGGAAGACGCACGAGGCGTTCGACCCTGTCCGAGGGAAACCCGTTCTCTCTTTGCCACGTCTTTCCACTGCTTCACCCTAGTAAGCTTCCGGCATACCAGTGAGACAGCCAAGTCCACGGAATGCCGACAAGATACATTGGGGAAGAATGATTCTTCCGAATCTAAGCCGCTATTCTTGGCCAAAGGCCATCAGGTACAACATCCATCCGTTCTCTCGTTGTCCACACCGAGACAACTTGGCTACAAGTTCAGTCATTTCATGCTACCGACCGAGCAAGTTTAGTCGACTTTGCTCCTTTTTCCTCCAAATACCCTCCTTTCGTACCCGAGAACACATTACCGAGCAGGGCTTACTGTTACGGACCGATACAGCTCAATTGCTCTTTCGGTCTTTCCCGATGCCTGCCCTACATTATAACCCGAAACCGTCTATTCCCCCAACCAAGTTTAGACACTTAGAAAAATTTCGAAAATTTCGATTTTTCAAAACTGCTCCAAAGCGCTCCCCATGGCATTCCAAACATGCGTCACCATGTCAGAGTTACGAAAACGAAGAGATTTCCACGAAGATGACCGATGATTGCCGAAATTTTCTGACGAAAACCCGAAGCTCAAAGACCACACCCTAAAGAGCGCAAAATTGGGATTTTACACTTTTTCAAAACTTTTTGCAGGAAACTATTGGCCAGCTCGAGTCACGTGCAGGCGCTAAGTTTGGCGCTGTCACATCATCGTTAAGGGGGTGTTCTACACTATCTTAAAACTGGGCGTCGGTCCCCCTATTCTATAAGCACCCTTAAGGTTTTCACCATTTTCAAAACTTTTTGCGGGAAACGATTGGCCAGCTCGAATTGCGTGCAGGCGCCAAGTTTCGCGCTGTCACATCATCGTTAAGGGGGGTGAGCTACACTATCTTAAAACTGGGCGTCGGTCCCCCTATTCTATAAGCACCCTTAAGATTTTCACCATTTTCAAAACTTTTTGCGGGAAACAATTGGCCAGCTCGAGTTACGTGCAGGCACCAAGTTTGGCGCTGTCACATCATCGTTAAGGGGGTGTTCTACACTATCTTAAAACTGGGCGTCGGTCCCCCTATTCTATAAGCACCCTTAAGGTTTTCACCATTTTCAAAACTTTTTGCGGGAAACGATTGGCCAGCTCGAGTTACGTGCAGGCGCCAAGTTTCGCGCTGTCACATCATCGTTAAGGGGGGTGAGCTACACTATCTTAAAACTGGGCGTCGGTCCCCTATTCTATAAG
>NW_027670540.1:10000-12500 GCF_964199315.1 Orbicella franksi
AGCAAGTTTAGTCGACTTTGCTCCTTTTTCCTCCAAATACCCTCCTTTCGTACCCGAGAACACATTACCGAGCAGGGCTTACTGTTACGGACCGATACAGCTCAATTGCTCTTTCGGTCTTTCCCGATGCCTGCCCTACATTATAACCCGAAACCGTCTATTCCCCCAACCAAGTTTAGACACTTAGAAAAATTTCGAAAATTTCGATTTTTCAAAACTGCTCCAAAGCGCTCCCCATGGCATTCCAAACATGCGTCACCATGTCAGAGTTACGAAAACGAAGAGATTTCCACGAAGATGACCGATGATTGCCGAAATTTTCTGACGAAAACCCGAAGCTCAAAGACCACACCCTAAAGAGCGCAAAATTGGGATTTTACACTTTTTCAAAACTTTTTGCAGGAAACTATTGGCCAGCTCGAGTCACGTGCAGGCGCTAAGTTTGGCGCTGTCACATCATCGTTAAGGGGGTGTTCTACACTATCTTAAAACTGGGCGTCGGTCCCCCTATTCTATAAGCACCCTTAAGGTTTTCACCATTTTCAAAACTTTTTGCGGGAAACGATTGGCCAGCTCGAATTGCGTGCAGGCGCCAAGTTTCGCGCTGTCACATCATCGTTAAGGGGGGTGAGCTACACTATCTTAAAACTGGGCGTCGGTCCCCCTATTCTATAAGCACCCTTAAGATTTTCACCATTTTCAAAACTTTTTGCGGGAAACAATTGGCCAGCTCGAGTTACGTGCAGGCACCAAGTTTGGCGCTGTCACATCATCGTTAAGGGGGTGTTCTACACTATCTTAAAACTGGGCGTCGGTCCCCCTATTCTATAAGCACCCTTAAGGTTTTCACCATTTTCAAAACTTTTTGCGGGAAACGATTGGCCAGCTCGAGTTACGTGCAGGCGCCAAGTTTCGCGCTGTCACATCATCGTTAAGGGGGGTGAGCTACACTATCTTAAAACTGGGCGTCGGTCCCCTATTCTATAAGCACCCTTAAGATTTTCACCATTTTCAAAACTTTTTGCGGGAAACAATTGGCCAGCTCGAGTTACGTGCAGGCACCAAGTTTGGCGCTGTCACATCATCGTTAAGGGGGGTGTGCTACACTATCTTAAAACTGGGCGTCGGTCCCCCTATTCTATAAGCACCCTTAAGATTTTCACCATTTTCAAAACTTTTTGCGGGAAACGATTGGCCAGCTCGAGTTACGTGCAGGCGCAAGATTTGGCGCTGTCACATCATCGTTAAGGGGGGTGTGCTACACTATCTTAAAACTGGGCGTCGGTCCCCCTGTTCTATAGGCACCCTTAAGATTTTCACCATTTTCAAAACTTTTTGCGGGAAACGATTGGCCAGCTCGAGTTACGTGCAGGTGCCAGGTTTGGCGCTGTCACATCATCATTAAGAGGGCGTGTGTTCTACTAAATTAAAACAGGGTGTCGGTCCCCTATAGTATAAGCACCCTTAAGATTTTCACCATTTTCAAAACTTTTTGCGGGAAACTATTGGCCAGCTTAAGTTACGTGCAGGCGCCAAGTTTAGCCAAGTTTAACCCTAACCTTCACCCTAACTCTTACCCTAACCCTAAACTCTAACCCTAGGGTTACCCTAACGCTAACCCTAACCCTAAACTCTAACCCTAGGCTTACCCTAACGCTAACCCTAAGTCCAAAAGGCTCCCCCACTCAAAAGCCAATAAAACAAAAACCAAAAAACCAAAGCCCAATTGCCCAAACATCTTTCCAATCAAATTACGACAAGTCCACAAAGTAAACCGTCCGAAAGGGACCTGGCCCAAAAATTTCAAGCACTCCAAAAGGCTCCCCGAGTCAAACCATTTCAAACGAGAGGAGCCTTTCGGACTTAGAAAAAATTTCCACTGCCAGCTCCCAAGCGAGGGGAGCCTTTTGGACTTTAAAAAAAAAATTCACAGTCACGTCCCAGACCAGACGTGGCCTCCTTTACATCACTCGGCTGCCACAAGCTAGCCCAAGCCTGCAGGCACCACTTCTTCCTTGGCACCCTCCGGCCAGTGGCAGACGAGGGGAGCCTTCTTGGACTTCAAGAAAAAAAAAGACATGTTTTTAACAAATCTTAGAACAAAGGCTTAATCTCAGAAGATCGTAGCAACAAGGCTACTCTACAACTTACAATACCCCGTTCTTTATTTAAGTCGTCTGCAAAGGATTTATCTCCAGAAACATTAGAATTTGCTATCGGTAGTGCCTTGGAGGTTCTTGTCCTCCTTGGCACCTTGGGACGCATGAGGACCGAAGTCCTCTATTCTGGTTCGCCTAAAGTTCTCTGGAGGTAATCATCGTTGCTTTCTAGCACGGATTCTGACTTAGAGGCGTTCAGTCATAATCCAACAGATGGTAGCTTCGCACCATTGGCTTTTCAGCCAAGTGCAAATGCCAATTGTCTGAATCTGCGGTTCCTCTCGTACTGAGCAGAATTACTATTGCAACAACACTTCATCAGTAGGGTAAAACTAACCTGT
>NW_027670542.1:0-12500 GCF_964199315.1 Orbicella franksi
GGTTTGGCACATTTCCCAAGTGTGACAAATTTTTCCAAGTATGGCGCAGTTTCCAAGTGGGGCGCATGTTTACAAGTGTGGCACATATTTTCAAGTCTAGTGCATTTACCCAAACATAGCGCAAAAAAAATGGCACGGTCGGTTTCGATCTTCTAGCCTCAAAATAAAGCCCCACTTAATTTTCAGACTTAAAAAGTAGCCCAGACCGCCTTACGCGCAGCGTGATTTTGACCAACTTTGGGTCGATTTCCAGCAACTTGGGGGATATTTTCCGTTCTTGAGGACTCTAAACTAACTGGTGATCGCCTTGGTTTTCGGTGAAATAAACAGAGGTAAAACGATGGCACGATCGGTTTCGAGCGTCTAGGCGGAAATATAGCCCCACTTTATTTTAAGAGTGAAAAGTTATCCGAGACCGCCTGACCGGCATCGTGATTTTGACCAACTTTGGCTCACTTTCTCGGAACTTACGGGATATTTTCCAGTTCCGAGCACTCTAAACTAACGCGTAATGACTTTTGTTTTTAGTAAAATGGAAAGAGAAAAATATTTGAACGCTAGGTTTCAAGCTTCTAGGCCGAAATAAAGCCCAACTTCATTTTAAGCCTGATAAAATATCCGAGACAGCCTTACGCCCATCGTGATTTTGACCAACTTTTGCTGGATTTGCCGGAACTTGAGGGATATTTTCCAGTCCCAAGGACTCTAAAATAACTCCTGATGCCCTTGGTTTTCAGTAAAGTGGGAAGGGGAAAAGTATTTGAAGGCTGAGTTTCGAGCTTCTAGTTCGAAATATACCCCCACTTCATTTTAAGACTGAAAAAGTAAATACAACCGCCTTACGCGCAGCCTAATTTTGACCAACTTTGGGACTATTTCCAGGAACGTGGCGGATATTTTCCAGTACCGGGGACTCTAAGCTAACTCGTGATGGTCTTGGTTTTTATTGAAATAGGCAGAGGAAAAATATTTCAACGCGGGGTTTTGAGCTTCTCGGCCGAATTATAGTACAACTTCATTTTAAGACTAACAAAGTAGCCGAGACCGCCTCAAGCGCAGCGAAATTTTGACCAACTTGTTTTCGATTTCCAGGAACGTGGGGAATATTTTCCAGTTGCGAGGACTCTAAAGTAACTCGTGATGGCCTTAGTTTTCAGTGAAATAACGCACGCTCGGTTTCGGGCTTTTAGCCCGAAATATAGCCCCTTTTCATTTTTAAACTAAAAGAGTAGCCGAGACCGCCTTACGCGCATTGTGATCTTGACCAAGTTTGGCTCGGGTTCGCAAAGCGTGGGGGGTATTTTCCAGTCCCGGAGACTCTAAACTAACTCCTGATGGCCATGGTTTGCAGTGAAATGGACAGAGCAAAAAAATTTAAACGCTTACTTTGGAGCTTCTGGGTCTAAATATAGCCGCACTTCATTTTAAGGCTGATAAAATAGCCGAGACTGCCTTACGCGCATCATGATTTTGAGCAGCTTCGGCTCGATTTCCTGTAACTTCGGGGATATTTTCCAGTCCCGGGTCTCTAAACTAACCGGTGATGGCCTTGGTTTCCAGATTAATGGACACAGGTAAAACGATTGCACGCTCGGTTTCGAGGTTTTAGCCCGAAATATAGCCTTACTTTATTTTTAAACTCAAAGAATAGCCAAGACCGCCTTACGCACATTGTGATTTTGACCAACTTTGGCTCGATTTTCCGGAACTTGGGGGATATTTTCCAGTCCTGGGGACTCTAAACTAACTCCTGATGGTCTTGGTTTGCAGTGAAATGGACAGAGCAAAAATATTTGAACGGTCACTTTCGAGCTTCTGGGACAAAATATTGCCCCATTTCACTTTAAGACTGATAGAGTAGCCGAGACCGCCTAAGTGTGGCCCACTGTTCCAAGTGTAATGCATTCTTCCAAGTGGGGCACATTTTTCTCAGTGTGGCGCATTTTTCCAAGGTTGTTCCATTTTACCAACTGTGCCGCATTTTTTTAAGTGTGGCTCATTTTTCCAAGTGTTGCCCATTTTTCTAAGTTTGGTACATTTTTTCAAGTGTGACGCATATTTCTAAGTGTGGCGCATTTTTTCAAGTATGGCACAATTTTCCAAGTTTAGGGCATTTTTCCAAGTGAGGTGCATTTTACCAAACGTTGAGAATTTTTCCAAGCGTGGCGCATTTTACCAACTGTTCTGCATTTTTCACAAGTGTGGCTAATTTTTCCAAGTTTGCCGCATTTTTTTTTCAATTTTGGGGCATTTTTCTAGGTGTGGCACGTTTTTCCTAGTGTGGCGCTCTTTTCCAAATGTGGCACATTTTTCTAAGTGTGGCGCAATTTTCCAGGGTTGCAGCATTTCACCAAATGTGCCTCATTTTTTCAAGTGTTGCCCAGTTTTCCAAGTGTGGCACATTTTTTGCAAGTGTGGCCTATTTTTCTTAGTGTGGCGCAGTTTTCCAAGTGTGGTTTATTTTTGCAAGTGTATCACATTTTTCTAAGTGTGGAGCAATTTTCACGTAGGGCGGATATTTCCACGTGTGGCGCATTTTTCCAAGTTTGGTGCATTTTGCCAAACATAGCGCAGAAACAATCGCAAGGTCTGTTTCGAGCTTCTAGCCCCACTTCATTTTCAGAATTAAAAATTAGCCGAGACCGCCTTACGCTTAGGGTAATTTTTACCAACCTTGGGTCGATTTCCAGGAACTTGCGGGATATTTTCCAGGCCCGAGGACTCTAAAGCAACTCGTGATTGCGTTGGTTTTCAGTAAAATGGGCAGAGGAAAAATATTTGAACGCTCGGTGTCGAGTTTGTAGGTCTCAATATAGCCCCACTTTATTTAAAGACTGAAAAAGTAGCCGATACAGCCATACGCGCAGCGTAATTTTGACCAACTTCCGTCGCTTTCCAGAAACTTGGAGGATAACTTCAAGTGCCGGGACTCTAAACTAACTCGTGATGGCCTTGGTTTTCAGTGAAATGGGTAGAGGAAAAATATTTGACCGCTGGGATTCGAGCTTCTAGGCCGAAATATACCCCACTTCATTTTAAGACTGAAAAGTTGGCCGAGACAGCCTTACTGGTAGCGTAATTTTGACCAACTTTGGGTCGGTTTCCAGCAACTTGGGGCATATTTTCCGGTCTTAAGGACTCTGAACTACCTCGTCATAGCCTTGGTTTTCAATGAAATGGGAAGAGGAAAGATATTTGAACGCTCGGTTTCGAGCTTCTAGGTCGAGATATAACCCCACTTCATTTTAATTAAAAAAAGTGGCTGAGTTCGCCTTACGCGCAGGGTAATTTTGACCAACTCTGGGCTATTTTAAGGAACTTGGGGGATATTTTCCAGTCCCGGGGACTGTAAACTAACTCCTGATGGGCTTGGTTTTCAGTGAAATGAGCAGAGGAAGAATATTTGAACGCTCGGTTTAAAGCTTCTAGACCGAAAAACTGAAAAGGTAGCCGAGAGTACCTTACGCGTAGCGTAATTTTGACCAACTTCAGCTCGATTTCCCGGAACTTGGATATTTTCCAGTTCCGGGGACTCTAAACTAGCTCCTGATGGCTTTGGTTTGCAGTGAAATGGAGACAGGTAAAACGATCGCACGCTCGGTTTCGAGTTTCTAGGCCGAAATATAGCCCCTCTTCATTTTATGACTGAAAGGGTAGCGGAGACCGCCTTACGCGCAGCGTAATTTTGACCAACTTTGGGTCCATTTGCCGGAACTTGGGGGATATTTTGCAGTCCCGGGGACTGTAAACTAACTCGTGATGGGCTTGGTTTTCAGTGAAGTGGGCAGAGGAAAAATATTTGAACGCTCGGTTTCGAGCTTCTAGGCCGAAATATAGCCCCACTTTATGTTAAGACTAGTCAAAGGCTCGTGTGAGCCAGCTCATGGATGAATTCGATGAATGTAGAAAGATGAAGAAGATGAATGATCATTGTGGAGTTCTTCTTGGTGCAGCAGTGAAAAACAGGAAAATAAACACCCTTTGATGCATGGGTTCTGATTTCCAGTGGTTGCTTATGGACACCCTTTAGGTAAGGGTCAAGCCACTTAATGGATAGATTTTTTAGATAGATTTTTTTGTTCGTTGTTATGTAAATCTGCCACTAAATTGTAATAAATAAAGTCTGCATACAGGCCAAGTGGCCCACCAGGCTGGAGCTTATCCCGGTTTTTGTAGTGTGAAGCAACTAGGGGTATTTCTACTCCCCCCTGGATGGGATGCAGTCCATTGCAGGGTTTTCCCCAGCATTAGGTTCGCCGGTACCCATTTATACACGGGGGTAGAGAGAGGCACTGTGAGAATAAAGTGTCTTGCCCAAGAACACAACGGCCAGGGCCTGAACCTGGACCACTTGATCCAGAGACGAGTGCACTAACCATGAGGCTACCACGCCTCCCACCCTTTAGATGGCTGAATTTGCTCTCCGTTAAAGTTACTTTATAAATTATACATAATTATTTATTACATAATTGAAAATAGTTTTCAACAGAGTGCAACAACAAAAATCAAGCGGAACACTGCTTTTATTAGGGCATTTTCTGTCTTATTAAGTCCACTGAAATACTGACTGCCATAATGTAGCACATAAAAGGTAAGAGGAGACATTCTAGCCAGCAGTCTCCTATTGATACAGATTTTACAATTTTTGCTGAGTTATAAATAACAATCTTTAAAGCAGCAGGAAATACACGTAGTAGAAGTACAGCATGATAACCACCATTTTAAGAACTGAATGGAAATTCAAAAAGTATAAGCTGGAACAGTTAGGACAGCTTATATTTCGAATAAACATTGCAAGATTTGTATTTTATGAATAGAGACAGATTAAAACATTCAACTTTTGTGTTCCTTAATGATGGGTTCTAGGAGTTGCATTTAATTGTAGTCCTAATATTAAGACTGATTGCGATACTCTACACGTATATGTTCATGTATATGAACATGATATAGAACTGCTAATTTTAAGCTTCTGTTATATAATTTCAGTATTTCAGTGTAAAGCTATAAGTTCATTTCTCGAGTTAAGGTTTGACACGCATAGCAAGTTCAGATGGATTTCAATTGTCAACATTCTTGACTTTAAGAAACATATATGGATAAATTTCTAAAGTGTTTCCAACTCTGTAATTATACATGCAGCTTGGAGAGCCATTTTATGCTTGCACCCAACGTATTTCGCAAAGAGTGAGTTTCAAAAGTTCAAGTGTCAGCTGACTTAAGTCTTGAAAACATCGTATTCTTTTTGTAAGCAGGAGAATTCCACATCCATCTGTAATTCTCAGATTAATTCCATGAAGTTTAAAGGGTGATTTGTGTTGTTAAAGCCAGTTTCTACTAAGTCTTTTAATATTATTTTTGACGGCTAATAAACCTGTATAGCATCAGTAATGTTGTGTTAATAGTAACATCTGCTTACTGTCACTTGCATATCATACTGTAGTTGTTATTGCAGTGTTCATCTGGGTTATATGCACATGTACAATAGTACAACTTGCCTAACCTGCAATACACAATGAATGAAATTAGTGACATATTTTAAAAGGGTATAAATGATTATATGCAGAAAAAATATTGTATTTCTTTAATTTGCTTTCCTTTCTATTCTCTCCCCCCTGCTGCCCCAATAAAAATAAGCTACCTACCTAACTAAGGTGTCCAAGTGATATTTCTTGCTTTTCTGGAAAGGGTTAAGAAAGAAAATGCTAGCTATAATGTCGTGCTCTCTCTAAAGAAACACTGGAGTTAAAATAATTCTTTTAACCTAGAAAAAAGGTATTGTCATGTACAGCATCTGTAAATTTTGGTAGAGTTACATGTAATTTTGAATCTCTATGAAGACTAGGAATTTAGGGACATTAATAGCACAGTAAATTCAAACCATTCTTTGTTTCTGCAAATAAATTTTCTGACTGTTTTGCTGTGTGATTTAAATAGTTGTTTGATACATTTGGATACATGTATTTCTTTGGTATGTAAAGTTTCCAAATTCAGCTAAATTATATATTAATAATGATCTCATATGATAAATACAGGGAAATATTCAAACAGCTTTCATGAAAATGTAAATAGGTTTATGATCACTGTAGTAAGACTCCAGGGTACCTGCTGATTGTACACATTGTAATACATTGGTATATACATTATCTATCTGTGTAAGGTAGTCAGTAGTAAACTGGTTAATCAACTGAGTGTATCCTTTGTCTGTTATAAGATATTTTTCAGAGCCATTTGTTCTGAATTTGCCTGCATTAGATCAGTATTGAAATCCCCAAGCAGTACATTCGGAATTGTAGATTCTGTGAATACTAAGTCATGAAGATGAGTAAGAGGATCAATCAACTGTGAAATTGTAACTAGTTTTCGATCGATAGATACCAATGACATTAATATTTGGAATTGGTTGGGTCAACACCATTACCGTGATTTCCAAATTATTAATTAAAAGTTATATCTGTATGGAATTTTAGTACAATGCAAATCATTCTTAATGTACAAAGCAGTTCCATAGCAAGTTCTTATGTTAGACTGATTAAAGTCATTTCTGTAAAGAGTTAATTTACTAAGCTGATATGTATCATCTCTATCTAACAAGCAAAGTTTTGATCCGACAAAAATGTTGTCATCAGCTTCTTGAATGTTGTAATCACTTTGTACATCATCTATGTGGAGGTGGAGAGATCTAACATTCTGAAACAAGGCTGTTTTTGTTTGGGGTGAATCGTCAGTCCGTAACACTGCTTAAGGCACAAGGCTTACTTGTGTTCTTAGTCTGCTCATTTCACTTTTAACTTTCTCACTAACCTTTAGTTTGTTTTCATTCAAATTAGAAAATGCATTGCAGAGCTGTTTCGTACATGGCTCAAGCCAACATAATGTATGTGCTCTCTTCTGGATACTGGAAAATCAATAACTACCTCATTTAATGTGTCGCCTTGGCAACGGTGAATAGTCTTGGAAGCAGCAGGTCTAAGTGGAAATTGGCGCCGGAGAATGTGGACCTCACTTTTTTTATTGGCTCAAAATTGTCTTGTTACTTCCAATACTGGTGTCCAATTTCTATTTATAGTTGCCTTGTATAAATGTGCATTTTCTCTAAGCTGGTTTCTGCCTATGTCGGGATGTGGAAATGACACCCAAATAATAATTGGTCTGGTATAATTTTAACTCTGTAGTCTATGTGTTCTGTGACACACTCTGCACCATTGGTGAGTCCGTCAGTCACTTCAATGTAGTTGTCAGTCATATTTTGTTGCAGTTACTACTGACATGAGCAAATATAAACCCATTGTCTTTGTTGGATAATCTGGGATTTTGTTTTCATTTGTTTCTTGAGATCATCAGAGATGTCCCCAATTACAAGGTCCAAAGCCTTAATCTGAGCTTTATCAGCTTTAGAGAGGGCATACAATGCATTGTTGTGAGCATCTACGGATGCATTTTTAGTAAATAAATGTGCCATGTTCATATTGTAATTATCTTGTCCAGCCCTTACTTTCAGAAGTCTTTGTTTCAAAATGGTTATATCATCTTCAGAGTGCTTTCACTCTCTCAAACGATCGAGTAGCTGAGCAAATTCTTTGTCATCTCTTTGTCTCATTATCTCTGTCAATTCAAAGAGGGTGAAGTACTCTGTCCAAATTTTTGTTGCAAATTCATTACAGCCAGATTGGGAATTTTCAAAGATCCACTTATCAAAAACTGGCTTAAGCTGGAAAAGATCTCCAGCAGTTACCAAGCTTATTCCACCAAATGGTTCATTAGTTCCAGTAATTTGTTGTAATCTTAAAGTCAAAAAGTTGAACATGCCACTTTCAACCATAGAAATCTTATCAATGAAAATCACCCTGTTTGTTAAGTTTTGCTCTAATGGTATTCAGTCTGTCACTGTCCAGTGCAAAATACTCAAAACCTCTATTGGCAGGTATCTTAAAAGCAGCATGTAGTGTATTGCCTTTAATGCTGAATGCTGCTTTACCAGTTGGGGCAGTCTTGACAACTTTCACATCATCTGGATTTTCTCCAGTGATACTATTTAGAAATGTGATAAGACATGATAAAAAAATTGTCTTTGTTTTTCATTCAAAGAGCGGTCGACCCTGCACCAGAGCTACTTTCCGAACGAAATAAACCCCCTCGTATAAAAGGCGTAGTAAAAAATACGACACAACAAGGAGGCTCACCTTAGGTTCCAGATGATACAGAATTCATGCCCCATTGCATTGTTTCCTCCTCCAGGTGACATTTTAAAAGACTTTTTGTCCTCGGTCGTGACATGACATCGTCGCTTTTTAACATCGTAGCTTTAAAGATTTCGAAACGAGCATCGTAGCTTTCAGGATTTCAATGTCCATTGCCGAAGCTAGTGTTCCTTAGCTTGATAATTTTCCATTTTACCACTCCACGAAGGTCTCCTCGTTAAAAATGCACCAAAATGCGGCACAAAAATGGTATAGTTCGTCCTTCTAGTCTTTCCATGCCTATTTGTCGCAGCTACTGTTGATTAGCTTAAGAACTTTCCATTTTAAAACTACACGGATTGAACCAAAACCCATCTTCGTGCCGTCTTAACCGCCATGTAAAACTCCCCTGTATAAACTCCGTGTTATAGGACAAAATTTCGCCTTTCTTGTCCCCCCTAAAACAAACCAAACAAACAGTACGAAGTGTCTGGGACAAAAATTATACTTAGCAGGGGAGGGATAGGTGAAAACTATTTAATCCAGTTCTAATAAATAAATCAATCACAATGGACTGAGTGAGTGAGCGCCATCCGACTGCCTTATAAGCTCATGGATGTGTAACATCCATGAGCAAAAAGGTAACCGAGACCGCCTTACTCCCAGCGTACTTTTGACCAACTTTGGGCCGATTTCCAGGAATTTGGAGGATATTTTCCAGTTTCGGGGACTCTGAACTAAATAGTGATGGCCTTGGTTTTCAGTGAAATGGGCAGAGGAAAAATATTTGAACTTCTAGGCCGAAATATAGCCTCACTCTATTTTAAGACTAAAAGGGTAGCCGAGACCACGTTATGCGCAGCGTAATTTTGAACAACTGCGGGTTGATTTCCAGGAGCTTGGAGGAGATTTTCCAGTCCCGGGGACTCTAAACTAACTCGTAATGGCCTTGGTTTTGTGTGAAATAAGTGGAGGAAAAATATTTGAACGCTCTTTTTCGAGCTTCTAGGCTAAAATATAGCCCCGAAATATAACCGAAACCGCCTTACGCGCAGCGTAATTTTGAACAACTTTGTGTAGATTTCCAGGAACTTGAGGGATATTTTCCAGTCTCGGGGACTCTAAAGTAACTCGTGATAACCTTGGTTTTAGGTTAAATTGGCAGAGGAAAATGTTTGAACGCTCGGTTTCTAGCTTCTAGGCCGAAATATAGCTCGACTTTCTTTTAAGATTGATAGAGTAGCCGGGAACGCCCTACGCGCATCGTAATTTTGGCTAACTTTAGCTCGATTTGCCAGAACCTGGGGAATATTTTCCAGTGGGAGGGACTCTAAACTAATTCGTGATGGCCTTGGTTTTCAGTGAAATGGACAGAGGAAAAATATTTGAACGTTTGGTTTTGAGCTTCTAGGCCGAGTTATAGCCCCACTTCATTTTAAGACTGAAAGAATAGCCGCGACTGCCTTACGCGCATCGTAATTTTGACCAATTTAGCTCGATATGCCGGAACTTTGAGGATATTTTCCAGTCCCAGGGACTCTAAACTTCATCGTGATAGCCTTGGTTTTCAGTGACATGGATAGAGGTAAAACTATCGCACGCTCGCTTTGGAGCTAATTTCTAGCGCCAAAATAGCCCCACTTAATTTTAAGAGTGAAAAAAGGTAGCGAAGACCGACTTACACGCATCGTGATTTTGACCAACTTTGGCTCGATTTCCCGGAACTTGGGGGATATTGTCCAGTCCCAGGGACTCTATACTAACTTCTGATGGCCTTGGGTTGCAGTGAAATGGACAAGGGAAAACAATTGAACGCTCGGTTGAGCAATTATGGGTTGATATCCAGAACTTGGATCATATTTCCCAGTACCCGGGACTCTAAACTGGGTCGTGATGGGCTTGGTTTGCAGGGAAATCGTCAGGGGAAAAATTATTGCAGGCTCGGTTTCGAGCTTACAGATTTGTGCTTGGTAAAAGGAGTGCTTACTACTTGACTCACCTTTGACGAGTTAATGTTCGCTTTATCACTTTGGTAACGAAGGAAGTGTTTTTTCCTTTCCACGAATGAAACGAATCTGTCGTATCGACAAACTTAGATAATGGTAACATGATGTCGTGAAATATCTGTGAGTCGTAGTAATTATATGCAATTGTCGAATGGATAATTTCGCGTGTCATATCTTGCATGAAATTCTCGATCGGACGAAAGTTTCGAATTGGTCGTTTCGAGAAACTTCTATTGGGGTAGCGCAATGTCATGAAATATTTTTAAGTCCATGCTATGACATGCGATTCTCGAATGGAGAGCTCTGCTGTATTATTTGCCTTTCATGTAATGTAACGAATGATAACTTCAAAAACCTTCTGCCTGCGTTATTTGACACCTAACAACTGCTACCCAAACTTTAATGTTAACAAAGCAAAATGTATTGGCTTTTGTTTGCAGACCATCTGTTTGTTGAAAACGAAGACAAATCCTTATATATAAGTTTTTTGTTGTTAAAATTGTTTACAAGCCATTACCCAACGTATAATTATGGTTTGTTTCGTGGGTTAAGCGGAAATAACTTGCTCGTTACTTGAATTAATTTTTTCGCGGCTGTCAGAAATCGAACTAACCAACTTCGCTAATGCACATTGTCAGAAAATATTTTAACCCATTTTTTAGTTCTTTAATAAACTATACTCCTAGCTTATGTAGTATATGGAACAAAGGAAGGAGTATAATGCTGATAAACATCCAGTGCTGTTCGTGTCGAATAACGACAATGCATCTACAGATAGGCGAGACGCGAATTCTGTTTACATTATTTAAAGTCAGCCGTATTTAGTTGATAGACTCGCTGTTGTTAAAATTCAAAGATCTACCAAATGGAAGTTCTATTCAAATTTTATTTCGTGCAAGATACTAGTTAATGTCTAGAGATATTTTAATTTTTGATGAAGGTCGGTAGCTTGATCTTGAGGATATTGTCAAATTTTCATCTGCCGCCAACCTGCGGGGGTAAGTATGATGAAATTTGAGCACTACGTCAGAATTAAAGACTGACAGTGAATTTTTTGCGTTTCCTGCTGTAAAATTTCTTAAAATTTGGCAGACTGGTGACAAATATTAAGTTTAATAATAATTTTCTGTTTTCGTTAAAATTGTTTACAAGCCATTCCTCAGTGTGTAATTATGGTTTGTTTCGTGGGTTAAGCGTAAATAACTAGCTCTCTACTTGAATTCATTTCTTCGCGGCTGTCAGTTATCGAACGGAGTAACTTCTTAAAAGTCGCATATTGCCAGAAACTATTTTAACCCATTTTTTAAGTTTGTCAGTAAAGGAGGCTCAAAGCTTATAGAGTATATGGAGTGCAGTTCGTTTCAAATAACAACAATGCATATGCAGATAGTGGTGACGCAAATTCTGGTTACATTATTTTAATTCAGCCGTATACAGTTTATAGACTCACTGTTCTTAAAAATCAAAGAAGATGTACTAAATTGAAGTTTCTATGTAATTTGCATTTCATACCAGATATTTTTCAATGTCTAGCTCTGTTTTGTTCGGTGACTTACCTCTTTAACTCGCTCTTGAGGATAAGTAATTTCCTTCGTAACATAAAAACGAGTAACCAGGACGTGGAAAACAGAAACCACAAAAATGAAATAAAAGCTTCTTCCTAGCTATTCCTAATCTCTGAAAGTGCTTTCACTTTTTGAAACCGTCCAAGCATCAATTTTCCCTGAAAATAAGACGTTAAATTTTCTCAAAAGTGGACAGGATAAAATGTACCACTAATGTGAGCATTTATGTAGAAATCAATATATATGCACAAATGTACGGTGGAGGTGGGTGGGGTGGTGGAAGATCGTTTGCAACAGATCAGGAAAAGAGGTGAAATAAAGAAGCGTAGGCTTAGTAGGCTTAGTAGGCTTAGTAGGCTTAGTAGGCTTAGTAGGCTTAGTAGGCTTAGTAGGCTTAGTAGGCTTAGTAGGCTTAGTAGGCTTAGTAGGCTTAGTAGGCTTAGTAGGCTTAGTAGGCTTCGTAGGCTTCGTAGGCTTCGTAGGCTTCGTAGGCTTCGTAGGCTTCGTAGGCTTCGTAGGCTTCGTAGGCTTCGTAGGCTTCGTAGGCTTCGTAGGCTTCGTAGGCTTCGTAGGCTTCGTAGGCTTCGTAGGCTTCGTAGGCTTCGTAGGCTTCGTAGGCTTCGTAGGCTTCGTAGGCTTCGTAGGCTTCGTAGGCTTCGTAGGCTTCGTAGGCTTCGTAGGCTTCGTAGGCTTCGTAGGCTTCGTAGGCTTCGTAGGCTTCGTAGGCTTCGTAGGCTTCGTAGGCTTCGTAG